>NW_022145600.1:26273017-26873017 GCF_000002235.5 Strongylocentrotus purpuratus | reverse complement strand
TTGAGGGTAGTCTGATGGTGGTAATGTCCTTCTTGGATAGTGTACATCACCCATGGGTTGCTGTTGAGGGTAATCTGATGGTGGTAATGTCCTTCTTGGATAGTGTACATCACCCATGTGTTGCTGTTGAGGGTGGTCTGATGGTGGTAATGTCCTTCTTGGATAGTGTACATTGGCCGTGGGTTGCTGTTGAGGGTGGTCTGATGGTGGTAATGTCCTTCTTGGATAGTGTACATCACCCATGGGTAGTTGTTGAGGGTGGTCTGATGGTGGCAATGTCCTTCTTGGAGAGTGTACATTGGCCGTGGGTTGCTGTTTAGGGTGGTCCCTACCAGTACTGCTTGTACTTTGGATCGAGGATGAAAAGTTGGTGGAATGTCTAGCACCTGTGCACTCAGGAACAGGTTGTGGATACTGTGTTGGTGAAAGGTACCCTGCAGACATGGTAAGTTGATCATGTCTTGAGACTGGAGGGTTACACAACAAAGCGGAGCTGGATGTAGAGGCATGGTAGGATTGAGTGCCGTGACCCTGACTTGACCAAGGCATGGTGGTACGTGTAGCACCTGTGCTCTCAGGAACCGGTGGTGGATACTGTGATGGTGAAAGGTACCCTGCGGACATGGTAGGTTGATCATGTCTTGAGACTGGAGGGTTAGGAGATGCAGAACTTGACATAGTGGCACTGTAGGTAGGATTGTAGTAAGCCGCTCTATACTCAGGACTGCAATTATAACCACTGCATGGCTCATTTGGAGCAGGGGTCTGGTACCCAGCGGACATATCTGATTGGAGATTGGAAGGCATAAATTGGGGCTGACTAGGCCCAGGATTCCACGGTGGTGCATTATTCTCTAAATAGACTGGCCAAATACCAGTCTGATTCCTCAATGTACCTGGCTGTTGTACAGCTTGCCTCACAAGAGCATTATCCAAAGACTCTTGCAAGACTGGAATATTGGCACCTAACCCTCTTGATAAGGTGTCAAGGTAAACACTGGCGTTGGCATGTAGTGGGTTCACATGACTAATGCTTGCCCCGGTTTCTTGATACGTTGCTCTTGATTGCTCTGATGAGACATTTCTTGTGTTGTATGTGTTGCCATGGTGACTGTCTCTTAATCGTTGGAGAGGTGACCTGAAATATGGTTGATAAGGACTGTATTAAGGAATTATGGGAAACTGAGTAACGTTTAAATTATCTCAGTCTGCTAAAGTGAGCTAAAAAAAACACGGATTTGTTATTACAATCTGTTTGCAAGATGAGAAATAAGAAATTAACTACTATTGGCCTATTGAAAGTACTAGTCTCAAGATATATTTTGATTAGTGGCACCTAAGAAAAAGAAAAAAGAAAAAAGAAATAAAAGAGACTACATTCCCTCCCCCATCCATTAAAAAAAAAATGTACATGTATACATCTAAAGAACATCAAAATTCAACAAGTTTTAACTTGATAGATTCCACTTTACAGTAGGGAATTTGTTAAATAAAACCGTTACTGAATATTTAGTTCTGTCCGATAAAAAGGTAAATAGTATCAAAATATTGCATGCTCCCAGCAGGGGTATCAGCATTGTAGGTTTTCTTAGTATTCCATTAGAGGCTGTTTTCTATATCGCACTATTCATGAAAAGTCTAAATGTTGTTATCTGAGTTTGTTATATTTTTTTTTAATAACATACCGGTATACTTTACTGACCTTGAGAGGGTGTGAAGAAATGAGTTCAAGTCATCTTGAATAACTCCATTCAACCTGAAGTTTCCCTTCCTGATCTGAGGAAAACAACCCTGTAACATATAATAGCAACATTGCTTGTAAACTTTGTATCAGTTTCCAGTAAGTGGATCTATTTCATTCTTGCATATAATCTATTTTCTTGGGAATATACACTCAAGAGCTACAGTTACATCCCTTAAACAAAATGAAAAAATAAAAATAAAGTATGGACAATTACAAAAAGGTAGAGTAAGAAAAATGTTGCGCAGTAGATAAATCACAATCATCATCTTACATCACATATGAGACCTTTCGGGATGAATGAATGTGGCGGGGAGGGGGGTATCCCCAAAATGCCTGTTTTTTTTTTCACAGGAAAAGTGTCCCTTTTTCTTTGTAAGAAGTGCCACTTCCCATTTTAATAAGTGCCCTATTCACCTCAGACAAGCGCCCTTTTATTTTGACACCTGCTTTTTTTCTTTCGACAAGTTCCCTTTTTTCTTTGCAATAAGTGTCCATTTACCATTCTCATAAGAACTTCACATCTGATAGATGCCCCTTTTCTTTCAATGAATGCCCCTTTTCCTATATAAATAAGTGCCCATTTTATATTCTCATAAGTGCCTTTTTCAATCTCTGATAATCCTTTTTCATCTGTGATAATTACCTTTTTACTTTGAGACGTGCTCCTTTCCTTTTCTAATAAATGTCTTTATCCCTTTTGATAAGTGTCCCCTTTGCCTTTCACCCAAAAATGTGCCCGTAATTTAAAGCAACTAAGGGCACCGTATGTTTCTTATCAAAGGTCTTTTCAGTCTTTCATGATTAGATTGTTCTTATAACCCCATCAGGCTTGTTTTTCCTCTTTATAAGATATAATTTTCGCACTGCAACCTCACAAATGTCAAAATTTCAAAGGAATATTCAGACCATCACACCCAACTGCAAAGTATGCTTCTTAGCAGAATCTTGTACTATGGAAAGAGAGAAGCATATATTGAAATCACCCCTGATAATTTAATCACAATATAGGGGTATATGCCAATGTCTGAAAATATAATATTTTCGCTTTGAAATTTCCCAAGAGAGTGCCTTTTTTGTTGCCCCTCCCCCCCCCCCCCCCCCTCCCACTTGGAAGATGCTCCGCCACCCCTGTTGTGACGGCTCATGCCATAGTGAATATCCGCCATATACATGTATGACATGCGATTGGGCTTATTTTAGTGAATTTGGCACGCCAAATTACTTGCTGGAAATATTTCGCATGTTGTTAAACTTGCAAACAATGATTTGTGGAATTCATAATAGTGAATCCTCGCGAAAATAACTACTTCTAAACAGTAATGCAAGGACAATGAGCCTCGGGACAATTACCCCCTAGACAATAACTCCCCCCAGGTCAATTAAGGGATGTTGACTAGGGATGACGGGGCTTTCCTCAAGGGAACAGGGGGTGGTGGTATGTGGAGGGGTTCCCACGGAAGAACTTTTTCAATTCAATAAACTTAAATCATACTTTAGCACAATGTAGAAATATCAATTGAAAGTTGCTTTTTTTTTAACAATTATCTAAAACAGGTGTGGAGGAGAAGGGGGAAATAACAGAAAAGGGCAACTTACAGAAGGTGAAAATGAGGTGGAAAAAAGCTTTCTAAGACATTAGTATATCCCTACTATATTGTTCTTGAATAGCAGCCCACAACAGCCCATATGTATACCTGCATGGATGATGTCTTTGCTTTCAATGTAGAGTAGAACTCAAGACACACATGTCTGATTTTGATTGTAATACATCCATCGGTTCTAATGATAACGGGATCAAAAGCTATTTTTGCATATATAATGAGCCCCATGACCTTTGACTGTGACCTTGACCTCATGACCCCAAAATCTAATCAGTTCATTGCCTCAGCAAGATACATACATGTCCTGACTTTCATGGTAATCTGTCCATCTGTTCTTATGATAATGTGATCACAAGCTATTTTTGCATACATATTGAGCCGTGACCTTTGACCTTTAACCTTATGACCCCAAACTATAATCAATTAATTGGCTCTGCAAGATACATACATGACCTAAGTAGGGCAGGAATCCATCTATCAGTTCTTGAGATAACGCAATCACAAGCTTTTTTTGCATATATAATGAGTCCTGTGACCTTTGACCTTTGATATCGTAACCCCAAAATCTAATCAATTCATTGGCTCTGCAAGTTACATACATGACCAAAGTTTGGTAGGAATCCATCAGACGGTTCTTGAGATAACGTGATAACGAGAGTGGGACGTACGGACGGACGGACAACCCGAAAACATAATGCCTCCGGCTACTTCGTAACGGAGGCATTACAATAAAAATAAAAATAAAAAAGGGCGACTTGCAGAGAAGAGAAGAAAAGAAAAGGGGGAGAAGGAGCGTTGGTAATAATACAATAAATCGAATACATCTGCTGAATGAATGCAGGTACTTTCATGGATGGGTAAACAATGCTTTCACACGTTCAAATTTCAACTGAATCAGTACATGTGTAGTTTGCTTTAATCCATTGTTCCAATATACCAAGTGAATGGCCTTTTAAAAAGGGTGTTTGGAGAAAAAAACATATATACATGTGCACTTTACAACTATTACTGCCGTTTCTTTCTTGCAATGACCCTCCATGACATGTACATTAGGACACACATACCTGTATGGATGATGCCTTTGCTTTCAATGCAGAGTAGAACTCCTCATTGAGAAACCCTCCAAGTGTCAGGTCAGTCAGGTTGGGCATAGAACACAGTGCTTCTGCTAGGAGATGTAATGAGGCTAGTGTGGGACACAGGAGACCAAGCTCGACAGTCTGGACCTGCATTGTTTGTCAATATATTTAAGCATCACATCTATTCATCCATATGTTTTACTCACTAATTTCTGACTGTATTCTAACATTTCACCCAAATTCCATTAATTACATAGTTGTATTCATAATAACATTCTCAACAAAAATGATTGAATAGATTTTATTTTCAAATTCAATTCTTGTCTACTGAGAAAAAGAATACACTAAAGTTTCTATGGAGAGGATTATGTAGTAAAGGTAATTTATTTTTAAATTCCTTATGTATTCTTTATAGGGCTTCCAACCTGTTTGCATTAATGAGTCCTACTCCTACTTACACTGAAATTTATAATACCAATAGATATGCATTTGCTATTAATGTATTAAAGGTATTCATAACTCTGGATTTCATATGCACAAGACCCTTAAAGTCAGGAGGTTTGTTGCCATGGTTCAGTTTGGTTAATTCAAGCCTCTATAAAAAATGGCTCTTAAAAAACTATATGGCATATTTTTACTATCAATCAAACTTGGAAATGGTTGAATTTTTATTATTAGTCAAATCAATGTCAATTTTAGACACACTTGAATTTCAACTAAATCAGTACATGTGTAGTTTGCTTTATTCCATGTTTCATGACTGTTCCAAAGGGTGATTGGAGAAGGAAATAAACACATACCGTTATATACATGTGCACCATATAAATATTACTGCTGCTTCTGTCATTCAATGACCCTCCATCACATTTGGACGCACATACCTGTATGGATGATGCCTTTGCTTTCAATGTAGAGAAGAATTCCTCATAGAAAACCCCTCCAAGTTTCAGGTCAGTCAGGTTTGGCATAGAACACAGCACTTCTGCTAGTTGTGATGAGGCTGATGTGGGAGACAGGAGTGCATCAAGCCTGAGAGTCTGGACCTGCATTGTTTGTGCATATATTTAAGCATCATGCACGTCTATACATGCATATGTTTTACTCACTAATTTCTGACTGTAATCTTACATTTTATACTGTGAGGATCTTATTCAAATTAGGTAGTTCTTTGTGAGCCCATGTAAGTTATACAAGGATCATATGCAAATTAGATGTTCTTTTGTGAGCCCACTTATGAACAGGTGCTTAATGTAGATTTCCACTTCACTAGATGAATAGTTAGGTGTATTCAAGTGTACACAATATCTAGGTTCTGTCAGGTGTATAGAATTGCAGACTCTTTGTATGACACATTTTCATTTGTGTGTGCTAGTAAAAATGCACATGCAGACTGCTCACTTGGATAATTGATCTTGAAGAGAGAGGTCTGTGTTACAGTTTTGGGGGGTATTTCCAAGGAAAGGAACCGGCGGGGTGTGGTGCCATGCAACCCAGTGCATGCTGAGACTGTTCTTCCCTCTTCTCAATGCCGAATTGTAAGTACATTTTTATACATCATTGCATGTAAACCTAGGTCATTTTTATATGCTTAAACAGTCATTGTTATGGTCATTTAGAGAGGATAATGTGAAGTTGTTTTATTACCGAATGATATGTATTTTGTTTGGCTGAGTCCTTTAAAATATGGACATTTAAAGAGGATAGATATGAAGCTGTTTTATATCCGAATGATATGTATTTTGTGTGTGGCCGAGTCCTTTAAAATATGGACACTTTTGCTAATGTTGGAAACCGATGTAATACAAGTGGTATTGTGCATTTTTGTGTTAATTTTAGGACCTATGCTATTAAGATTCCGGTCTTTTATTAATTTAGACGGCGGTCAACGTACGGGTCAACCTCGGCCATATATATAGTCAACCTTGGACGACGTATACTCGAGCAACCTCGGCTAGGACAGAGTCGGGTGTTTCAAGGTCGTTCAAGAGTTATCTTCAACCAGATCAACGGGGCGCATCTCTAGCTTTCCACTGTTCAAGGTAATCATTCGCCGTCGCTACTGGTCAACACACGTTCGTCATTGCAGTCGTCGCATATAGTTTCATCGAAGTATCAACGTTAAATGAACTCAGAGAAGACAAACATTTATTTAAGCTTCATTGAATGCCAGTATCCTATTTACAGATAATTATTATTTTGTAAACGACAATAATATGATGTGTTCTATTTGGGCAAGGATATTTGTAATATCCTCCTTGATTTGAGTTACATTAAATGTTTCATTCAACCAATATTTCTGGAATCCTTTGGTAGTATTATTCAGAGTGGTTAAGTAGCCTATTCTAGATTAGTGAGCTAATACAAGCGAGCTATCGCACGTGACATATACAAATTCCTCAAATTACATAGTTGTATTCATAATAACATTCTCAACAAAACGATTGAATAGCTTTTATATCAAATTCAATTCTTGTCTATTGAGAAAAAGAACACACTAAAGTTTCTATTGAGAGGATTATTTAGTAAAGGCAATTTTTTAAAATAATTCCTTATGTATTCTTTATAGGGCTTCCAACCTGTTTGCATTGATAAGTCCTACTCCTACTTACACTGAAGTTCATAATACCAATAAATATATATTTGCTGTTAATGTATTAAAGGTATTCATATCTCTGGATTTTATATGCACAAGATCCCTAAGTCAGAAGGTTTGTTGCTATGGTTCATTTTGGTAAGTTCAAGCCTCTATAAAAAATGGCTCTTAAAAAACTATATGACATATTTTTACTATCAATCAAACTTGGAAAAAGTTGAATTTTGATTATTAGTCAAATCAATGTCAATCTTAGACACACTTGAATTTCAACTGTATCAGTACATGTGTAGTTTGCTTTATTCCATATTTCATGACTTTTCCAAAGGGTGATTGGAGAAGAAAAAAAAAAACATACTGGTATATACTGTACATGTGCACCATGTAACTATTACTGCTGTTTCTGTCGATCAATGAACCTCCATGACATTTACATAAGGACACACATACCTGTATGGATGATGCCTTTGCTTTCAATGCAGAGTAGAACTCCTTATAGATATGCCCTTTAAGTGTCAGGTTAGTCAGGTTGGGCATAGAACACAGTGCTTCTGCTAGGAGATGTAATGAGGATGGTGTGGGACACTGGAGACCATAAAGCTTGAGAGTCTGGACCTGCATTGTTTGTCAATATATTTAAGCATTATGTCTATACATGCATATGATTTACTCACTAATTTCTGACTGTATTCTAACATTTCAGCCAAATTATATTTATTACATAGTTTTATTCATAACATTCTCCAAAAAAAAAATTGAATAGATTTTATTTTCAAATTCAATTCTTGTCTATTGAGAAAAAGAACACACTAAAGTTTGTATTAAGAGGATTCTTTAGTAAAGGTAATTTTTTTAAAATTATGTATTCTTTATAGGGCGTCCATCCTGTTTGCATTGATAAGTCCTACTCCTACTTACACTGAAATTCATAATACCAATAAATATACATTTGCTATTAATGTATTTAAGGTATTCTTAACTCTGAATTTCATATGCACAAGACCCATCAGAAGGTTTGTTGCCATGGTTCAGTGTGGTAAATTCAAGTCTTAACACCCTAATGAGGCCGGGGTATTTGAGGTCTTTCTACGACATCGGACAGGGGGGGGGGGGTGGGGCATTTCAATTGAAGTGTATTGAATACTATGGTATTTTCAATTTTTTGAAAATTGACTCATTTGCATATTTCTGGTAAATTATGCAAATAAGATCATGAAATTCACATTTTTACCCCTTAATCATAAATTGGTCATACTTGAACATTTGCTTTCATTAGATATATCGTCTTTAGACTATTTGGAATAATAATACAACCAAACTAGATGGATGTTCGACTGCACGCAGTCGAAAATGATACCTCCGCCATACAGCAGTAACAAAAGCAATTTTAAAAATTCAAGTTTGATTGTAATCCATTAACAGGTTCTCAGAATATCGTGATTAAAAGCTATTTTTCATATTCATGTATGACCTTTATAACTTTGACATCATGACCCTAAAATGTAATCAGTTCATTGTATCTGCAAGATACATACAGGTACATGTCCCAAGTTTGATAGTAATCCATCCGTCAGTATTGACAATGCCTTCACAAGCTATTTTTGCATACATAATAAGCCCCATGACCTTTGACCCTAAAATCTGATCAGTTCATAGGCTCTGCAAGATACATACATGGCCCGAGTTTGACGGTAATCCAACAATCGGTTCTTGAGATAACGCGGTCACAAGAACGGGATGTATACAGACGGACAACCAGAAAACCTAATGCCTCGGCTACTTTGTAGCGGAGGCATAAAAAATGAGTGTTAAATAAACACCAACATGGAATTTAAAGAAAGTGTTGGAATTACATCGGTTTAATCCCTATCCATGTTTATCACATACCTATCAGGTGTCACATGTATACTATCATAGATAGTATACCGATGTAATGTCATTAACACCCTGGTGTATATACATTTTTTGCAAAAAAGTAGAGAATCATACAAGACAACAAATTGTCTCCTGGCCTACCCCTCCAGTTGGAATGGCATACAACAATAATTAAAAGGTTAAGATGAGAAAAGACAGATTCGTTTTCTAGGAAAATGTTACACGATGTCATTATTAACTATATTTCGCACGTACTGTAAATCCAAATACAAAAGCATGGAGGACAATGATGTACAAATCTTTTTGGTGTTAACAAAGTGTCCGGGAACAATCAATATATTACATTATTTAGGTGGATCTTTCATTGTCATGATTATTCAAAGTTATCTGCATGAAAAGTCATAGAGATTATTGTGACTAACAACCGTTATTCTTGTCACCCCAAACTCTGCACCAATAACAATACCAATATATCATATCGACTCTGTCTTCAATTGCATACAGAGATTATATTACTTTCATTTCAATCTATACATCGGATACAACTTATACATGTCATTGATGAAACATTTGTTGGATCGAGAGAGCGGTTATTTAGTCAGCAATTCTGAACCCATATTTAGAGTTTTTTTAAATCATGCATAGATTGTATAAATATGATATTTACACAACTTTCAATTAACACTTCTATTCCATCTTTTATCAGCAAGGTGGTTTTCCAAGAATAATGTTAACAACAGATCTAGATGAGAAAGACCAAGAACGTATAGGATTTAGATCCTAAGTTAACGCTACCATTGGACAAGTCTGTCCTTCAACATTCCTTTCCCAAAAGTTTCAGTGCCCATATGCAGGTCTCATTCAGACTTATTTTTGGAGTCTGAACAATATTTTACTTGTATATATGTTTAGATTATAGCAGTTCTGCTCATAAACAAACTAGAATGAAATTAAAGTTATGCTTCTGATATTAGGGAGGCACTTAATGCAATAAATAATCATCACTGGTGGTACTTTAAGTCAAAGGGGAAGTCCATCCTGATATTAAGTAGATTTTAATAGAAGCAGAAAATGATTGGAACGGGTCAGTGAAAGTTTGAGCAAATTCCGATTAAATTAGGAAAGTTTTGAGTATTTGAAGTTGCGATCAATCAAACACAAATTGGCAACGATGTGACGTATTAAAGTACATTATCTTGCCAGCCCCACCCCCCCCCCCCCTCCAATATGCTCTGTACATAAAACTTAATAAACCTTCATTTTCTTTATTGATGATGGAATATATATTTTTTCCATACATATTTTAAATATATTTGCAATAATCATATTATGGGTGCATGTATGATTGAACATTTTCTTGAGGGAAAATAAATGAATCTCAGTTTTTAGTACAGAGCAAATAGAAAAGGAGCTCACGAGATGTGTTCCACTGATGACAACATAGAAAATTCATAACTTTTTGTATCTTTAATTGGATATTGCTCAAACTTTCACTAATTGATTTCTTTTATTTTTCTGCTTTTATTAAAACCAACTTAATATCAGGGTAAACTTTCCCTTTAAGTACGTTGTGATCTTCCACAGTTTCCATGGTTATAATATTCACATGTAAAGGCTTTGTTAACACTGCTGAGGCCTAATAGTGAAAAGACAATTGACAATATATTCTTCTGTCAAAAGAACCAGCATATATGAGACATTTAAAGGAATTAAAGAAAAGTAAAATGTACATTAGCAAAGGGAAGAGATGGTAATGGAATTAAATTAAATTAAACACTCACTCATACATCAAAATTGTGGATGAACCACTCACCTTTGATTCTTTTCCTTTCCTTGCAAGTGTTTCAAAAAAACAATGATGGAATGCACTTAGTAGAAAAACTTCCTTCAAAGATGGCATGGAGCATATTATCTCTGCCACATCCAGTGACATAGTAGGTCCACAATTTCTCTTAATACAGAGGGAAACCTGGATAAAATGACAAAGTGGTTACTGATGGGATGCAAAATAGAGATGTTCTCTTGGATGTTAGGCATATGTGTGTATAACTTACATGAGCATTTTCCATAGATATGCTGCTAGAACTACAGAGCATAAGAAAGAAAAGGAAATAAATAAAGGTACAGGCTGAAGAACTATTGCCATGACATTTCATCCTATTTTTGTGACAGTACTGAGTAGGAATATCATCTTAGCTTACCATGTGTGTACAGAGAATCCTCAAACAAAATAAAAGGAGAGTACAAGTCTAAGGACAGGTTTCGAAAGAGATTTTTAAAGTTCACACCATCTGGTGCCTCGATCATACCTTAATCATTTATAAATGTAAGTAGGAATACGATCAGTAAATTAAAAGGGTGAATACGGAGCAAAAATCTAGTCTCCAGAGTTGCAATATCAATACAGGTAACCCAAATTATACACAGGGCCAATAATAATATCAAACAGATTTCTTTGTGCCCTGTTAAACATTTATAAACCAAGAATTGGGACTTCATTCGGGCATGAGATACCTTTTCTGAAGGGATGACAGTGTGCAAACTATCGATGAAGTTTCCTTTCCAAAATGTTTAGCTCATCTAAAAGGTATAGATGCACTGTGTATATATTATATGCACCTGCAAGTACATACATGTAGCTTCACTGTAATTGTAAATTGCATGTTCTGAATCCTTTTTTTCAAATTCCTCTTTCACTGGCATCAGATTAATTTTGCACGCAGTGCTTGTTATTCCTAATTAGGTCCCTTTCTCTCTCTCCCAATTCCTTTCAGATTTCATATGCATATTCTTTACCATCCCATTGTATGCACTGAACTGATCGTCCATGCACAATTTTGACTGTTTTGAGTCCGTCTTTATACCTTTCTTTCAGCCTACCTATCTCCACTATCCTAGATGCTACAGACTTTTAAAAAATTACTCTAGGTAGTGTACGAGTTGCTCTTCATCTTCTACTGATACAAATGGCCTTTCAAAATGCTATCTTCATACTCAAAATTTAATTCCAAAATCGACCCTTTCAAGAATCGCTAAAATTCTTTAAATATTGACAGATGAAAAAGAAAAATTACCACAACTTAGTCATATCAAGTCCTAAATGAAATTTCTACAGCATCTTTATCTTTGCATTGCACATGGTTCTGCTCAGTTAATTTCACAATATCAATGATCATGTTTGATATGAAAGTTCTGAAAATGGATGTGTTTATCTTGCTACCCTTACAAAAATGTCCTGTGGTAATACCACATGATTACCACAGGAATTACCACAGGACATTTTTGTAAGGGTATACCTGTAGCTCCATCAAGCCTGGCTTAATAAAGACCCTCTATTATATTTAGATACTTCAAGATATACCCTTTTCAACCCCCTACAAAATGCAACTACAACTGACCTACTTTACGATAAATTGCTCTCCAAAAACAGACTTTTCAGGAAAATTCCTAAACAACTTCAACATGTGCTCAATTTGTAAACTTTATACCTAGATCTATGAAATTAAGCAGACATGTGTATCAACCTACTTGACAACTACCTGCCAAGTTCACTAACATTTCATGACATCAATCATCACAAGCTTATTGTAATACTGAACTTGCTATGCATCAAATTACAATATGTGTGACATGCTTGTAGTACATTAGCGTGGTTGACAATGGGGTCAAAGTGACCGCAACGAAGTGCCCCTTCAAATGTTACCATACACAGTATATGTTCACTTAGAAATTTTGAGTAAATCGAAAGCAGGTCACAATTTGGATTACACAGGGATTTGGATTACAACTGTAACACGTATCAGCTATGCATGACATTAATTTTCAGAGTGATTTTTGTTCTGTTTCGATTTTTCTTTATCTTGAGATTTTGCAAGTATTTTCTGGGTGGCCAAACTCAGGGCATCTCACAGCCCGATTTTGAAAATCTGCCAAGTGGGACATTTTAGATGCCATTTTATATCCTGCATTACAATGTATCGCACTTTATGCCTCACATACATGTATTAGTATGTTAGCATGCAAGGCCATATAGGCCAAAGTATATATGGAAAACCATGCATGTGTAATGACGGATTGTGTACATAGGATCTGATCTAATTGCTTTACTGATATTTATTTGCTCAAAGAAATAGAAATGTGGGCATCAATGCATGCATATCATTATGCAGTTGCAGTTCTAGTTTTCAAATTATTACTGTTCAAACCTCTTTGATTTGATATATTTTATTATCAACAGCAATACAGCAATACATTTCATGCAATATGATATGCAAGAAGAGAACTTTTTGATATACAAGAGGAAATTATGATACACAAGAAGAGAAAATTGGTTGATAAAAGGGGCCAGATAATAGCACATGTGCTGGTCGAGATGCACCCTTCCATAATTATGCTGTTGTACTGTAAGAAAACTGCAAAAGATATGAAAGTAAGAACTTGCACAAAAATGGATGAATTAATTTTGTTCATCAAACTGTGATTAAACTTACCACATGTGGTCCAATGAAAGCATAACCAGCTACAGTGTGTGCTGTCATGTTTCTGGATATGGTCAGTGTAATTGCCTCTGATGAAACCCTGTCCTTCACCAAGGTTGCTACATCTGGGTCCTGACTCTCAAAGGCTACATCAACAATGAAAGATATCTCTCTACCTACATCTGTGTACTGTAGACTCCCAAAGGCTGAACCAACATTGAAAGGTGACTCTATACCTACATCTATGTCTAGTCCCTGAAGCATAGAGTTCAGTACATGGGTTGCAATACCTTTGTTTTGTGACACAGTGAAGTACAGGAGATACCTGAACTCCTCCTTCCTTGGCAGCACTACTAGCTCAATCAGCCTATTGAATTCATTACGATCTGATTCATACAGGGAAGCGAGATGGACTCCAGCCATGTACTCCTGAAACAGTTTGTGAGGGAAGAAGACTGGTAATTGTACATGAGAATTCCTCTTATGTATGTCCATGCTAGTGGTAATTCTGTCCTCCTGAGACAAAATCCCAACCCGACAGGCAGTTTCCTTGGATTCTGGGCATATTTGGAAGTCATCTTCCCCGAAAATCAGGGTATTTTCTAGCAGACCATTGAGGGCCTGCTTAGCAATTGGTCCAAGGAGCTCATCAATTTTGTTCAAATAGGAAAGAAGTGAGGGGCTGCCTACTTTCTTCACCATTTTCTGAGCATAATGTTCTTTTAGAAAGGTAATCATTTCTTTGAATATCTGAGAAAAAGATGTCAGTGATTTCATTTTCTTTAGTTTTTGTTCATCAAGTTCTTTCCACATAAGACACAGCATGGCTACATATATTGGATAGTGGGCCATGTTTTCAGATATGACATCATTCTCACTAGTGAACTGAATGAGCTGATTTGCTTTATCATCATTCTTTGGAAAGTATTTGTGAATGTAATCTGACAAATTCTCTCTGTTGAAACCCTCAACACGAATGAATGTGTAGAGCTTCATTAGATCACCATCTGATCTAATCTCTACTGCTCTCCATGGGCGAGTGGTCACCAAGACTGGGCAAGAGGCAAGTTGATCAGAACAAAGAATCTCTACAAGTCCAATTTCATCAGATGAGCTTCCACATGCCTCTGAGGAGGCGACACTTGGCTGTGATGGCTGAAGTTGCATTTGATCAGTAGGCTGTGATTCGCAAGATTTTGTCTTCATGATTTTGCCTTTGACTTCATCTAGCCCATCGAATGCGATGAATACTTTGTCAGGATTTGACCGGATATACTCAATAATCTGAGAAACCGTTGCTGGATTGTTTTTGGCCAGATAAGACTTTGCAATCTCGCCAATAGTGTGTTGCTTAAATTCACGTAGAGGTACAATCAAGACCCACACAAAGTGACTGAAATGCCTTGCTTCAATCCAGTCCCAGGCAATCTTAGCACAGAATGTGGTTTTTCCAGCCCCTGCCTCTCCCTGAACCATGATCCGCTTGGGGAACTCTCCATTGACTTTGAGATCAAGCATATCATTGTAATCTAGCACTCGCTTCTCTGTTCCATGTTCTTCCAGTAAGACGAGATTAGTATACATGTCATCAAACTGCACAATGGAAGCAGGATTGAGAGGATCAGCTCTGATCTTACAGAGAGTTGACCTATACTTGAACTTGAAATCATTTGCACACCACTCAATCAGTTCAGGAGAAAGTGGTTTGGTCTGAGATTCAGCTGAAGGAGGTTTGGTCTGTGATTCGAGCAGTCTTGATGGCCCTCCTAAAAATACAAAATCCATATTCATATGATTACACGTAAACATATTTTGATACATCTGAAAGGATTGTAAAGGCCTGAGGCTAATAGTGTGACATACGACTAGGTGCATGTAGTCAAAGACACAAAGTCCTACATGTTTGTCTGAATTTGTATGACTTCTTTGTAAGGGTATTTTAAATCTGAGTAATTTGTGTATACCTAATATGGTACTTGTAGATGAATATCATTAAAGAAGAATTTCCTACATGTAGGACATTTCAGCCATTCAGAGTTTCCCTGACAATCACATCTTATTTTGAAAAAAACAAGACAAAAAAAAAAATGAATGCATCTCCACTATGCCTCCACCTAAATTCAGTTAAAATCAGGGCTTGAATCAATCTTTAAATATCACAATGAGAATAAAAAGCCTATATATATTATATAAATACATTTTGATTGATCTTTACAACCTATGACCTTTGACCTGACAATCCAACATCTGATCATTTGTCTCCCTTTGGTGAAGCATACCATATGAAGTTTTTAAAATAATTTTTCCAGCTAAAGTAGCTTAAAGTAGTTATTGCTAGTTTCATTTTGCTGACTTTTGACCTTCTTAACCCAAAATAAAAACGATTTGTCTCAATATGCTGATGCATGCCAACACCAAATTTGAAACACATGGCTCAAACCGATGGACAGACAACCCCAAAACATATTTTATCCGGCACCACCTTTGGTGGGTGGATGCATAATAACTGTTATCATGATAATGGTATGATGCAAAATATTATATTTTGTTTGTAGATCATGTGCACATAAAGAAAGCTGGCATACATTGATTTCTGCTATCACTAAAAGTACTTGAACTATATTGGTGTCCAGAAAATATCTAGGATTAACAAAGTAAAATCAGGAAATTATAAAACATGCATGGAATCTGATGAAATTTGACACTATTCTGTAAAGTGTGACAAATGTATAGAACATGGAGCACTCACTATATCTCTATGGTAAAAACTTACTTCAGTTTTATGCACAGTTTTCTATAAGTCTGATGGTGTAGCAAGAATTAGTATCTGTTTACATGTACCTGTGCTGTTTGGAATTAGAGGTTCATTGAGTAATCTGTCTGATAGGCCACCCAAGTCAATCTCTCGCAGTGCGTCTGCCAAAAGCTGTCGTCTGTTTGAATGTGGAGGTTGCTGCTTGACCTTCCATTTCATGAATACTCGCAAAAATGCATTGGAATAGTTATTCGACATCTGAATCAGGATTGCCTGTATCTGAGCTGAGGGGATTCCTAGAGATATCCCTACAGCATCGTAGTAAGATGGAGGGATAGCATGGGCCAGCTTCAGGAACTCCATTTCACTGACAGTACTGTAAAATGAATAATAAATCAATTGGGAATGATAGGATATTAGCTACAGAGCATCCTATTGGCTATCATATAAGCTATCATGTGAATAAGCTATCATGTGACACTTAACAATTTGTATTATGTGCTCGAGCGTGTAATAAAAAAGCCTGCGGATGTCAAAATACATTGACAGTGATATTAACATTTGAAACAGTTTGGCAAGCTTGGTTTCACTGGGTCACAACATGGCACATATTGTTTTGTGCTTGCCCAACACAGCAGTAGTCACCATATTGTGTCGAACTCTAATCGGGTTGGCCAAACTCTGTGTATAGATGGCTCTGGGCAAGGTAAGGGTAATCATTCCAAAAAAAGCAGATTCTGGCAGTGTATAATACAATAATGATGGTGATAATAATGATGGTGATAGTAATAAAAATAATATTAGAAGGAAAGGGTTACTACTACTTTTAATAATAATAATAATAAGGCCAAATAACAAAAATAACGTGTTTCTTTTCCGACTTTAAACAAAAAGTAGGAGGCAGGGCATTACTATTAACTATTTTGCTATTTTTTGCTATTTTTTCCAAGATGGCTGTCATGCTAATTATAGTTGGCTAAGCCTATTTATTGACAGATATTGTGCTTTGTGAGTATACTGACGCAATGTAAGACAAAACATATGATTTGTATCCCTTTAGAAGCTTTTAAAACAAAATTTATATATCCCAGGCTTCTTTGTTGTGTGTGGCTTTATTTGGGGGGTTTGGGGAGCCATTTTTCTTCTGAATAGTAGGAAAAAAAAGGAGGTGACGGCCAAAAAGGAGGCGGGCGGGGACGAGAAACACTGCATTTTGGTTATTTGGCCTAATAACAATAATAATGTTTAAATTATTATTATTACTAAATAAGTTGATGATAATCATGTGGTGATGATTATTATCATTATTATCATCATCAAATTCATCATATTTATTTTCTATATCAAGCCTAGTCAATGTAATTGGCTTACCTGTACTCTGAATCATCAGGTCATCGCTTTGGGTTGGTTGTGGAGTTAGCCAACCTTTTGAAAAAACATGCCCCTTTTATTCACAAAATGTCGGTGGCTAATGTGAAATAAACCCCTCTCATTTAAAACCCTACTGCAAATCTACGAAAGATTTCATCCTGAACTTGCATCTTTACATGAACTTTTGTTTCACGAAGGGTCGTCTAACGCAATGACCCGACCGGATGCGATGACCCAATGAATCAAGGTCAGCCAGTATATGCGTACCTTTCTGCAGTGTCAGGACCTGGATTAGTTTCAACGTCACCAGATCTCATCAAGAGGATCAGGAGCAGATAGAGAAGGCAGAATCCATCCATGGTGTAAGATGTCCTTCTCATTCAACAGCAGTTTAGTTCTCTAGAAAGTGCATGGGGATGCCATATAGGCAACAATACCTGAAAACAATATTCAGAAATATCTACGTTATATACATAAAACAGATTGAATACAGATTCTTGAAATTTGCAGCTGTATTTTAAACTGTTACTGTCAATGGATGACGACATCTTCCTTCATGCGCAGTAACAGTTTAAATTACGGCTGCAAGAATTCCAACACAGAGATCGATTTTGATGAAGGAAATCTGGAAAAAAGAACCTTAAACGCATCGTACAATCAATCTGGTAAGTGGAACCGATGTAGTTTAGCCTAATAGCATAAATATTGGAGTATAAATGCATCGGCTATGCATCCGCTAAAAATAGGGTCTCCCGTGCAAACCTTGTGGCCAGATCTGACCACAAAACTTTGCCCAAAATACTCAATTTTAGTATTTTTTGCACGGGAGACCCTATGGTCTGCTTCTGTTTCTTAAGAGAGGAGCAGACCCTACCCAAATAAGGGCGCGTTCATGCTTGATTTTGACGGCCAGAATCAGGCATCTGTTACGCGTTTAGTTTAAAACACGATTGCGTTCATGCTCACTTTTGTAGAATCACCGAAAAACGGCGATCACGATCGCTGATCGTAAACTCACAAAAAGATGCGTTTACAATTTGTAAACGCGTTTAAATGGGGTCAACGCACTGACCTCTAGTGGGTCTACGTAGCATGCGCACACAGGTTTGCGAATCCAGCTGAAGGCCACCCAAGGAGAATTGCCTGGAGAAGTGAGCATGAACAGTGCACCGTGGAACTGCGATTACGATGAGCGTTTACGATGAGCGTTACAAATCGCTCATTCTGCCTTCAAAATCAAGCATGAACGCGCCCTAAGAGGCTAACGAATGAAAGAGACAAAAAATTTCGGTCTAGGGGAGACCAAGAATCACTTTAAAAGTATGTTGCCGGTGCCGGCTGCCAGAGCTAAAGCTAGGGTAGGGCATAGGCAAGTTATATCCATGGCTGTCAACTTTGGGGAACTGCTTGGAGGAATTTTTCTTCTTCAGACGAACCACCAACGTACCGTAGCGTATGCATTTTTTTTCGCTCAGGGGGGGGGGGGGGGGGGGGGGGGGAATGTTGAGTTGAATTTTTTTAAAAAACTTTTATTTAAAGGTAAAGACCAGTATTGGAAACGCCCCAATTTAAAAAAAAATGAAATGAAAGTCGTGTTGCGCACGTGTGTGTGTAGTCCCATATACATCTTTCTTTGTACAGTAATTCTAACTTTATGAAGACTTGGCCAAATTTCTTATCATTTTGATGATTCCAGAACCTTGCAGTACATCTATGCTAGATGATCAACCTTTTCTGATCGATTTCACAATGTTTCTTTCACAATGCAATCGCATGACCATGGTCGTTATCTTTAAATTGCTCACTACCCCCCCCCCCCCCCCCCTCCCCCCTTGAGCACAAACAGATTTGAAAAATTGCATAAGATTTTCAATTTACACGTTTGGCGGGAATATTTTTTATAAACAGGGAGATTCTACATAGCAGCGGCAGAGCCCCCGCTACGAGCTGGTGGGTTGGCAGAAGAGAATGAGCGTGGTGGTGTGAAACTCCCTCCAAATGCGGGGGGGGGGGGTTTGACAGCCCTGTATATTGTAATAAGTTATGCGCTATACAAGTACGGATTATTATTATGGAATAACCATGACACAGATGTATGGAAATTGCTGAATATGCATGTATCAAAGAGACAAAACCCTCCTCCACCTCTTGCATATTCAGCAATTTCGAGCGAATGGTGGTCTATATCATGCGCCAATACCGCGCATGCGTACTGTCTCTTCGTCATGATAAATCGACGATACAACATTAATAAATCGTGAGGTTAGGACGAAGAATCACCCTTTTTCCCATCGAAGACCTCTTGAATTATAATTTCAAGTGGTTGGAATTTGGAAAGATGCCCGGCCCAGAGGAGTAAAAAAAACATTGAAAGTCAAAATTGTATTACCGGTACTACCTCTTTACATTGCAAAAAAATGTGCCCCAGATCTCTGCAATTATTCCAGTATGACAGTGTGACCAAAGTTTGCGCGTGACCTAGGTTCGCTATCTCCAAAAATTGGCAAGATTTCGAAAATCTGATATCACCAATGGAAAGAGGAATGTAAAATTACCCACAGAGTTTTCTCTGGAATCAGGTGTGAAATTATGAAAATATTGACAAAAGATTGGCAAATTATGTGCTCATTTGCACCATTCCGAAAAAATCACTTACTTACCGATAAGGGTCTGGAAATCTTCATTTTGAGAGCAGTCCTCAAAATTGTATAAGTAGGCCTAACTAATAAGCAAATTATGAAATCACCTTATTTTTTATGGATCGTATTTTTGTATAAATCGGCTGTAAACCCTGTGCATGAAGTTAGGTCAAATTGTTTTTATGACTCTTTTAGATGCAGCGTGCACGCACGATCGGACACCAAATTTTAAAGGGACTTGGTAACATTGTTCAGATAAGAGATAGTGGTGCTAAGGTAGTGACTTCAATGCTAGATGTACAATTAAAGATAATCTGAAAATCTGAGTGAAAACTGAAAACGGACCATTATTCATGGTACAAATTGGGAAAAACTGATCTGATCAATTCCTTAATTCTCCCAACTATATTATTACAATCTAATTACATTTTAGGTGAATAGAAATCTCACAGAACAATAAAATGGCTCTACATTCCATTCCAGACAGTTAAGTGTTGACAGATTTTTTATAGCCTGTTTTATGCCTTTTTGTCATGGAAAAATGGTTGGGAAAATTCAAAAATGGTTGGGAGAATTTACTGTTAATCACTGTTAGAGGGTGTCGTACATCGACGCCTTCAAAGAAAACCATAGGTATCTTCGTGGTTTGAGAATTTTTTTAGGATATTTTGCATGTCAGAGGGTTAGTACAGTAGAAGGAATATAGTAAGTAACATTTTATACAAAAATTAAGCAATTTTTTCATCAACCTTCAACAATTTTACCAAGTCACTTTAAGATTGCGATATCTCCGAAACCTTTTGAAAATAAATTTTCTAGTTCAACCAAATTTGCAGTAAAATAATTTGCCGTCCATTTGGTATTAAAGGGATCCGGTAACTTTGTCTCAGATTCTGAAAACATATTCTGGATTTAGCTCATGATGCAATGATAATTATAAATCTTTAGGTCATTGCAGTCAGGAACCCCGTGACTTTTACAAGCCGATCGCCTGTCTGATTATCAAGATATTTATGATTGGAATTACACATTTTGAAAACCGTTCGCCTGACGGTTTTCATAACACTAGTCTATTGGGGAAAACGAGTATGGTAAAACCGGTCACTCAAAGATTTTTACTTTTTTGAGGCACTTCTTGATCATTTTAAAGCGCAATTTTTTTAGGGCTTCAATATTACATCATATCACAGACACTGATAACACGTAGGGCATTTATTTTAGTTTAACTAAAATAAATGAATTTGTGTAGAATATGAAAAATCATGGATCGAATATCACATTTTCTAATATGTTCTAAAATCTCTGCAAACTTTGGTCACCCCTTCATCCAGTAATAAGGTTCATAAGTTAATAAAGGGGGTAGAAAATCAAGAAAATGAGATCATTGCCATCAATACGCATTAGCATTGACCCCTGGCCCTGGCACTAGTACCGGTATGCGTTGCTGGTGTGTGTGCGGACATCCAAGCCCCATCATACAACAAACATTTCATTTGTAACAAGCCAGAAACAAGGTTATATTTGAAATAGACTAACCTTGTTTAAGTTTGATCAGGTTTGCAAAGACAGCATGTCGTCGACGACAAACTCCAATATAAATCTGCTGTAACTGAAGAAAGATCGGATCTTAAAATTTAGTAAGATCAATCACTGAATCGAACTCGGACGCGGCAGGATACGCGTACGTGCAAATTTCTGGCAGCAGAAAGATGGCGCTTGGGTGGGTCGCGGGGGAGCTAATGAAAGGGGGAATCCCCGGCTGTGCGTATTTTGTCTTTTTTCTTACATTCAGCAAAATAAGTTCTATGTTCGCGCGGGGTGCGAATTTTTTTCCGTACTCGAGAGGGCAAATACCCCATGTGCGCATGCGCGTGGACTTGTGATTTCTCTGCTACTTCCCATACGAAATGTACATGTATTCGCATGTACTGTGCACGATTCGCGTTCTACGAGTAAACGATGGCATAGTAGTCTTCAAACACAGACTCTGATTTGCCAGTTTGACAAAACAATTACGCATATATCGTGCGTAGCAATAGTACTAGTATTCAAGTCTGAGTAGTTGTATGATTCAGACATTTTAGTGCTTACAGAAATGCATCCCAAATTGAATAGCATGGTATAGTAGTCTGCAAGCACAGACGCTAATCGGACAGTTTGACAACATAGTGTCTTGAGTAGTGCTTTATATTCAAATATGTGTAGTTTTATGATTCAGACCCTACTGGTGCGTGTATTGGAAAGGCATCTCAACTTGCAGAGTGGCATAGTAGTCTGCAAGCACAGACGCTAATCTGACAGTTTGACAAAATAGTGTTATTCAAGTCTGAGTAGTTTTATGATTCAGACCCTACTGGTGCGTGTATTGGAAATGCACCTCAACTTATAGAGTGGCATAGTAGTATGCAAGCACAGACTCTCCTTTGACAGTTTGACAGAATAATATAGGCCTATTGTGTATTGAGTAGTGCTTTTATTCAAGTTTTCGTAGTTTTCTGTGTTGTGCACACTACTAGTATGTTGTCAAACTGTCAGATTAGCGTCTGTGCTTGCAGACTACTATACCATTCTATACAAGTTGGCGACTTGAATAAAGTACTTCTCAGCACACTACTAGTATGTTGTCAAACTGTCAGATTAGCGTCTGTGCTTGCAGACTACTATACCATTCTATACAAGTTGCAATGTATTTCCATATGCACTACTGGGTCTGAATCATACAACTACACAGACTTGAATAAGCACATCGCGACACATACGCATATTGATTTGTCAAACTGGCAAATCAGAGTCTGTGTTTGAAGACTACTATGCCATCGTTTACTCGTAGAACGCGAATCGTGCACAGTACATGCGAATACATGTACATTTCGTATGGGAAGTAGCAGAGAAATCATAAGTCCACGCGCATGCGCACATGGGATTTTTGCTCTCTCGAGTACGGAAAAAAAATTCGCGCGCGGGGTACACAGTGTAGACAATCTTCATATCTCTATTGTTGTGTAAACCTATTGTAGTAAGCTTAAAAGTGAATCGCATGACTATGATGTTATATTCTGAAAAACAAGCATGTTTATTCTCTCAAATCTTTCTTCAATTTCTTTTAAAGAGTCTTTACGATATCATTAATTTGCAGAAGACCGTGGACAATTAACCCCCGTTGAACATTACCGCCCCCCCGCCCATAGAGGACAATTACCCCCACCCCTGAAAATTGCCCCCTAGGACAATTCAACCCCCCCCCCCTCCCCCTCGGAAAATTCACCCCACCCCCACCCTGCACGGCCCTGATAATGCTAGGTTAATTTTTTTCGGAGGGGAATTTTCCGGGGGTGATTGTCCACAGGGGGAATTGTCATAGAACCCTAATTCCTATATAGCACTTGTACCCCGAAGCCATATCTCATACACTGCCATCCAGTATCATAATTATAACCAGTTGAAAAGCATGATTTACCCGACGTTTTATATACAGATTGAAATACTTGTACTATACCTCTAATTTGAGATTAAGCAAAATTTAAGTCGTTTTATATGTACATTCATCCCTTGTTTTACATAACTATCTTTAAATATGGATCGAAACAATATCAAGTTGGGTGCATGGCTCCAAAAGAGGTGCCTATAAGAAGCTGTTAGGTGAAATTGAGAAAGAGGGAGAGATACATATAGGGGAAGGGGCGTGAGTGAGAGGGGGTAGTGAGGGCGAGGGCGAGAGAAAAACGGAGAAAGAAAAAAGTCGAGAATTTATATAAGCAAAGAGAAAGATAGGGAGAGAGGGCGAGAAGATAGAGAGGCAAAGAGAGAGAGAGAGAGAGAGAGAGAGAGAGAGAGAGAGAGGGTCGATGGAAAGCAATTTACATTCTACATGAAAGAGAGATAAAAACTAACTTTTGAACGCTATGAGTAATCTGATTCCTTTTTTTGGTCACATCTTTCCAATCTAATGTTCATGCTGCGTTGCTGGCTGAAGGATGTGGAAAACACGCAAGTTATTATGCATTTCATTATCTATCACATAAAATATTTACATCCATGTTCAAGTTTTGGGTCAATGTAGTATAAATGTTATTTCCATTCCAGTCATATCAGAAAATTATGTGTGAGTTGAAAGAATAGTTGAGTAAACAATTACAAGATAAAAAGAAGCAAGAGCAAGGGGTTATCTCTTTTATCAATAAAGAGAGAGGGAGTTAGAAAGAGAGAGAGAGAGAGATGGAAAGATACAGATAGACAGATAGAAAAAGTGATAGAAAGAGAGGACAAAAGAGGGAAATACAGAGGTGGAGAGAGATAGGGAGAGATGTGAAATAAAAGGATAATCAGGTGAATTAAATTGAGCCCATTCAACTCTTTTCAATAAAAGTATCTTTTTGTGAATTATTGCTGTAAACTCATTTCCCTTACCTCCTCTCTCATCCGAACTTTTTTTTTCTTCTTCTTCACCATTCAATATCTCTAATCTTTCATTCAGTACACAATATACAAGATAACCAGAACAATTGGATTATGAAAATTACAAATATAATTCTTGTTATTCCATGCAACCCATACATTCAATTCAGCTTTGTGTTGAAGATACACAGATAGATTTCAGCATGGATGAATAAAAATCAGCAAAACTTATCTTTTAAAAATAGATAAATGAACTTCATTAACTCGATGTCGACTAGTGACCAGATGAAAGAGTACCGAGATGGGCATCGCCAGCGCCGCTTGTCTGAGCTACATGAATCTGTCCTCGAAGGCACAGACGTCGCGCCTCCTACTCCGATGTCGACGAGTGACCAGATGAAAGAGTACCGAGATGGGCATCGCCAGCGCCGCTTGTTGGAGGTACCTGCTGCTGTTTTCAAAGGCACTGACGCAAAGCCTTCGACTTCGATGTCGACGAGCGACCAAACCAATGAGTACCGACAAGGGCATCGCCAACGCCGCTTGTCTAAGCTACCTGATGTTGTCATCGAAGGCGACTCGATGATTAAGCACATCGAGGGCCGACTCCTGAGCCGAAAACATCGAGTAGTCTGCCATCCGAACCCAGGGGCAACGGTGGCTGATATCTCCTCTAAGAAGGCTACTGAGGGTGTAAAGGCGAAAGGAGACGTCATTCTACATGTTGGGTCAAATGACTTGTCGAAAGGTAATGGTAGTACATCCACCGCCGATGACATCATAGCATTAGCAGACGTGATTGCAGCAAAAGGCTGTGATGTATGCTTGTCTGGTGTTATACACCGCAGATGGGAATCGGTTCACCAGAGGCGCAGTGTTGATGGGGTTAATGGGCGATTGAGAAGAGCTGCCCGTGAAAGGAGATGGGGTTTCGTTGACAACGAAAACATAGGTGACAGGCACCTCGGCAGAGATGGGGTCCACATCAATAAGGCAGGACAAGCTGTTCTTGCCTCTAATCTACGCCACTTTATTGAGCGACCTCAAGGGCCACCTACACCTACTCAGCAAACGTCCTACGCTGAAGTTGTTGGATCTTCAACGCAGGATTTCGAGATGATTGCTCCGAGAGGAAGGCTAAAGTCTGCACCTGCTCTTCCAATGTTTCCACTGACAAAAGCTCAACAGGGGTGGGACGAGCATCTACGTCTTGTCATGGCAACATGCTGTTAAACTCTGTCTCTGATACTGGCATACTACATCATAATCTTCAGGATCAATCTCATGAACTGAATAAGAGTAACATTAAACAGTTGGAAGGTGGTTCAGTTCCTCCGTTTAGAAACAGGGGCTTAAAATTTGCCCATTTGAATATTCATAGCTTAGTTGCTAAGATTGACGAACTTAGATTACTTCTGAGAAATGCATCATTTGATGTTATTGGTTTAAATGAAACATTTTGCGACTCCATGATTGATGATTCTGAATTGTATATAGATGATTATATTTTATTACGTAGAGACCGTACGAGACATGGTGGTGGTGTGGCTGTATATATATCCAAGAGGTTCAATTATAAAAGAAGGGATGATTTGATTTCATCTACTTTAGAATGCCTTTGGTTTGAATTGCATTATCCAAATAAGTCTCCCATCCTGGTTGGAGAGTTTTACAGACCTCCAAATTCTCACGTTGATTTCTTTGAAGAATTAGACGAAAATTTGGACTCTGCTCTCTCGGAAGATATGAGCTGTATTATTTTAGGTGATTTCAATTGTGATTGTATGCCACACCAACTTGATCTGAATGCTGAAAAGTTAATGTTTTATACAAATATGTACGGGCTAAGTCAGCTAATTGATACTGCCACGAGAGTTACAAATACCTCTTCTACTTTAATTGATTTGATATTTGTATCAGACAAGGAACTTTACAATGAATGGGGAATATTTGAAACTAGCATAAGTGATCATTATTTGGTGTATACGGTTCGCGATTTTAGTGCAAAGATCCATAACAAATCTGAATACGCAGAATTTCGCTCGTTTAAAAATCTTGACGAGGAGAAATTTTACAATGAATTTAGAAGTACTCCTTGGCAGGTCATAAAAGATATAGATAATGTTGATGTTGCGTGGGATATGTGGTTGACTCTATTCAATAATATAATCAACAAGCACATACCAGTATGTAAAAAGCGGATAAGAAAAAAGGCATGTCCATGGATATCTGACGAGATTGTTAAGCTTATGACGGAACGTGATAAAGTTCTCAAAGCTGCTAAAGCTAACAAAAGTGATGATCTTTGGGACACCTACAAATATCTAAAGAATACAGTTATTCATCTCATGAGGAAAAGAAAAAGAGAATATAATGCAGACCAGATCTCGCAAAATCATAACAATAGTAAGCAAATGTGGAGATGTTTGAGAAACCTGGTGCCTAAGTCATTACCTATATCTCCCAATAGCATAAATGTTGATGGTGCTAATGTGTCAGACAATGCAAATATTGCTGAAGCTTTTAATGACTTTTTCATTTCTAATGCTACTAAGATTACAAAGGACCTGCGAAGGAATAAGTCTCAACTGAGAGTAGACGAGGACAATAATATTGGTCCAACTCATTCGCAATTTAATTTGAATTTGATTACTGAGGATTTTGTATTGAAACAGATTGATAATCTGAGTATAGATAAAGCAACTGGTGAAGATCACATCAGCTGTAAACTTTTAAAGATGACGAAGAATGTTATCGCAGAGTCTCTTTGTGATATCATTAACAAATCCCTGTCTACAGGAGTTGTTCCACGTGAATGGAAAAAGGCTCGGGTAGTACCAATATTCAAATCTGGAGATATTTCTTCTTTGAATAATTACCGCCCCATTTCAATATTACCTATCGTGAGTAAAATTATAGAAAGGGCCGTCCACCAACAACTCAGTGAATTCTTGGACGTGAATCAATTATTACACCCTAATCAGTCTGGATTTAGACCTAAACATTCAACAGCTACTGCCCTTGCAAAACTTGTAAATCAATGGTCGTTGAATATTGATAACAAACAAATTTCTGGAGTTGCCTTTATAGATCTTCGTAAGGCTTTTGATACTGTTGACCATGAGCTACTTCTACATAAACTAGCTTGTATAGGTTGTAGTAATAGGACTATTTATTGGTTCAAATCATATTTAGGGGATCGACAACAAGTGACCCAATTCAAAGGAGCCAAGTCGCATCCATCAACCATCAAATTAGGTGTGCCACAAGGTTCAATTCTTGGTCCCCTTTTATTTTCAATATATGTTAATAGTCTACCTGAATGTACTCCTGAAGGTATCATAGATATGTATGCTGACGATACGACACTTACCGTCAGTGCAAATGATGCAACTGTTGTGGAAGAAAAATTAACTGTTGCGTTAAACAGAGTCATGGCATGGATTAAGGAAAATCGTCTTGTTCTTAACACTGAAAAAACTTGTGTCATGTTAATAGGCTCTCCTGCTAATCTCAAGAAAATTGAATCTTTTACCATTTCATTAAACGGCAATTTGATCAAAAGAGTTCAATTCACCAAATGCTTAGGACTTTTGATAGATGAAGAATTGAAATGGTCTAAACAAATCGAAAACGTAAGTAAACTTACCCAGAAAAACATTAGCATGATAAAGAGAGCAAAAAGTTTTTTGCCTCAAAAATCCTTAAAGTTACTTTATAACAGTCTAGTGTTGCCACGATTAGATTACTGCTCTGTTGTATGGTCGAACCGATTTCATTCTCATACAACTAAGCTGCAAAAAATTCAAAAGAGGGCCGCAAGAATAATATTGAACAAGACATATGACACACCGTCGGCTGATTTGTTCACAAGTCTTAAATGGATGACACTAGACAAGCGGTTTGAGTTAAGTCGCGTTATGATGATATATAAATGCGTTCATAACTTAGCACCTTCTTACCTTCAGGTAGGCTTAATCAATCCTAATGATGTACATGAGCATCATACAAGGCAAATAGACAGTGGATGTTTACGTGTGCCTAGATTTCACACTGATTGTTATAAGTGTAGCCCAATTGTTTCTTCCATATTTGAATGGAATAAGCTAGATAATTCATTGAGAACGGCTTCCTCTGTCAATTCATTTAAGAGATTGTTTAAACAAAGTTGTAATTTGTGAATGGCTCAGCCGTACATACACTACGTGCATGTTCTGTAATATTTACATGACTTATTCACATAATTGCGACTTAATTAATATTTTCCTATTGACATTACTGTTTACTAGGTTAATGATTATATTTATTTTGCAAACGAGTATTATTTTTGTAACTGTTCTGTATAAATGTTATAAACGATGTAAATATGTTCATTCAGGGCCCCATGGAAGACCACTACTTGTTGGTGAATGGGCTACCCTGTCAAAATATTAGAAATAAATAAATAAATAAATAAATATCAATATCTGTCTATCTTAGCATGAGACAATGGCACAAAATGTCAATGAAAGTTTCCACATCACATACACCAATGCTGAAATGTTTGAACAGTGGATCCCGTGTCAAAAAATTTCTTAGACATGTACTGCTTTCGAAAAAAAAATTGCTAATCAGTGCTTCGTAATTATTGCACACATTTATAAATAAACAATTGGCTACTGAGAAGCTAATTGGTTCAGCTGTTTCAAACGGTTGAGCCATAAGCGGCCCTCCCGCGAGCCGGGGTGGGGGGGGGGGTGGGCGGGGAGGGGGCAGGGGACACAGTGATATGAGCGGTTAAATCTAACAATCATGGCCTCTCGAATTGCTCGCTAAATTAAAGGAGCAAGAGACGATCCCCTGGCTAAATTTTGCCCTGAAGCCAATTAAAAGGCACGACGATCTAATTCCCTTTAAGGTTTTGGGTGTGGTAATCATGGGTGTCGATCCCGGGGGGATGGGGGGATATATCCCCCCCCCAATAATTCACCATCAAAAAAAAAAAAAAAAATGAAGAGAAAAATTAAGGATGAGAGCCCGATGAGAGTAGTTAATGGTTATTACTCGCAAGATGACCATCAATATACACATTTTGCTATCTCATTTTCATAATACATACATAATATATACGAAGTAAATAAGACAACCGTATATGAGACAAGAATAAATTGAATTCTCTCTCATACGGCTTCATCAGGAATTGATGAATTTATTCAATTTGTTCAATCAACAGCATCATAGAAATGCAGTGCGCCAAATGCAAAGACGCAGCGTTAAAAAGCAACGAGCTAAATGTTAAGCGCGAAGCGCAAAAATAGCAATCTGCAATGCACATCAGACAATCCTGGACAGTGTGCATAGATGAACTCTGTGACGATTTCGTGATGAGATCGGAGACAAGGAGAAAGATTTTCGAACATTAGTTCTCTAGTTGTTATGTTGTTTCCGTTCACTCTTTTTAAAATTCACGTCATTGTATCTTTATTTTTGTTTTTTTCACTCATTTTATTTCCTGATATTTCCTAAAAGATTTTTCATTTTTGGAGAAAGATTATTATGTCACAACTTATTTGTAACACAAATTATTTTCAGTGGGGAAACTGAATTCAGACAAGTTTTAATATAGAGAACGGTACAACGAATCGTCGTCTTTCTCTAATAATTCAGTGAAAAGGGCAAAGCTGTTAGGGGGCAACTGAATTCAAACGTGGATTAAACGTAATAATCAAATGAAACGTCAAAGTACGTACACGATACAACGAAGCGTCTTCTTTAACGAATAATTTAATGAAACGTGAAAGGAATTCATATGCATGGACCTACGGTAAGCATTCCTTCTAATAATCATTCATCAAGCATGATACGGCCGCCCAAATCACACCACTAGCCTTGGTCGTCCTTCTCTTCCCCTGTTTTTGTTGGGGGAGGGGGGGGGGGGGCGTGTCCCCTGTGTCCCACGAATCCGCCACTGACATATTAACAATCAATAAGAGACCAGTGTACTTCCTACCAACAGACACGTTACACCTCGAAGCATTTCCTTTGTCAAAAAAAAGGTTTCCTCCACTAAATTCTAATACACCATTCCACACATTGTTTTTTTGGTCTTTTAACTTTTAAGATGAATTAGAAACTTAAAGAATAAAACATGTGAACATTAGGATCTCTTCCTGTCCCCTGCATTCTGGACTGGACATGCTTGAGGGGGGTGAAGGATAACAGTTTCCGACAAGTTTGCAGACCTTTGTTAAAAGACGCGTATGCAAGGGGTTGAACTTTTTAAGTGTGTTTTGTTGACTTCATCAGGTACAACATGAGCTAGATGACGTTGTAGGGCGTGGCCGACAACCAAACAATGCTGCCACAGGTTATTGAAACCGATGCTTAAGTGAGTATAGAGGGGACACGACCCCCCCCCCCCCCCAAAAAAAAAAAAGAGGAGGAAAGAGCAAGGCTGGTATCCTGTTTTTCTTGCTTTCAGTTTCTTTCTTTCTTTTCTGTGTTCTGCTTGGTACAGAGATTGAGGACTTGTGCCCCCCCCCCCCCCCCCCCCCCCCTGAGAATTGTGGAACCCCAACCGAACCCCAATTAACTGCCGGTCTCCGATGTTTATCCATGATAAGATCCTCCACCCGGGTATATAGTTTCAGTATAGCAGCCCCGATACAAATATCAATTGAATAAAACTTAGGCAACTCAAGGACTGGGTTTTTTAATTACGGTAGTGGTTTTCTCCTTTTTTAGGGAAGCACAGTTAACCACACCCAAAACCTCGAAGGGAATTAGATAGTTGTGCCTTTTAATTGGCTTCAAGGCAAAGTTTAGCCAGGGGATCGTCTCTTGCTCATTTACTTTTAATTTAGCGAGCAATTCGAGAGGCTATGATTTTTAGATTTAACCGCTCATAGCACATTGGGTATCGTATCACTGTGCCCCCTGCCCCCCCCCCCCTCCCTCGCAAGAGGGCCGCCTCTGGCTCAACTATTTGAAACAGGTGAACCAATAAGCTTCTCAGTAGCCAATTGTTTATTTATAAATTTTTACGAAGCACTAATTAGCAATTTATTTTCGAAAGCAATACATGTCAAAGAATTTTTTTGACACGGGATCCACTGTTCAAACATTTCAGCATTGGTGTATGTGATGTGGAAAGTTTCGTTGACATTTTGTGCCATTGTCTCATAGATAGACAAATATTGATATCAGTTAATGAAGTTCATTTATCTACTTTTAAAAGATAAGATTTGCTGATTTGTATTCATCCATTCTGTAATCTATCTGTGTGTCTTCAGCACAAAGCTGAATTGAATGTACGGGTAATTGTATGGAAAAACAATAATCATATTTGTAATTTTCATAATCCAATTGTTCTGTCTAACTTGTATATCGTGTACTAAATGAAAGATGAGAGATATTGAATGGTGAAAAAAGAAAAGAAAGTTTGGATGAGAGGGGAGGTAAGGGAAACGAGTGTTTTACAGCAATTGAATACTCGCAAAAAGATACTTTTATTGAAGAGTTGAATGGACTACATCAAATTCACCTTATCCTTTTAATTCACATCTCTCTCTCTTTCTCTCCGTCTCCGTATTTCTCTTTTTCCCCTCTGTATCCCCATCTCTATGAAACTCTTTATTTTTGCATCTCTCTCTTTCTCTGTTCTCTTGCTTTATATATATCCTAGTGTCCCTTATAAAGAGACACTAATATATCCCTCTCTCTCTATATCGATGAACAGGGATACCCCTTGCTTTTGCTTCTTCTATCTTGTTATTGATTACTCTACTATTCTTTCAACTCTCACATCATCTTTTTCCGATATGACTGGAATGGAAATAAAATAAAATAACAAGACATAAATACTTCAATGACAACAACAAAAATAGAATAACAAGCATAAACAAACAAGTATTGAGAGAGAGAGAGAGAGAGAGATAGAGAGAGAAGAGAGAGAGAGAGAGAGAGAGAGAAAGAGAGAGAGAGAGAGAGAGAGAGAGAAATACAAACAATAATGGCAGTCACTGTGGTAAAATATACAAAATTCCTGGAATTCATAAGGGGTTAGTTCAATATATTTCCTTTATGTTCACACCTATTTTGTAACTCATTTTCTCTTTCATCTCTCCTCCTTTTATCCATACTTATTATCCTTTTATTTCACATCTCTCTCTCTCTCTCTCCGTATTTCTCTGTTTTCCTCTGTATCCCTATCTCTATAGAACTAGAACTCTCTATCTTTCCATCTCTCTCTTTCTCTTTTCTCTCGCTCTCTCTATATATGTCCCTCTCTCTCATCCTCTCCGTCTCTGTGTTTCTCTTTTCTCTCGCTCTCTCTCTCTCTATTATCACTCTCTCTTTATTGATGAACAGGGATACCCCTTGCTTTTGCTTCTTCTATCTTGTTATTGATTACTCTACTACTATTCTTTCAACTCTCACATCATCATTTTCTGATATGACTGGAATGGAAATAACATAACATAACAAGACATAAATATTACATCGACCAAAAAAGAAAGAAAAAATAACGAACAACAACACAAAAGTAATGTGAGAGAGAGAGAGAGAGAGAGAGAGACTGAGAGAAATACAAAACTACTGGCAGTCACTTTGGTAAAATCTACAAAAATTCCTAAATTTATAAGGGGTTAGTTCAATAAAATATATTTCCTTTATGTTCACACCTAATTTGTAACTCATTTTCTCTTTCATCTCTCCTTCTTTTATCCATACTTTGCTGATCCTATTTCCCAAATAATCACCAGTAAGATAAATCATATTTCATTTGATTTTCAAATTTATTCAAACTTCCCACTCAAATTTGAGTCTTATCAAGCTTCAATTGATCAATGCAGTATATATAGATTAAATGAAATATATAAAAAAAATATCCCGAACCAGACGTAATTAACATTCCAATAAGATGAATATATGCATACAGTCGTATTTGACATAAAAAGGATAAGCTTCCCTCACTTTAGAATTAGCATAGGCACTTGCATATATCAACTGAAAAATTCAGAATTTCCCCAAGTGATGTTGTACTTTACTGAGGCCATAGGCTGAAGATGAATATAATGGCACGAGGGGAATTCTGAATCTGGAGGTGAATTAATGTTACACTGAACAATGATATGCATGCAATACTTTTGCGTAGAGAACTAGAAGAGATCGCTTTTGCACGTGTTATGACATGCAAAATAAGGTTGCTATATTGCAGAGTCATGCAAATATAACAGAATGTTGTGTGTCATGTGACACCATTTCAGCCATAGGATACAAATACACCCTCATCAAACTACACCTCGTACATTCTTTTGTCTCCTCTGTACATCAAAATGTTGAAATATCTAAGGCACTAAAACTTTATTTGAGTAATTCATGATCATCTAATATATACATAGAAAGACCCTTATTGTACATCCTTTTGCATGATATAATTGAGAATAAACTCACAGATCTGAGCGATTTACATTGTCTATTACGAAAATCAGAGTGGATTATGAAAATGACATCATTTAATCAGAAGAGGATGGTGATCAAAAGGCAAGGTAATGGAATTCTCATGAGAGTATAGTGTCTACGTTTGTATCTTATAAGCCATTCAGGAATGCAAACTTACTAAAATATAAAATATATTTACAAGGCAAGTATAGCAAAGATATACAAGTTCAAAATATACATGTATCATAATCTGGAATATGTATCATCAAAATTATTGAAATCCAGTACTGAATACAATTAGAATACACATGTATGGTAAACAATATATAGCAGCATGTTTACATGTACACTGGAATGATGTAAAGAAAATCCAGGAAATATTTCCTCAAATGGATTTAATATAGTACTGGTGGATGTAGTTAAACATGTATACAAACAATAATCCATTTTGAATTAAATATCACACTGATAACTCAGGCATGTTACATTGACAACAGAGACATGTATCTTAAAATTATAGCAGCATATTAACATGTACACTGGAATGATGTCAACAAAATCCAGGAAAATATTTCCTCAGATGGATTTTATAATCTAGAATTAGATGTAGTTATTTACAAACAATAATCCACGTCAGACAAAATGTTACACTGATAACTCAAGCCTATATTCATACACCCTTACCAGACAAAGCTAGTTCTCGACTATCATATTGAGTTCTATCAAGTTCATAGACAAGCAATATGGCTATTAACATCTGGGTCATTTCTAGTAGCAAATTCACTAGTTGATTTAGATTCTACTTAATTATATTTTGTATTGAACATGTGCAAGGACATTGACAAATACAGTGACATTTTGAAAGATAATTTGACATATTACATACTTTAAATCGATCATAACTCACTTTGTGAAAGTTGAGTGGTATTTCATACATTGCATGCAAATCACTAAAACAACATGGTTAAACTCTACAATACACATATACTTGGTACAGGCACTACATAAATTGTCTAATGCACTAACATCCTTGACAAGGCATTAATCCACATTTGCCACTCTCCACCCAGGTATAAATTGGCACCCGATATGTCAAAGTGTGACATATTTAGAGGCCGCCTAGGACCAGGGTAATACTGTTTGAGTGCAAGGTGCGTCATGGCTTGACAGCGTGTGGACTATATCAGAAGCCACCATTATTTTCAATATAACAACTAGTTGCTGGCCGTGTCACCTTCTATTGACAGGTATAATGCATTGGTGAGTAAAAAACGACCGCTATTTAGAGTATTTTCAGACAACATTTTCCACAAAACATGACCCCTTTCTGCATCAATAAAACAGGTACACAATGGGGTCTTGATGCAACTCTGTTTTGGACTATTAAGTACACATTCACAAAACATGACAATATTATGATCCCTTTCTCTTAAAATGTTTATTCTAACACCAGGGCCCCCATATCACAAAGTTTTTAATCAGTGACAATTGACAGTTTTAGTAATAAGCTAGTGAAATCCTTGCTCCTGATTGGTTATCAGCAGATTTTGTCACAGGCTGATTTTAGTCATTTGTCATTGAAAAAAGGCATTAAGAGGGCCCCTGATAGTGGACTGTACTCATCTAGGTGAAAAAGAAGAAAACAGCCTTTTACAAATATTTGCAAACCTGGCCAGAAATTACCCCCTTTAACCCAAAATTTCTTGCTATCAGTCCAATCACCCATTTCACAAAACTTGTCATCAGTGAAAAATTACAGTTTTAGTTATAAACTAGTGAAATCCTTGCTTCTGATTAGTTAATTATCAGCAGATTTGTAACTGATTTTTGTCATTTGTCATTGAAAAAAGGGCTTTGTGACTAAAAGACTTGAAACTAACAGGCTAGCCGAGACACATGGATGCCCAAAATCTAGGTCAGGAGTCAGGACCCCCAGAATTGGGAAGTTTTTGACATAGGGCTAATGCATACAGACCGTAAAAAGTAAAATCTGAACCTCTTTTCCAAATAACAGTTAGTGTGGAGCCCTGTATCATACATACAAGTACACACAAGATGAAGTGTTACCAGTGGGACACTGTCTTACTCTACCAATACCATTGCAACTAGACTTCATACTTTGATTGCTTCTCTGGTATTTCAAGATTACAAGTAGCTTGCCTCTTGTAAGGTCTGCTCAAGCTACTGCTACCCTCTGTGTGTGCCTGAGATAACTGAAAAACAGTATCCGATGTATTGCCAACATGCTGTTGAGGGTGGTCTGATAAGGGTAATGTCCTTCTTGGATAGTGTACATCGGTCATTGGTTGCTGTTAAGGGTGGTCTGATGGTGGTAATGCCCTTCTTGGATAGTGTACATCACCCATAGGTTGCTGTTGAGGGTAGTTTAATGGTGGTATTGTCATTCTTGGATAGTGTACATCACCCATAGGATGCTGTTGAGGGTGGTTTGATGGTGGTATTGTCATTCTTTGATAGTGTACATCACCCATGGGTTGCTGTTGAGGGTAGTTTGATGGTGGTATTGTCATTCTTTGATAGTGTACATCACCCATGGGTTGCTGTTGAGGGTAGTTTGATGGTGGTATTGTCATTCTTGGATAGTGTACATCACCCATGGGTTGCTGTTGAGGGTAGTCTGATGGTGGTAATGCCCTTCTTGGATAGTGTACATCACACATTGGTTGCTGTTGAGGGTGGTCTGATGGTGGAAATGTCCTTCTTGGATAGTGTACATCACCCATGTGTCGCTGTTGAGGCAGATCTGATGGTGGTAATGTCCTTCTTGGAGAGTGTACATCACCCATGTGTCGCTGTTGAGGCAGATCTGATGGTGGTAATGTCCTTCTTGGAGAGTGTACATCACCCATGTGTCGCTGTTGAGGCAGATCTGATGGTGGTAATGTCCTACTTTGAGAGTATACATCACCCATGGGTTGCTGTTGAGGGTGGTCTGATGATGGAAATGTCCTTCTTGGATAGTGTACATCACCCATTGGTTGCTGTTGAGGGTAGTGTGATGGTGGTAATGTCCTTCTTGGATAGTGTACATCACCCATGGGTTGCTGCTGAGGGTGGTCTGATGGAGGTAATGTCCTTCTTGGATAGTGTACATCACCCATGGGTAGTAGTTTAGGGTGGCCTGTTAGTGATAATGTCCTTGTTAGATGAAGTACATCACCCATGGGTTGCTGTTGAGGGTGGTCTGATGGTGGTAATGCCCTTCTTAGATAGTGTACATCAGCCATGGGTTGCTGTTGAGGGTGGTATGATTGTGGTAATGTCCTTGGATAGTGTACATCACCCATGTGTTGCTGTTGAGGGTGGTCTGATGGTGGTAATGCCCTTCTTGGATAGTGTACATCAGCCATGGGTTGCTGTTGAGGGTGGTCTCTATCAGTACTGCTTGTACTTTGGATTGGGGACAAAAAGTTGGTGGAATGTGAAACCTGACTGGAAGAACCTGGACTTCCTGTTCTTTCCAATACAATTGGTGGATAATGGGAAGCTGAATGGAATCCTGAAGTGGAGGAATTCTTACTAGGCCGAGGTTGGCTAGATCCTGACAGCTCTACAATCTCTGGTTGAAAAGGTGCATCTGAAACGTGCCTTTTCGACATGGCAGGTTGATGATATCCAGAGACTGGATGGTTAGACAACAAAGCAAGGCTGGATATAGAGGCATGGTAGGATTGACTGTAGTGATCCTGACTTGACCAAGGCATGATGGCACGTGTAGCACTTGTGCTCTCAGGAACCAGTGGCGGATACTGTGTTGGTGAAAGGTACCCTGCAGACATGGCAGGTTGATCTTGTCTCGAGACTGGAGGGTTAGGAGGTGGAGCAGAACTTGACATAGTGGCATGGTAGGTAGAATCGTACCTGTAAGGAATGATGGGAAACTGAGTAACGTTTGAGTTGTCCAAGTCGGCTAAGCCATAAGAAAATAGACTTTTTTCTTACCATCTGTTTGCCAGATGAGAAATAAGAAATGAACTACAGGGTTAGGAGGTGGAGCAGAACTTGACATAGTGGCATGGTAGGTAGAATCGTACCTAAAATAACGACTGTAAGAAATGATGGGAAAATGAGTAACGTTTGAGTTGTCCAAGTCGGCTGAGCTATAAGAAAATAGACATTTTTCTTACCATCTGTTTGCCAGATGAGAAATAAGAAATGAACTACAGGGTTAGGAGGTGGAGCAGAACTTGACATAGTGGCATGGTAGGTAGAATCGTACCTGAAATAACGACTGTAAGGAATGATGGGAAAATGAGTAACGTTTGAGTTGTCCAAGTCGGCTGAGCCATAAGAAAATAGACTTTTTTCTTACCATCTGTTTGCCAGATGAGAAATAAGAAATGAACTACTATTGGTCTTTATGAAACCATTTAAGAAACATTTTGATCAGTAATGAAGAAGAAGAAAAAAAGAAATAGAAGAGACTGTAGTCCCCCCCTCCCCCCCCCCCCAACCCCAACACAAAAATTCAACAATTTTAAGTTGATTGATTCCACTTTCCAGTAGGGAATTTGTTCAATAAAGCAGTTACTAAATATTTGGATCTGTCAGACAAGAAATCATCAAAAAGGTAAACAGTATCACAATATTGCATGCTCCCAGCAGGGGTATCAGCATTGTAGCTTTCCTTAGTATTCCATTAAAGGCTCTTTTTTCTATAGCACACTTTTCATGCAAAGTCTAAATGCTGTTATCTGAGTTTTTATATTTTTCTAAATCACATTCCGGTATACTTTACTGACCTTGAGAGGGTGTGAAGAAATGAGTTCAAGTCATCTTGAGTAACATCATTCAACCTGAAGTTTCCCTTCCTGAGCTGAGGAAAACAACCCTGTAACATATAATAGAAACATTGCTTGTAAACTTTGTATCAGTTTCTAGTAAGTGGATCTATTTCATTCTTGCATATAATCTATTTTCTTGGGAATATACACTCCAGAGCTACAGTTACATCCCTTACAAAAAAATAAAAAAAATAAAAATGAAAAAAGGTAGATTAAGAAAAATGTTGCGCAGTAGATAAATCACAAATCATCATCTTACATGAGACCTTTAGGGATGAATGAATGTGGCGGGGAGGGGGTATCCCCAAAATGCCTGTTTTTACACAGGAAAAGTGTCCCTTTTTCTTTGTAAGAAGTGCCACTTCCCCTTTTAATAAGTGCCCTATTCACCTCTGATAAGTGCCCCTTTTATTTTGACACCAGCCCCTTTTCTTTCGACACTAGTTTCCTGTTTTCTTTGCAATAAGTGTCCATTTAACATTCTCATAAGAGCCCACTTCACCTCTGATAATTGCCCTTATTGAAATATGATAGATGCCCCTTTTCTTTCAACAAATGCCCCTTTTCCTATATAAATAAGTGCCCATTTTATATTCCCATAAGTGCCACTTCTCATGTGCGAGAAGTGCCACATTTTCATCTCTGATAATTACCCTTTTACTTTGACACGTGCTCCTTTTCTTTTCTAATAAATGTCTTTATCCCTTTTGATAAGTGTCCCCTTTGCCTTTCACCATAAAATGTGCCCGTAAAATTTAAAGCAACTAAGGGCACCGTATGTTTCTTATCAAAGGTCTTTTCAGTCTTGCATGATGAGATTGTTCTTATAACCCCATCAGGATTGTTTTTTCCTCTTTACAAGATGTAATTTTTCGCACTGCGACCTCACAAATGTCAAAATTTCAAATGAATATTCAGACCATCACACCCAACTGCAAAGTATGATTATTAGCAGTATCTTGTACTATGGAAGGAGAGAAGCATATATTGAAATCATCCCTGATAATTTAATCACAATATAGGAGTATATACCAATGTCTGAAAATAGAATAGTTTTGCTTTGAGATTTCCCCAGAGAGTGCCTTTTTTTGTTCCCCCCTCCCACTTTGGAAGATGCTCCGCCACCCCTGTTGTGGCGGCTCATGCTATATCGCATATCTGCCATATATGACATGCGATTGGGCTTATTTTAGTGAATTTGGCACGCCAAATTACTTGCTGGAAATATTTTGCATGTTGTTAAACTTGCAAACAGTGATTTGTGGAATTCACAATAGTGAATCCTCGCGAAAATAACTACTTCTAAACAGTAATGCAAGGACAATGAGCCTCGGGACAATTACCCCCTAGACAATAACTCCCCCAACACAACTACTCCCATGACAATTACATGTTGCCCCAGGTCAATTAAGGGATGTTGACTAGGGATGACGGGGCTTTCCTCAAGGGAACAGGGGGTGGTGGTATGTGGAGGGGTTCCCACGGAAGAACTTTTTCAATTCAATAAACTTAAATCATACTTTAGCACAATGTAGAAATATCAATTGAAAGTTGCTTTTTTTAACAATTATCTAAAACAGGTGCGGAGGAGAAGGGGGAAATAACAGAAAAGGGCAACTTACAGAAGGTGAAAATGAGGTGGAAAAATGCTTTCTAAGACATTAGTATATCCCTACTATATTGTTCTTGAATAGCAGCCCACAACAGCCCATATGTATACCTGCATGGATGATGTCTTTGCTTTCAATGTAGAGTAGAACTCAAGACACACATGTCTGATTTTGATCGTAATACATCCATCGGTTCTAATGATAACGCGATCAAAAGCTATTTTTGCATACATAATGAGCCCCATGACCTTTGACGGTGACCTTGACCTCATGACCCCAAAATCTAATCAGTTCATTGCCTCAGCAAGATACATACATGTCCTGACTTTCATGGTAATCTGTCCATCTGTTCTTATGATAATGTGATCACAAGCTATTTTTGCATACATATTGAGCCGTGACCTTTGACCTTTAACCTTGTGACCCCAAACTATAATCAATTAATTGGCTCTGCAAGATACATACATGACCTAAGTAGGGCAGGAATCCATCAATCAGTTCTTGAGATAAAGCGATCACAAGCTTTTTTTGCATATATAATGAGTCCTGTGACCTTTGACCTTTGATCTCGTAACCCCAAAATCTAATCAATTCATTGGCTCCGCAAGTTACATACATGACCAAAGTTTGGTAGGAATCCATCAGACGGTTCTTGAGATAACGCGATAACGCGATAACGAGAGTGGGACGTACGGACGGACGGACAACCCGAAAACATAATGCCTCCGGCTACTTCATAACGGAGGCATTACAATAAAAATAAAATAAAAAAGGGTGACTTGCAGAGAAGAAAAGAAAAGGGGGAGAAGGAGCGTTAGTAATAATACAATAAATCGAATACATCTGCTGAATGAATGCAGGTTCTTTCATGGATGGGTAAACAATGCTTTCACACATTTAAATTTCAACTGAATCAGTACATGTGTAGTTTGCTTTAATTCATTGTTCCAATATACCAAGTGAATGGCCTTTTAAAAAGGGTGTTTGGAGAAAAAAACATATATACATGTGCACTTTAAAACTATTACTGCCGTTTCTTTCTTGCAATGACCCTCCATGACATGTACATTAGGACACACATACCTGTATGGATGATGCCTTTGCTTTCAATGTAGAGTAGAACTCCTCATTGAGATGAATACCAAGTATCAGATCAGTCAGGTTTGGCATAGAACACAGTGCTTCTACTAGGAGAGGTAATGAGGCTGGTGTGGGACACAGGAGACAACCATCAAGCTTGACAGTCTGGACCTGCATTGTTTATGAATATATTTAAGCATCACGTCTATTCATCCATATGTTTTACTCACTAATTTCTGACTGTATTCTAACATTTCACCCAAATTCCATTAATTACATAGTTGTATTCATAATAACATTCTCAACAAAAATGATTGAATAGATTTTATTTTCAAATTCAATTCTTGTCTACTGAGAAAAAGAATACACTAAAGTTTCTATGGAGAGGATTATTTAGTAAAGGTAATTTATTTTTAAATTCCTTATGTATTCTTTATAGGGCTTCCAACCTGTTTGCATTAATGAGTCCTACTCCTACTTGCACTGAAATGTATAATACCAATAGATATGCATTTGCTATTAATGTATTAAAGGTATTCATAACTCTGGATTTCATATGCACAAGACCCTTAAAGTCAGGAGGTTTGTTGCCATGGTTCAGTTTGGTTAATTCAAGCCTCTATAAAAAATGGCTCCTAAAAAACTATATGACATATTTTTACTACCAATCAAACTACACTACATGTGTAGTTTGCTTTATTCCATGTTTCATAACTGTTCCAAAGGGTGATTGGAGAAGGAAAAATATATAACCTGGTTTATACATGTGAACCATATAACTATTACTGCTGTTTCTGTCGATCAACGAACCTCCATGACATTTACATTAGGACATACATACCTGTATGGATGATGCCTTTGCTTTCAATGCAGAGTAGAACTCCTCATTGAGAGGCCCTCCAAGTGTCAGGTCAGTCAGGTTTGGCATAGAACACAGCACTTCTGCTAGTTGTGATGAGGCTGATGTGGGAGACAGGAGTGCATCAAGCCTGAGAGTCTGGACCTGCATTGTTTGTGCATATATTTAAGCATCATGCACGTCTATACATGCATGTTTTACTCACTAATTTCTGACTGTAATCTTACATTTTATACTGTGAGGATCTTATTCAAATTAGGTAGTTCTTTGTGAGCCCATGTAAGTTATACAAGGATCATATGCAAATTAGATGTTCTTTTGTGAGCCCACTTATGAACAGGTGCTTAATGTAGATTTCCACTTCACTAGATGAATAGTTAAGTGTATTCAAGTGTACACAATATCTAGGTTCTGTCAGGTGTATAGAATTGCAGACTCTTTGTATGACACATTTTCATTTGTGTGTGCTAGTAAAAATGCACATGCAGACTGCTCACTTGGATAATTGATCTTGAAGAGAGAGGTCTGTGTTACAGTTTTGGGGGGTATTTCCAAGGAAAGAAATCGGCGTGGTGTGGTGCCATGCAACCCAGTGCACGCTGAGACTGTTCTTCCCTCTTCTCAATGCCGAATTGTAAGTACATTTTTATACATCATTGCATGTAAACCTAGGTCATTTTTGTATGCTTAAACAGTCATTGTTATGGTCATTTAGAGAGGATAATGTGAAGTTGTTTTATTACCGAATGATATGTATTTTGTTTGGCTGAGTCCTTTAAAATATGGACATTTAAAGAGGATAGATATGAAGCTGTTTTATATCCGAATGATATGTATTTTGTGTGTGGCTGAGTCCTTTAAAATATGGACACTTTTGCTAATGTGGGAAACCGATGTAATACAAGTGGTATTGTGCATTTTCGTGTTAATTTTAGGACCTATGCTATTAAGATTCCGGTCTTTTATTAATTTAGACGGCGGTCAACCTACGGGTCAACCTCGGCCATACTTATAGTCAACCTCGGACTACGTATACTCGGGCAACCTCGGCTAGGACAGAGTCGGGTGTTTCAAGGTCATTCAAGGGTTATCTTCAACCAGATCAACGGGGTGCATCTCTAGCTTTCCACTGTTCAAGGCAATCACTCGCCGTCGCTACTGGTCAACACTGGTCAACACACGTTCGTCGTTGCAGTCGTCGCATATAGTTTCATCGAAGTATCAACGTTAAATGAACTCAGAGAAGACAAACATTTATTTAAGCTTCATTGAATGCCAGTATCCTATTTACAGATAATTATAATTTAGTAAACGACAATAATATGATGTGTTCTATTTGAGCAAGGATATTTGTAATATCCTCCTTGATTTGAGTTACATTAAATGTTTCATTCAACCTATATTTTCTGGAATCATTTGGTAGTATTATTCAGGGTGGTTAAGTAGCCTATTCTAGATTAGTGAGCTAATACAAGCGAGCTATCGCACGTGACATATACAAATTCCTCAAATTACATAGTTGTATTCATAATAACATTCTCAACAAAACAATTGGATAGATTGTATTTTCTAATTCAATTCTTGTCTATTGAGAAAAAGAACACACTAAGGTTTCTATTGAAAGGATTATTTAGTAAAGGCAATTTTTTTTAAAATTCCTTATGCATTCTTTATAGGGCTTCCAACCTGTTTGCATGGATAAGTCCTACTCCTACTTACACTGAAATTCATAATACCAATACATATATATTTGCTGTTAATGTATTGAAGGTATTCATGAATCTGGATTTCATATGCACAAGATCCCTAAGTCAAAAGGTTTGTTGCTATGGTTCATTTAGGTAAATTCAAGCCTCTATAAAAAATGGCTCTTAAAAAACTATATGGCATATTTTTACTATCAATCAAACTTGGAAATGGTTAAATTTTCATTATTAGTCAAATCAATGTCAATTTTAGACACACTTGAATTTCAACTAAATCAGTACACGTGTAGTTTGCTTTATTCCATGTTTCATGACTGTTTCAAAGGGTGATTGGAGAAGGAAATAAACACATACCGGTTTATACATGTGCACCATATAAATATTACTGCTGCTTCTGTCATTCAATGACCCTCCATGACATTAACATTAGGACACACATACCTGTATGGATGATGCCTTTGCTTTCAATGCAGAGTAGAACTCCTCATTGAGAACCCATCCAAGTGTCAGGTTAGTCAGGTTGGGCATAGAACACAGTGCTTCTGCTAGGAGATGTGATTCGGCTGGTGTGGGACGATGGAGACCATAAAACTTGAGAGTCTGCACCTGCATTGTTTGTGAATATATTTAAGCATCACGTCTATTACTGATTTTTGCCTATATTCTTACATTTCATACACATTTTATTAATTACATAATTGTATTCATAATAACATTCTCAACAAAAATAATTGAATATATTTTCTTTTCAAATTCAATTCTGGTCTATTGAGAAAAAGAACACACTAAAGTTTCTATTGAGAGGATTATATAGTAAAGGTAATCTTTTTTAAATTCCTTATGTAATCTTTATAGGGCTTCCAACCTGTTTGCATTAATAAGTCCTACTCCTACTTACACTGAAATTCATAATACCAATAAATATACATTTGCTATTACTGTATTAAAGGTATTCATAACTCTGGATTTCATATGCACAAGACCCAAGTCAGGAGGTTTGGTAAATTCAAGCCTCTTTTAAAAATGGCTTTTAAAAAACTATATGACATATTTTTTTACTATCAATCAAACTTGGAAAAGGTTGAATTTTGATTATTAGTCATATCAATGTCAATCTTAGATACACTCAAATTTCAACTGAATCAGCTCATGTGTAGTTTGCTTTAATCTTGCCAAAGTCTTAAACTCCAGCGGAATGTCTTAAAATAGTCTACTTTCGATCTTGGATAAACTGTTTTATTTTAATCTTGTGGTCTTTATCATTGAAATACTAGTTTAAGGCTGTTCGTATACTGCATGGGCCTATGATGAAGGTCATGGGTCTTATTTTAGTCTAGAAGTTTTATTATGGTAATAATACAAAGCAAGATGACTAAAAAAGGTCTTAATTTTAGCTCATTTTGACTCTTGGGAGAAGGCAGTGGCTCGGAAGACCCGACCACTGACTGGAATATGTATTCATATGCACCATCTTGTGATTTCCCCTTATCTCTCTCTCAATGTAATGAACATTAAACCAAAAACTCGAAATCGTTAATATTAAATGTACTAGGTACTAATAATATACATATCAATTAAAGTTTGCTTCCATAATTAAAGTTGTTTAGAAATATTTTGGTGCATACCAATGTTATGTGTCTATTACGGGTCTGGGCAAACAACTACTGGTACATGTATGTCTCAAAACCCGGGAATTCCTCCCAATGGACAGACAAGGTCACGCGCTGGCTGAGAGGTAAATATTACCAAATTATTACTGTTTTTATGATTTCTGTAAAAAATCATGCTAAATTTGCTTAAGAAATCAGTAAAAAGAAAAATTTACAGTAAATTAAACTTCCAACAAAAGGAATTGACCAACGACCAACGCTAAGTCAGTTTTCTTCATGGGGAAGATAGTCTCATGTCCAGAAGTCAGTTACTATGATCTGAAAAAATTGAGTCCAACCTTTACAAACAATGTCATTCACTTGTGTTGTACAGAATTAAACAAGCGGTAAACCTTACAGTAATACAAACGCATTCAGTTTAAATTTTATAGTGTATTTTCATACACTGTTGCCATAAAGCTGGAATAAGTTTGTTACACTGACCAATGTTCAAGAAAATTGAAGAAAAAAAAATCATCCTTTTGATTCAATACCCCAATTTTACTGAAGCCTAAATACAGTTTGTAAAGATTAATTGTGGTTTCATTTTCACTGTGATATGCTCGGTAGAAATTAATCATTAAAGTTTTGACAAGATGCACTTTGTCTGTCAAGAATAAATGAAAATGTCACAGACTTCATGATAACACTCTACATTGCATTCATTGACTAAGAACTTATACTTTTTTTATAGTTTTTGATGCTGACGCCGCTGTCGCCGTCACCGGAAAAGCGGCGCCTATGTCTCCAAATTTATCAGGTTAAGTTTTTTATGTTGACGCCGTCGCCGTCGTTGTCGCCTATGTCTCGCTTTTTGCTTCGCAAGCGAGACAAAAATTAAAGATATCATTTGTTTAGTGATTTAACCCTTATCTATCAGGCTATCCAGATTCGAACCAAACTGACCAATTACAAATAGTGATGTTGATTATCTCTTCAACACCTGATTAATCTTGAGATACATAAATCATAAATTCATTTTGATATGAAACATTAGCTGAAATTCATGCAGAATTCTAAGTATAAATTAAAGGCTTCACCCTAAAAAGGCCGGGCTATTTGAGGTCTTAGTAGGGCCGGGGGGGGGGGGGGGGGGGGCCATTATGGCCCCCCATAAGATGTCAGCCGTGAAGCGGCCGATCTCCGCAAAAATGTGCACGCATGTCAAGTGGAGTGTATAGAATACTATAATTTCAATTTTTTTGAAAAATTCACTCATTTGCATGTTTATGGTACTTTATGCAAATTACGTCATAAAAATCACATTTTTACCCATAAATCATATATTATTCATATTTAAGCATTATTTTTCACTACAGATATTCATTAGACCATTCTGAATAATAATACGAGAAACAAAATTGGAAGTGCCAGCTTATTCCTTATGTTATCTCTTGTTTTTATGATTTCTTATGTATTTCATTGTTTTTTTAACTTATGTAACTGTATTTCATTGTTTTTGTTGTTTTATTTCATATCTAACTATAATTCAACTATTTTGACCCCCAAAAGAACCACCTAAACTTTAAAAAAGACCCAATAACCCATGTTTGATCTATTTTTAGGAAAAATAACTTTTCCATATGTTTTGTACACAAATTATGAAAATGAGCGATTTTCGGGCTGACATGCAAAGATAAAAGGTCACATGACCTTGTAACCCTAATTTTAGTACGACTTAAATTTTTAAAAATTAATTCACCTCTTTCTTTTATCGATGTTTTGTTTGTGTCCCTCTATATTTGTCAGGGTTTTTATTAATTTTATTATCATGCCAGGTTACCAAATCCTGTCCTTTTTTATTTGGCACCATCCTGACAAACCCACTCATATGATACGAGGGTTTCTCTGAAGTTTTTGAAAGAAAACAAAAACCTATGTCCCTCGGTGTGGAACAGAGTGACTCCCTGCTCAGTATGAGATACCTTTATCTGATAATCAAGGAAAAGAACTTGGGTGTGAACTGAAAGTAGACCCTTCCTGAAGAATTGCACTGTCGTGCAGATAGTTATTAAAAATGATGATACCGGTAAGCAAAAAATATGGGCTTTTGATGAAAAATGGTGCAGTTAATCAAAGATGAAACAAATAAGAAGTTATACATAATTAATGAGTCACTTATCCATGTGATGCCCTTATACTATAGACCTGTATGTATTTTATATAGATTTTACTAGCTGGTAAAATCCATGTTCAGACTTTAGGAATGTGACAGGGGTCAATCCCTTGACCCCAATGGACATGACATGTTTCACACAGAGTACATGAGCAAGTAGATATGCATGCCTCTATTGCAAGGCAATAATCAAGTCAGAGTCACAATTAAGGGGGCACCTCAAAAATGCTAACAAAACACTGGTATGGAAATTTGAATTCAACTGCATGGTTTTCCATCGTTTCCAAACAAAAAATTAGTGTTAAAGGAACACTAACATGGAATTAAATTAAAAGAAATTAGTGATGGAATTTGAAATTACATATAGGTAAGTTAATCCTTATTGATGTTGTTCAAACACCTATCAGGTGTCACATTTATACTATCATAGATAGTATACCAAGGTAATATTATTAACACCCTAGTCACCTAGTGTATATATATTTTTTGCAAAAAAAAGTAGAAAATCATACATGTACATGACAAAATATTTTCTCCTAGCTGGCACCAGTGGTGTAGGCCGGGTGGCCTACCCCTTCAGTCGAAACGGTATTTAAACAATAATTACAAGAAAAGACAGAATCGTTTCTGGGAAAATGTTACATGATGACAGTGTTAACTATATTTTGCACTGTATATCCAATTACAAAAGCATGGACAACAAATGACGTACAAATCTTTTTTGTGTTAACAAAGTGTCTGATAACAATCAATAATATATATTACATTATTTAGGTGGATCTTTTATTGTTATGATTATTCAGTTATCTGCGTAAAAAGTCAAAGAGATTATTGTGACTATAACAACCGTTATTCTTGTCACCCCAAACTCGGCACCAATGTCAATACCAATATATCATATTAAATCAGTCTTCAATTGCATACAGAGATTATGTTACTTTCCTTTTAATCTATACATCAGATACAATTAACTTATACATGTTATTGATGAAAGATTTGTTAGATCGAGAGAGCCAAGGGTGGATTTAGCTTTTTGCTAAGGGGGTGGGGGGGGGGGGGGGGGTGGCCCAATCACGATGCGGAGGCGATTTTTTTTTTTTTTTTTCTTCTTTTATTTTTTCTCTTTTGAACCCCTGTTAGTGATGTTTTCCTGACATCTAACTAACACGATAGAGACCATAAAAATCAGTGCATGGTAATGTCTTTTTAAATCAAGTAACAGTTTAATACACAGTTATATCCAGAGTTATCATGTGTTTGCAGATACCAGATGAGTTGAATATCTTCTCACAATATTTGCACTTTTCTCTCCAGTGTGCGTTCTTTCTTTGTGGTCTTTCTCTTGGTCGGACCTCTCTTTGGGGGAAAGCAACCTTTATGCCAAGGGGGGGGGGGGGGGGGGGGGGGTTGACGCAATGACGATGCAGAGCATTGTCCACGAGCCACATAGCGGCGAGGCGATTTTTGTTGTTGCTATTTTGAACCCCAGTAAGTGATGTTTTTCTTGGGGTTTGACCTGATGACGATGCGGATACTGTGTGGGTCTGGACACAAGATGGCGTTTTTCTATGCACATCACATTTTCACTTGGCAGCCCAAGTAGATTAAACTGGCACATATTCCAGTTTCGTCAACTGGATTCAACTGGTACCAGTTGATTCCAGTTGAAAATCCAACTGGCTTCAACTGTTTTTTTGACCTGGGTGGGTCTGGACACATGATGGCGTTTTTCTATGCACATCATATTTTCCAAAAGTTTCAGTGCCCATATGCTGGTCTCATTCAGACTTATTTTTGGAGTCTGAACGGGAATTTAATATTTTATTTGTACCCGTATATATGTTTAGATTATAGCAGTTCTTCTCATGAACAAAGTAGAATGAAATTAAAGTTATGCTTCTGATATTAGGGAGACATTCAACGCATTTAAAAATAATCGTCACTTGTGGTACTTAAAGCTAAAGGGGAATTAGATCCATCCTGAATTAAGTTGGTTTCAATAGAAGCAGAAAATGAGAGGAACAGGTCGGTGAAAGTTTGAGCAAATTCTGGTTAAAATATAAAAGTTACGAATGTTGGAAGTAGCGATCAATCAAACATAAATTGGCAACAATGTGACAAATCTTGTGAGCCCCCCCCCCAATATGCTCCGTACATAAAATTTAATAAACCTTCATTTACTTTGTTATTGATGATGGAATATATATTTTTCCATACATATTTAAAATATATTTGCAATAATCATATTATTGGTGCATGTATAATTGAACATTTTCTTGAGGGAAATTTAATTAAGAATTAAAATTTTATTGACTCTTTGACCCCATCTCGGGATATGAGGGTACAAACAAACATAAAAGTATAAATAGCAATGCATGACTTATGAATACAATTCTCATACATTATACATAGATAATGACACAAAGATACAAACGATAATAGGTATATAGTGTATGAAAGTACAAACATGAACAATGAACCAACTAGTAAACACAAAGTATATATACATGTACAATGTAGATAGTGACAATAATACATGTATAGGTATAATGCAGTCTATTTACAAGCAAAAAAGTAAACAAAGTAGGCTGTTTCACTATTCTACCGCTACGAGTATGTGAAGGTTCAGCTCTCATTGTACTTCCTGAAATGTTTGAACTATCTTCTTTCTCTGTTTTTTGATAAAATGTCAACATAATAAGGCGAGTAAATCTTGCTAAATTCTTTAACTGAGAAGTGCTTATATAAATGTAAGGGCATGTCAAACCATTCAAAAGGGGATATGACCCGATTCTGATAACTAAAATCTTTTGCTTGTAAATACACAGGATAGGGGTTAATTAACAATCAAAGAAACCAGACTTTCAAATTGAAAACCCCCCGGAAGGATACTAAGGAAGGCATTTGTTCCCTTTTGGAACGCCGAACATACCGCGGTGTGTGCAGCTGAATATACAATGGCGTCTTATTTTGTTTACAAGCGACAGATTCCTTTTTTTTTGTATCACTGCATTTGTCATCAAAATAAAAACATGCGCGGGTTTAATGTGAGGCAATAGATTATACATTTAGCCTGACGGTAGTGAAGTAAGAGAAAGAACTCAAGAGAAGATGAAAACACAGGCACTGAAAATGTGAGAAATGTCATGGGACATCGTCTGCTTGTGCAAATCATGTCCATACTGTGATCTCACACATCTCAGCAGCATTCGGAGAGCTCTTCAGGTGCTATGCCGGGGCTGTATTTAAGCGTTTTGTAATTTATAATAATCATTACTATGAATGTTTCCAAGCATTGAATTTTGATAAACTTGTCGAATCAAAGTGTCAATTTTGCAATAATCAACATGAAATTAGTTATTCAATTCAATGAATATCTACTTTAAAGAAAAGTAAAATGTACATTAGAAATGGGAAGAGATGTTAATGGAATAAATAAAAATATCACACATACATCACAGTTGTGGATGAACTGCTCACCTTTGATTCTTTTCCTTTCATTGCAAGTGTTTCAAAAAAACATTGATGGCCACAGAATTCATCTCCTAGACAAACTTCCTTCAAGGATGGCATGGAGCATATTATCTCTGCCAGATCAAGTGACATAGTAGGTCCACAACTTCTGTTAATCCTGAGTGCAACCTGGATAAAATGACAAGGTGATTACTGATAGGATGCAGAATATAGATGTTCACTGGGATGTTTAATAGGCATACATGTGTAACCTACATGAGCGGCTACCTTACATGTGCTGCTCGAACTATGGAGAGTAAGAGGGAAAAGGAAATAAATAAGGGTACAGGCTGAAGAACTTTTGCCATGCCATTTCATATCAAATTCCTATTTTTACGACAGTAGGAATATATCATCTTAGTTTACCATGTACTAAACAGAGAATCCTTAAACTAAATAAAAGGAGAGTATAAGTCAAAGAACAGGTTTCAAAGGAGATTATTTAAGTCTGCACCATCTGGTACCTCATACCTTAGTCATTTATAAATGTTAATAGGAATACGATTACTAAATTAAAAGGGTAGATACAGAGCGAAAATCTAGTCTCGCCAAGGAGAAAAGAACTTATGTTGATACCCCTTGCATGAGGAGTTGATGCGGTCTAGTGGATAAGTTACCCAACTGCAGATCACAAGGTCACTAATCATTAATGTCCTTTGGCAAGACGTCAATCACATTTTCAGCCAAAAAAATGCACCCTACCACGGACCTACTTCTGCAAAAAATTGCTCTCAAAAACCATACTTTTCAGGAAAATTCCTAAATAACTTCAACATGCGCTCAATTTGCGAACTTTATACCTATAGGTCTATGAAACTTGGGAGACATGTGTATGAACCTACTTGACAACTGTCTGCCAAGTTCACTAAAATTTCATGATGTCAATCATCACAAGAATATTGTAAAAAATGCTGAATTTGCTATGCATCAAATTACAATATGCGTGACATGCTTGTATTACAAAAGCGTGGATGACAATGGGGTCAAAATGACCGCAATGAAGTACGTGCCCATTCAAATGATACCATACACAATATGTGTTCACTTAGAAAATTATGAGTAAATCAAAATTGAAAGCAGGTCACAATTTGGATTATGCAGGGATTTGGATTACAACTGTTACACGTATCGGCTATGCATGACATCAATTTTCAGAGTGATTTTTGTTCTTTTTTTATTTTTCTTTATCTTGAAATTTTGCAAGTATTTTCTGGGTGGCCAAACTCAGGGCATCTCACAGCCCGATTTTGAAAATCTGCCAAGTGCGACATTTTAGATGCCATTTAATATCCCGCATTACAAATTTACAATGTATCGCACTTTATGTGTCACGTATTAGTATGTTAGTGCAAGGCCATATCAGCCAAAGCATATATGGAAAACCATACGTGTAATGACGTGTTGTGTACATAGGATTATCTAATTGCTGGTATTTATCTGCTCAAAGAAATAGAAACGCGGGCATCAATGTATGCATATCGTTATACGATTGCAGTTCTAGTTTTCGAATTAATACTATTCAAACCTCTTTGATTTGATTTATTTACCAACAGCAATAACAGTAATACATTTCATGCAATGATATACAAGAATGTCAAGAAGAGAAAATTAGTTGGTAAAAGGGGCTAGAGAATAGCACATGCGCTAGTCGAGATGCACCCTTCCATAATTATACTGTTGTACTGTAAGAAAACTGCAAAAGATATTAAAGGTAAAGACCAGTTTTGGAAACGCCCCCCTCTCAAAAAATGAAATGGAAGCTCTTATTACCAATCATGTGAAAGAATATGTTCTGACTAATACGTGATCATATAAATTTTGCTGACAAACCGCCTACTAATTGATATATTTGGTAAATTATATCTATTTGGACCTGATAGATATAACGCACATGTTGCGCACGTGTGCGTAGTCCCATATACATCTTTCTGTGTACAGTGCTTGTAACTTTACCAAGACTGGGCCAAATTTCTTATCATTTTGATGATTCCAGAACCTTGCAGTACACACCAATACTTATATGCTAGATGATCAACCTTTTCTGATCGATTCCACAACGTTTCTTTCACAATGCAATCGCATGACCATAACTGGTCTTTATCTTTAATGTAAGAACTTGAACAAAAATGGATGAATTAATTTTGTTCATCAAACTGTGATTAAACTTACCACATGTGGTCCAATGAAAGCATAACCAGCTACAGTGTGTGCTGTCATGTTTCTGGATATGGTCAGTGTAATTGCCTCTGATGAAACCCTGTCCTTCACCAAGGTTGCTACATCTGGGTCCTGACTCTCAAAGGCTACATCAACAATGAAAGATATCTCTCTACCTACATCTGTGTACTGTAGACTCCCAAAGGCTGAACCAACATTGAAAGGTGACTCTATACCTACATCTATGTCTAGTCCCTGAAGCATAGAGTTCAGTACATGGGTTGCAATACCTTTGTTTTGTGACACAGTGAAGTACAGGAGATACCTAAACTCCTTCTTCCTTGGCAGCACTACTTGCTCAATCAGCCTGTTGAATTCGTTACGATCTGATTCATACAGGGAAGCAAGATGGACTCCAGCCATGTACTCCTGAAACAGTTTGTGAGGGAAGAAGACTGGCAATTGCACATGAGAATTCTTCTCATGAATGTCGATGCTAATGGTAATTCTCTCCTCCTGAGACAAAATCCCAACCCGACAGGCAGTGTCCTTGGATTCTGGGCATATTCCAAAATCATCTTCATCGAAAATCAAGGTATTTTCTAGCAGACCTTTGAGGGCCCGTTTGGCAATTGGTCCAAGAAGCTCATCAATTTTTTTCAAATAAGAAAGAAATAAGCGGCTGCCTACTTTCTTCTCCGTTTTCTGAGCATAATGTTCTTTTAGAAAGGCAATCATTTTTTGGAATATCTGAGAAAAAGATTTCAGTGATTTCATTTCCCTTAATTTTTGCTCGTCAAGCTTTTTCCACATAAGACACAACATGGCTACATATATAGGATAGTGGGCCATGTTTTCAGATATGACATCATTCTCACTGGTGAACTGGATAAGCTGAATTGCCTTTTCTTTATCTTCTTTCTTTGGAAAGTATTTGTGAATGTAATCTGACAAATTCTCTCTGTTAAAACCCTCAACATGAATGAACGTGTAGAGCTTCATTAGATCACCATCTGATCTAATCTCTACTGCTCTCCATGGGCGAGTGGTCACCAAGACTGGGCAAGAGGCAAGTTGATCTGAACAAAGAATCTCTACAAGTCCAATATCACCAGTCTCAGATGAGCTTCCACGCGCCTCTGAGGGGGTAATACTTGGCTGTGATGACTGAAGTTGCATTTGATAAGTAGGCTGTTTTTCACAAGATTTTGTCTTCATGATTTTGCCACTGACTTCATCTAGCCCATCGAATGCGATGAATACCTTGTCAGGATTCGACCGGATATACTCAGTAATCTGAGAAACCGTTGCTGGATTGTTTTTGGCCAGATAAGACTTTGCAATCTCGCCAATAGTGTGTTGCTTAAATTCACGTAGAGGAACAATTAAGACCCACACAAAATGACTGAAATGCCTCTCTCCAATCCAGTCCCAGGCAATCTTAGCACAGAATGTAGTTTTTCCAGCCCCTGCCTCTCCCTGAACCATGATCCGCTTGGGGAACTCTCCATTGACTTTGAGATCAAGGATATCATTGTAATCTAGCATTTGTTTCTCTGTCCCATGTTCTTCTAGTAAGACAAGATTAGTATACATGTCGTCAAACTGCACAATGGAAGCAGGATTGAGAGGATCAGCTCTGATCTTACAGAGAGTTGACCTATACTTGAACTTAAAATCATTTGCACACCGCTCAACCAGTTCAGGAGAAAGTGGTTTGGTCTGAGACTCAGCTAAAGGAGGTTTGGTCTGTGAATCGAGCAGTCTCGATGGCCCTCCTAAAAATACAAATCCATATTCATATGATTACACAAAAACACATTTTGATACATCGGAAAGGATTGTAAAGACCCGAGGCTAATAGTATGACATACGACTAAGTGCATGTAGTCAAAGACACAAAGTCCTACATGTTTGTCTGAATTAATATGACTTCATTCAATTTTAAGGGCATTTAGAATCTGACTAATTTGTGTATACATGTATATGTAATCACTGGAATTATTTTTCCTAGGACATTTCAGCAAATTAGAGGTTCCCTGACAATCACACATCTTATTTTGAGAAAAAAACAAGACAAATATGATTGCATCTTCAGTATGCCTCTGCGTAAATTCAGTTAAAATCAGGACTTGAATCAATCTCTAAATATAAAAATGAGAACAAAAAGCCTATATATACATGTTGCTTGATCTTTACAACCTATGACCTTAGAACCTGACAATCCAACATTGGATCGCTTGTCTCCCTATGGTGATGCATACCATATGTAGTTTTTTTTAAATAAATTTTCCAGCTACAATAGCATTAAAGGTAATGCAAAGTTTTGGGAAATTTTGAAAATTGGATGGATAGTAATTCTTTGGAATTTTGATATATTTGGATGCCCCTGTGGATGTATTATAAGCACTAGAAAATTTAGCCCCTAAAACACTTCTGCTTTTGAAGATTGAATAATCAAATATTTACCGATGCTCCTGGTAAATTGCAAATATTTCAAATAGCGCATCAGGCCATTCCATGGTAACTGCGATATATAATTTCCAAATGGGAATAGCAAATCGGTCGATTGTAGTCAAGAAACATTGTTTTAAGGTTAAAGTAATACCAGTCTTGAGAGGGAGCTATACAACATAAAGAGTTTCTTATTTACAATTTCATCACTTTAGATTCGATTTCAACCGCGACAACGATCATGGAATATTGTAAAATCGCATATGCTTCCATTATCTTCATTAGAACCAAATGCATTACCCCATACCAAAACTTTATATTACCTTTAAGTAATTATTGATATGGTGATAATCGTTCCGTTTTGCTGACTTTTGACCTTTTTAACCCAAAACGTAAAGGCCCGAATTCACAAAGGAGGTTTGTCGACAAACCTAGGTTTATGTGCGTCATATGACGCGTTTTGATGCATTTCAAACCTAGTTTTGTACAAACCTTGGTTTGAAACACGTCGTCATATGACACACATAAACCTAGGTTTGTTCAAAAACCTCCTTTGTGAATTCGAGCCGAACAGTTTGTCTCAATATTTATGCATACCAACACCGAATTTGAAATTCATGGCTCAAACCGTTCTTGAGACATAGCAATAATGGGACTAAAACCCTAAAAATTAATCAAATTTGACCCTCATGGCCCTTGGCCTTTGAAACTTATCACAAATTCTAATCACTCCATCTCACTTTGGTGATGCATAATAACACCAATTTGAAGTTCATACCTCAAGTGGTTCTTGACATATCATGAGGCTTTAACCTGTAATTTCCTCTTTGACCCACTACCGGTAACACCCAAATCTAATCAAGATTATCTTCCTATGGTAATACATACTATCATCAAGTTTGAAGTTCATACCTCAAGAGGTTCTTGAGAAATCGCAATAGCAAAGAAAAAGTAGGACAGATGGACAGACAACCCCAAAACATATTTTATCCGGCAGCACCTTTGATGGGCGAATGCATAATCACAATTATCATAAAAAGGATGGTGCAAAAGAATATAATTTGTTTGTAGAACAAAGAAAGCTGGCAAACATTGAATTATGCTGTCACTAAAAGTACTTGTACTATATTGGTGTCCAGAAAATATCTAGGATTAACAAAGTTAAATTAGTGAATTATAATAACATGCATATGGGGCTTGTTAAAATTTGACACTTCTGTCAATTGTGGCAAATGTATAGAATACAGAGCACTCACTATCTCTATGGTAAAAACTTCAGTTTCATGCACAGTTTTCTATATGTCTTCTGGTGGAGAAAGAATTAATATCTGTTTACCTGTGCTGTTTGGAATTAGAGGTTCATTGAGTAATCTGTCCGATAGGCCACCCAAGTCAATCTCTCGAAGTGCGTCTGCCAAAAGCTGTCGTCTGTTTGAGTGTGGAGGTTGCTGCTTGACTTTCCATTTCATGAATACTCGCAAAAATGCATTGGAATAATTATGCGACATCTGAATAAGGATTGCCTGTATCTGAGCTGAGGGGATCCCTAGAGATATCCCTACTGCATCGTAGTAAGATGGAGGGATATCATAGGCCAGCTTCAGGAACTCCATATCACTGACAGTACTGTAAAATGAAAAATAAATCAATTGGGAATGATAGGATATTAGTTAGAGAGCATCCTATTGGCTGATTAGCTATCATGTGACACTTAACAATTTGTATTATGTGCTCGAGCGTGCAATATAACAGCCTGGGGATGTCAGAATTGGTTGACAGTGATATTAACATTTGAAACAAATTGCCTCAAGTTGCAGGTGAGGGTGGTATTGTTCTGGCAAGGGTAATCATTCCAAAAAAATGTCTGGCAGTAAATACAATAATGATGGTGATAGTAATAATATTAATATAAGGAGAGAAGGATTATTACAACTTTTAATAATAATAATAATAATGTTTACATTATAACTGATACTAGAATGGATGATGATTATTATAATTATCATTATCATCATCATCATCATTATCTGTACCAAGCAAAGTCTATGTAATCGGCTTACTTTTAATCATCCGGTTATCGCTTTTGGTTGGGTGGAGTTAGCCGAACTTTTGTGAAAAAATACCCGTTTATTCACAAAACTTCAGAGACTATAATGTATGTGAAAAAAACCCTCTCATCTACAAATAGTCTGGCATAATTTACACGACAATTTGTGAAAACCTGAAGGCAAATCTACGAAAGACTGTATCCTGAGTATGCATCTTTACATGATCTTTTGTTTCACAAAAGTTCGTGTAACGCAATGACCCGACCAGACGCGACGACCCGATGAATCAAAGTAAGCATACCTTTCTGCAGTGTCAGGACCTGGATTGGTTTCAACATCACCAGATCTCATCAAGAGGAGCAGGAGCAGATAGAGAAGGCAGAATCCATCCATGGTGTAAGATGTCCTTCTCATTCAACAGAAGTTTAGTTCTCTGGAAACTGGGGATGCCATAGGCAACAATACCTGGAAAAAATATTCAGAAATATGTACAATGTATACATAAAACAGATTGAATACAGATTCTTGAGATTTGCAGCCGTATTTTAAACTGTTACTCTCAATGGATGATTGACGACATCTTCATTCATGCGCAGTAACAGTATAAAATATGGCTGCAAGAATTTCAACACGGAGATCAATTTTGACGAAGGAAATCTGGAAAAAAGACCCTTAAACGCATCGTACAATCAAGCCTAAAAGCATAAATATTGGAGTATAAATGCATCGGCTATGCATCCACTAAAATTGAGTATTTGGGGCAAAGTTTTGTGGTCAGATCTAGCCACAAGGTTTGCACGGGAGACCCTATGGTCGGATTCTGTTTCTTAAGAGAGGAGCGGACCTTACCCAAATAAGAGGCTAACAAACGAAAGAGACAGAAATTTTCGGTCTAGGGGAGACCAAGAATCACTTCAAAAGTATGTTGCCGGTGCCGGCTGCCAGAGCTAAAATATTCATGGCTGTCAATTTTGGGGAACTGCTTGGAGGAATTGTTTTTCTTCAGACGAACCACCAACGTACCGTAGCGTATGCACATTTTTTTCGCTCAAGGGGGGGGGGGGGGGGGTGTTGAGTTGAATTTTTTTGTTTTAAACTTTTATTTGATATTCGCTACTCCCCCCCCCCCCCCTCCCCCTTGAGTACAAACAGATTTGAAAAATTGCATAAGGTTTTCAATTTACACGGAGATTCTACATAGCAGCGGCAGAGCTGGATGAAGGGCCTGGTGGCGGGAATCTCCCGCTACGAGCTGGTGGGATGGCGGGAGAATGAGCGTGGTGGTGTGAAACTCCCTCCAAATGCGGGAGGGTTGACAGCCCTGTATATCATAATAAGTTATGCGCTATACAAGAACGGATAATTGTTATTATGGAATAACCATGACACAGATGTATGGAAATTGCTGAATATGCATGTATCGAAGAGACAAAACCCTCCTAAACCTCTTGCATTTTCAGCAATTTCGAGCGAATGGCGCTCTATATCATGAATATTCATATTTGCTGCGCCAATACCTCGCATGCGTACTGTCTCTTCGCCATGTTAAATCGACGATACAACATTAATGAATCGTCAGGTTAGGACAAAGAATTACCCTTTTTCCCATCGAAGACCTCTTGAATTATAATTTCAAGTGGTTGGAATTTGGAAAGATGCCTGGCCCAGAGGAGTAAAAAAAACATTGAAAGTCAAAATTGTATTACTACCTCTTTACATTGCGAAAAAATGTGACCCAGATCTCTGCAATTTTTCCAGTACGACTGTGTGACCAAAGTTTGCGCGTGACCTAGGTTCGCTATCTCCAAAAATTGGCAAGATTTCGAAAATCTGATATCACCAATGGAAAAAGGAGCATATAATTACCCATAATCAGAGTTTTCTCTGGAATCGGGTGTGAAATTATGAAAATATTGACAAAAGATTGGCAAATTTTGTGCTCATTTGCGCCCATTCCGAAAAATCACTAACTTACCGATAAGGGTCTGGAAATCTTCATTTTGAGAGCAGTCCTCAAAATTGTAAGTAACTAATAAGCAAATTATGAAATTACCGGTACCTTAATATTATTTTTGATGGATCGTATTTTGGTATAAATTGGCTGTAAAGTGTAAACCCTGTGCATGAAGTTAGGTCTAATTGTTTTTATGACTTTTTTTAGATGCACCAAAAATCGGACACCAAATTTTAAGATCGCAATATCTCCAAAACCTTTTGACAAAGTTTTCTAGTTCAACCAATTTGCAGTAAAATAATTTGCTGTCCATTTGGTATTAACTAAAATAAATGAATTTGTGTAGAATATGAACAAGGGAAACGCTCTCGGCGGTCTCGCCTGCATTATGCAATTCAATATGATGCAAAATTGAGGTTGGGACATTATTTATAGGCAGGATGGCCCATGAGCAGGCCCCCAAAATTGAAATCCTCTAAATATAATCACATTTTGAAGTGAATATTGACTAAGAATCATCAGAAGAATTATTTTCTATTAAATGTACCACGATCGATAACTTGAATAAAATATGAACAAATTAATTTAAAAAAAATTAATTCTCATATTAAGTTGTGAAAATATAATCCAAGTCTACTGACCTTTGACCTTGTGACCTGGAATGTGTGTCATATGATTTGTGATACTTGATAACCCTTGGGTACAAGTTTCATGGAATTTGAACGATCAATTTTGAAAATATGCTAAAAATTCAAAATCTTGATGTTGATGCCACAACAAAGTCTAAGTCTGTTGACCTGAAATGACCTTTGACCTTGACTTTGTGACCTGAAATTCCACTCACTTGATTTGGGATACTTGATAATCCTTTCGTCCAAGTTTCATTGACTAAGAACTTATTTATACTTTCAAAATTATATCAAAAATTCAAAAACTTACGGCGGCGCCTAGATCTATGTCTCGCTTTTTGCTACGCAGGCAAGACAAAAATCATGGATTGAATATCACATTTTCTAATATGTTCTAAAATCTCCGCGAACTTTGGTCACCCCTTCATCCAGTAATATGGTTTATAAGTTCATAAAGGTAGTAGAAAATCTAGAAAATGAGATCATTGCCATCAATACGCATTAGCATTGACCCGGGCCGTGGCCTTGGCATGGCACTATGCGTTGCTGGTGTGCGGACACCCAACCCCCATCATTCATTCATACAAAAAACATTTCATTTGTAACAAAGCCAGGAACAAGGTTATATTTGAAATAGACTAACCTTGTTTAAGTTTGATCAGGTTTGCAAAGACAGCATGTCGTCGTCGACTGCAACTGAAGAAAGATCGGATCTTAAAATTTAGTAAGATCAATCACTGAATCGAACTCGGACGCGGCAGGATACGCGTACGTGCACATTTCTGGCAGCAGAAAGATGGCGATTAATTGGGTGGGTCGAAAGGGGGAATCCCCGGCCCGGCTGCGCATATTTTTTTACACAACTGTTTAGCCACTTCAGTAGTATTAGCCACTTCATTTCATAGTATTAGCCACTTCATGAGTATCAAGGGGCCTGCCCAAGGGCCCTTGGTTGGTTCCCGGGGCAGAGCCCCCGGAAGCTCAGGGGTTTTAGGCGTTTAATTATAGTTTTTGATACCTTATTTTGTTGTGACACTGGTAGTTAACTATTCTTTCTTTCTTGCATGCTCTCTTTATTTCTATTCCTCTTTAAAATGCTTTTCCAACAAAAATCAGGGGGGGGGGGGGAGCTGGAGGCTCCCGATCCCCGCCGTTCCGCGGGCCTTGACATGTAGGCATCTCAAGAATTTCTTGCCTGGCTGTTAATTTACAAACGCATAAAAAAGTATAATTTACTAAAGAATGAGGAAAAATCTCGGAAAATTATGTCATTTCAGCATTATGCAGTGGCGGATCCAGGGGGGGGGGCCGAAACGGCCACGGCCCCCCCTATTGGCGGCGCAAAAAAAAAGAAAAAAGAGGAAGAAAAGAAGAGAAAAAAAGGAAAGGAGAAGAGAAGAAAAAAAGGAGAAGAGAAAAGAAAGGAGAAGAGAAAAGAAAAGAAAGAAGAGAAAAGAAACAGAGAGAGAGAGAGAAAAAAAATAGGAGAAATGATAACGAAGAAAGTCCCCCCCCCCCCCCCAATTTGTGTTTCCAAAATCTCCAAAAAAGGGTTACTTTTCACGCAACAAAGTCCGGCCCGTACTGACTTTACACACCAGAGATAGAGGGGTGCTTTCAAAGAGAGGGAACATAATTGCGCGTACCCTAGATAACACTGAGTGAGTGGGGGGGGGGGGGGGGGGGTGGCGCTTAGTGACAGTAACAACGAATAAGGGAAAAACTGTAATCGGGAGATTTGGAGTCATTCCAGTAGGCTTGGCAAACGTCATTGAATAGAGGGGGCCGGGCCGGCCGCATAAAATCTCGAGCCACGGATTCAAAGTTAAACGTTAAAAACAGCCCCTGCGCTACAAAGGTCACCACTCTTTAGTGAGAAATTTAAAAAGGGCACACTATTTTGGATGTCTTTTAAATAGAAGCTATATACTCAACAGTCAAATTTTAGCGGTAGGGCCGCTTCACAACTCTTATTTTGCCCTTCATTTGGATGCACCTCATACCAACTCGCTTGTGCTTGTATTTGAACTCATGTTGGTAAAACCATGGATTTATCCATGGTTGGTGTAATAAATCTTTCATTTCTACTAGTCTAATTGTGTGCTATCACAATCATGATTGTTTCATTTTCCCTGTAAAGCAGGCGCGTAGCCAGGGGCGGTAGGGGCAGTGAGAGAACATAAGACGAAAAAGGAGCAGACAAGGAAATATTTTTGAAATTCTGACAAGTCGAGAACGGTACAACGAATCGTCTTCTTTCTCTAATAATTTAATGAAATGTCAAAGCTTCCGCGCTACGCGCGAGCGGGGAAAAACTAAATTCAAACAACGATATAGAGTCGAGAATGGAACAACGTATTATCTTCTTTCTCTAATAATGTAATGCAATGTCAAAGCTTCGGCGCTTCGCGCAGGAGGGGGGAAACTGTATTAAAACAAGATTTTAGAGTCGAGAATGGAACAACGAATTATCCTTTTCTCTAATAATTTAATGAAACGTCAAAGCTTCCGCGCTTCGTGTAGGAGAGAGGGGAAACTGAATTCAAACAAGGATTAAGAGACGAGGATGGTACAACGAATCGTCTTCTTTCTCTAATAATTTAATGAAGCGTCAAAGCTTACGCGCTTCGCGCGGGAGGGGGGGGGGGGACTCAATTCAGACAAGTACTAAGAGTCGAGAACGGTACAACGAATCGTCTTCTTTCTCTATAAATAATTTAATGAAACGTCAAAGCTTCCGCGCTTCGCGCGGGAGGGGTAAACTAAATCCAAACAAGGATCAAGAGTCGAGAATGGAACAACGAATCTTCTAATTCTTTCTCTAATAATTAATGAAAGGTCAAAGCTTCCGCGCTTCGCGCGAGAGGGGGGACGAACTAAATTCAAACAAGGATTTAGAGTCGAGAATGGAACAACGAATCTTCTAATTCTTTCTCTAATAATTTCATTAAACTATGAAAGGTCAAAGTTTCCGCGCTTTGCGCGGAGGGGGAGGGGAACTGAATTCAGACAAAGAATAAGAGTCGAGAATGGTACAACAAATCTTCTTCTTTCTCTAATAATTAATGAAAGGTCATAGCTTCCGCGCTTTGCGCGAGAGGGGGGGGGACGAACTAAATTCAAACAAGGAGTTAGAGTCGAGAATGGAACAAAGAATCTTCTAATTCTTTCTCTAATAATTTTATTAAACTATGAAAGGTCAAAGTTTCCGCGCTTCGCGCGAGAGGGGGGGGGGGACGAAATAAATTCAAACAATGATTTAGAGTCGAGAATGGTTCAACGAATCCTCTCCTCTAATAATTTCATGAAACATCACAGCTTCTGCGCTTCGCGCGTAATGGGGGGGGGGGGGGGGGGGACAGCGAGCTGCCCGAATATGAATTTTTGATATCTTTTCTCGTTTATTTTCGTGATAAATAACACTTTCGTAATATACATGTACATATTATGCTCAAATTTTTGCTCGATCGCTTCGCTCACTCGCCGAATTTTGAAACCAGAAAATTACTTTTTAGGGCAAGAGGTTATAGCCCCCCCCCCCCCATTGAAATGACAAAAATTGTACCGGTATGGTGCTTCTAATATGACCTTGTAAGTATTGATATGTTGAGTTTTAAAAAAAGGTCTGCGCAATTTTCAAATTTCCGGCCCCCCCCCTATTGGAAAATCCTGGATCCGCGCCTGATGTGTATACCACCGTTATGGAATAAGAAATAAACCACGTTTAAATTTTATTTCCCCCGAGCCCCCTCCCCGATCAATACGCCAGTGCCCCGCCTCCCCCCCCCCGATCTACACTTTGTTGGCGGAAAAATCGCAACTGATCTCCCCTACCTTTCTTCTTTCTCTGTTCCTTCCCTTCCTTCTCTCTCTTTTAGGTTTGATGGGGGGGGGGGGGGGGAGACAAGGTCATTTCGCCCTCACCCTTCTCCACACGTTGTTGGCGAGATTAACTGCAAATGATCTATTTCCCCTTCTTTTCACCCTTTTTTCGGTCCCTTTTAGCTCTCCTTTTTTCCTTTTCCTTCTTTCTCTCTTATTTTTAGCGGGGCGGGGGGAGGCAAGGGCATTTTGCCCCACCCCCACCCGATCCACAACTTGTTGGCGGAAAAATTGCAACTGATACCCCCTTCTTTCTATTTCCTTCCTTCTCTCTTATTTTTTTGATTGGGGGAGGGGGGAGGCGAGGCTCTTTCGCCCCCGCCCCCGATCACTTCTTCCCCCCTTTTCTTTTCTTCTTCCTCTTCTTTCTTTCCCTTTCTCTCCTCTTTCCCTTCTTTTCCTTCTCTCTCTCTCTCTCTCTTTTTTTTCCTCCTTTTTTTCCCTTCTTTTTTTTTTCCTTTTTTTTTCCCCTTTTTTTTTTCCTCCTTTTTTTTTCCTTCTTCTTTTTTTTTTTTTTTTTCCCGGGGGGGGGGGGGGGGGCCTGGATCCGCGCCTGATCCGATGATTGGCAGCGACCATGGCCCGGGTGGAAGGTGTCTTGGACGCCGAACGAACCATAAACAGAAGAGAAACCCTAAAACTCCGAGTAATACTGACGTTGATGATAGGAAAAACATATTTAGTCTTTGACGGATGAAGATGACATTAAAATGATGAGTATACTATGAATAGTGTACGTAAATGTATCCCGTCAAATCGTAGTGAATCTGATAGGTCAATGTCTAACTAAAATAGCCAATATTTACATGAAACAAACACTCCAGTGCTGTTCAGTCTTATAACGATGGCCAAGGAATTTAAATATGTTTCTTTCCCTCTCATGTATGGAAGCAAAATGTTCACCCATAACACTCCTCGATCATGTCAGAGTGCAGCGTGCGACAGGCAGTGTTCAAAATTGGGGTATATACCCGATGTCCACTTTATTTTTATTTATACAATGTAGGGGTACACACTTTGAGATATCCCTTTGTAGGTGCCGTTTTTTTTTTTCTTCCAGAAAATTCCCTTTTTGTTGGTGCCCCTCCCCCCCCCCCCCCGCCACTTTGGAAGTCGCTCCACCGCCATGACACATCAAAGCATCTCAATCTCACAGCATGATGTGAAGAAAAGTTAATGGTGCAGATAAATACACAATAAATATGTACAGCGGCAGCCCAAGTCAAGCAATCATTTATAGAAATGAGGCTTTGCCAAGGCATCCACTTAAGCATGCTAGGGCAAATAAGATGTAGTCAAGTTACAACCAAGGTATAGGATTGCAGACTTTGTAGTCACAGAGGCACATGTGATATAGCTTGCAATATGCAGACCAAGGTTTGATCTTAAAGGCCATCTATACAGTTGTATGAGCCCAGAACATGAAGTAACTCTGTCACATGTCTTAATAATATCAAGTAGTATGATATGAAAATAAAGTACTTACAACTGAACAGGTACAAGATGGTTTAATAACTTACACTACAATAAGTCAAGTGAAGTTACCATTTTTTTCTTCCTTCTTTAATTGCTAGCTGCATTGTGTTAGTGCCACTTAACGTTGACTTGTGAATGTGGCAAATTGCACAGGAGTGAAGTCTGGTTTGTGTCATTGTGCTCCTGAGCCACGTTTTCAGGTGTCTCAGTGCCGAGAAACTCCTCTCACATTCACATGAAGCTATACTGGGCAAACCAGCATCAACTTCAGAAGACATTTCACTTCTGGAAAAAGGGCCCTTATAACATTTAGAGACATGTTCTGATATGCAGTAGTTGCACCTCCTAGCAATGTTGCTTTAGCCTAGTTGCATGCAGAAACATGTCAAGCTTGATCTTGAAAGCAGTTACATTGGTAATGGTATTGAGTTCCGGATGCTTCTTCAGAATGTGATATGTGATACTGTGTGCTTTTATACTTGCCCGGCAATTTAGGCACTTTTGTTGTTATCATGAATTCACACGATCCGATATTATGGTACTCACTTCATTACTAAAATGCAGTGAGCTCAATGTATCATATTGTATTGTCATACAAAATGTCATTAATGTAAACATGGGGTGATTACATAGGCCATCTCCCCCTTGGTCAAATATTTGGGGGAGATACCCCCCTTCCCATCCCCCGGAACTACGAATATTTATGTGTGTGTGAGAGAGAGAGAGAGAGAGAGAAGGGGGGGAGGGAGGGAGGGAAAGATAGAGAGAGAGATTTCGAAGGAAATAAACCTTTAGGGCAGCGCAAATCTCAAGGGTAAGTTTAATAGGGTTTTTGTATTCGCTAAAAACGGCTATCTTGACATTTCTCAATTGCTAAAACTCGAGAGCATCCGCCCTTTCGGGCCATTGTTTTATAAATTTGTCTTTAAGAAAGCATAATGCCATTGTTTAACTAAAGAAACTGCTCAAATGTTTGAAACAGCTGAACCAATTAGCTTCTCAGTAGCTAATTGTTTATTTATAAATGTGTGCAATAATTACGAAGCACTGATTAGCAATTTATTTTTGAAAGCAGTACATGTCTAAGAAGTTTTTGACACGGTTTCCACTGTTCAAACATTTCAGCATTGATGTATGTAAAAAAAAATGTGAAAAGTTCCAATTACATTTTGTGTCATTGTCTTATGCTAAGATAGACAGATATTGATATCAGTTAATGAAGTTCATTTATTTCTTTATTTACTTTTAAAAGATAAGTTTTGCTGATTTGTATTCATCCATGCTGTAATCTATCTATGTGTCTTCAACACAAAGCTGAATTGAATGTATGGGTAATTGTATGGAAAAACAATAATTATATTTGTAATTTTCATAATCCAATTGTTCTGTCTAACTTGTATATTGTGAAAGATGAGAGATATTGAATGGTGAAGAAAAGAAAAGAAAGTTCGGATGAGAGGGGAGGTAATTAAGGGAAATGAGTGTTTTACAGCAAATATGAGAATAATTCGCAAAAAGATACTTTTATTGAAGAGTTGAATGGACTACATCAAATTCACCTTATCCTTTTAATTCACATCTCTCTCTCTCTCTCCGTCTCCGTATTTCTCTTTCTTCCCTCTGTATCCCTATCTCTATAGAACTCTCTATTTTTCATCTCTCTCTTTCTCTGTTCTCTCGCTTTATATATATCCTATTGTCCCTTATAAAGAGACACTAATATATCCCTCTCTCTCTCTATATCGATGAACAGGGATACCCCTTGTTTTTGCTTCCTCTATCTTGTTATTGATTACTCTACTATTCTTTCAACTCTCACATCATCATTTTCTGATATGACTGGAATGGAAATAACATAAAATTACAAGACATAAATACTACATTGACAACAACAAAAATAGCATAAAGCATAAACAAACAAGTAATGAGAGAGAGAGAGAGAGAGAGAGAGAAATACAAAAAATAATGACAGTCACTGTGGTAAAATATACAAAATTCCCGGAATTCCTAAGGGGGTTAGTTCAATAAAATATATTTCCTTTCTTTCATCTCTCCTTCTTTTATCCATACTTTGCTGCTCCCATTTTCCAAATAATCACAAGTAAGATAAATCATATTTCATTTGATTTTCAAATGTATTCAAACTTCCCACTCGAATTTGGATCTTATCAAGCTTAAAGTTATAAACACAGTATATATTATAGGGTGTATATATAGATTGAATGAAAAAGATTAAAAATATCCCGAACCAGATGTAATGAACATTTCAATAAAATGAATATATGCTTGTATGTACATGCATACAGTCATATTTAATATAAAGAGGATATGCTTTACATCAGCTTCCCTCGATTAAGAATTAGCATAAGCACCTGCATTTATGAACCGAAAAATTCAGAATCTCATGAGTGATGTTATATTTTACTGAGGCCATAGGGTGAAGATGAAATATGACGGCACAAGGGGAACCTGAATTTGAATTTGGAGGTGAATAATAGTTACACTGAATAACGAAATGCATGCAATATTTCGCATAGAGAACTAGAAGAGATGTGTGCAGTCTAATTCACCTTTGCACACGTTATAACATGCAAAGTTAGGTTGTTATATTGCACAGCCGTGCAAATATAACAGAATGTCTAGTGTCGCGTGACACCATTTCAGCTATAAGATACAAATACACCATCATCAAACTACACCTACCGGTAGTACATTCTTTTGTTTCATTTGTACATCAAAATGTTAAAATATCTAAGGCACCACAAACTTTATTTTAGTAATTCATGATCATCCAATATACATAGAAAGACCTGTTTAGTACATCCTTTTGCATGATATAATTGAGAATAAACTCACAGATCTGAGCGATTTGCATTGTCTATTACGAAAATCAGAGTGGAGAGTATAGTGTCTATGTTTGTATCTTATAAGCCAGGAATGCAAACTTACTAAAGTATAAAACGTATTTACAAGGCAAGTATGGCAAAGATATACAAGTTCAAAATATACATGTATCATAGTATTGCATAATCCTAATCTGGAATATGTATCATCAAAATTATTGAAATCCAGTACTGAATACAACTAGAATAAACAGGTATAGTACAATTATAGCAGCATATTTATATGTACACTGGAATGATGTTAAAAAAAACTTGGAAATATTTCCTCAAATGGATTTAATATGTTGTACTGGTGAATGTAGTTAAATATGTACAAACAATAATCCATTTCAAATTAGATATCACACTGATAACTGAGGCATGTTACATTGACAACAGAGACATGTATCTTAAAATTATAGCAGCATATTAACATGTACACTGGAATGATGTCAACAAAATCCAGGAAAATATTTCCTCAGATGGATTTTATAATCTAGAATTAGATGTAGTTATTTACAAACAATAATCCACGTCAGACAAAATGTTACACTGATAACTCAAGCCTATATTCATACACCCTTACCAGACAAAGCTAGTTCTCGACTATCATATTGAGTTCTATCAAGTTCATAGACAAGCAATATGGCTATTAACATCTGGGTCATTTCTAGTAGCAAATTCACTAGTTGATTTAGATTCTACTTAATTATATTTTGTATTGAACATGTGCAATGACATTGACAAATACAGTGACATTTTGAAAGATAATTTGACATATTACATACTTTAACTCGATCATAACTCACTTTGTGAAAGTTGAGTGGTATTTCATACATTGCATGCAAATCACTAAAACAACATGGTTAAACTCTACAATACACATATACGTGGTACATGCATTACATGAACTGTCTAATGCACTAACATCCTTATCAAGGCATTAATCCACATTTGCCACTCTCCACCCAGGTGTACATTGGCACCTGATATGCCAAAGCGCGACATATTTGGAGGCCGCCTAGGACAGGGTAATAATGTTTGAGTGCAAGGAGCGTCATAGCTTGACAGCGTCACTATATTAGAAGCCACCGTTATTATCAGTATATCAACTAGTTCCTGGCAGTGTCGCCTTCTATTGACAGGCATAATGCATGGCTGAGTAAAAATCGACCCCCTATTTAGAGTATTTTCAGAAAACATTTTCCACACTTTCTGCATCAATAAAAAAAGGTACACAATGGGCTTTTGATGCAACTCTGTTTTGGGCTTATTAAAGGGATCATTTAACAATGTTAAATCTAAGATACACGGCCTTCAGTGTTATCAGTGTCTGTGATATGGTGTTATATTGAAGCCCTACAAAAATTGCGCTTCAAAATGATCAAGAAGTGCCTCAAAAAAGTAAAAACCTTTGAGTGACCGGTTTTACCACACTTGTTTTCCCCAATAGACTGTAGTGTAATGAAAATCGTTTGGCAAACACAAAATTTGATTCGATTTTAATCATAAATATTTTGATAATTAGACAGGCGATCGGCTTGTAAAAGTCATGGGGTTCCTGACTGACCTAAAGGTTTATGATTATCATTGCAGCATGAGCTAAATCAAGGATTTTTTTTAAAGGATCTAAGACAAAATTACCGGATCCCTTTAAAAGTACATGCACATTCACTAAACGTATTCTATTTTTTGAATCGTTATCTACAAATGCCTTACACATGTTTTTGAACCTTGTGACAATATTATGATCCCTTTCTCTTGAATTTTTTAATTCTAACACCAGATAGTGGACTGTACTCAATCTACAGGTAGGTAAAGAAGAAGAAGAAAACAGCCTTTTTGCAAACCTCACCAAAAAATACCCTTTTTTACCCCAAATTTCTTGCTATCAGGCCAGGGCTTGAAACTAACAGCCTAGCAGAGACACATGGACACCCAAAATCTAGGTCCAGACCCCAGAACTTGGAAGTTTTTACATAGGGCTAATGCATACAGACTATAAAATCTGAACCTCTTTTCCAAATAACAGTTAGTGTGGATCCCTGTATCATGCATACACAAAGTTAAGATGAAGTGTTACCAGTGGGGCACTGTCTTACTCTACTGATACCATAGAAATTAGACTTCATACTTTGATCGTTTCTCTGGGATTTCAGGATCATCCTGTGGAACTCTTGACTGAGTACAAGTAGCTTGCCTCTTGTAAGGCCTGCTCAAGCTACTGCTACCTTCTCTGTGTCTCTGAGATAATTGAAATACAGTATATGGTGTATTGCCAACATGCTGTTGAGGGTGGTCTGATGAGGGTAATGTCCTTCTTGGATAGTGTACATCGGCCATTGGTTGCTGTTAAGGGTGGTCTGATGGTGGTAATGTCCTTCTTGGATAGTGTACACCACCCATAGGTTGCTGTTGAGGGTAGTTTGATGGTGGTATTGTCATTCTTGGATAATGTACATCACCCATAGGTTGCTGTTGAGGGTAGTTTAATGGTGGTATTGTCATTCTTGGATAGTGTACATAACCCATAGGATGCTGTTGAGGGTGGTTTGATGGTGGTATTGTCATTCTTTGATAGTGTACATCATCCATGGGTTGCTGTTGATGGTAGTGTGATGGTGGTAATGCCTTTCTTGGATAGTGTACATCACCCATAGGTTGCTGTTGATCGTAGTGTGATGGTGGTAATGCCTTTCTTGGAGAGTGTACATCACCACTGGGTTGCTGTTGAGGGTAGTGTGATGGTGGTAATGCCTTTCTTGGATAGTGTACATCACCCATAGGTTGCTGTTGATCATAGTGTGATGGTGGTAATGCCTTTCTTTGATAGTGTACATCACCCATGGGTTGCTGTTGAGGGTGGTCTGATGGTGGTAATGACCTTCTTGGAGAGTGTACATCACCCATGGGTTGCTGTTGAGGGTAGTGTGATGGTGGTAATGCCCTTCTTGGAGAGTGTACATCACCCATGGGTTGCTGTTGATGGTAGTGTGATGGTGGTAATGCCTTTCTTGGATAGTGTACATCACCCATATGTTGCTGTTGAGGGTGGTCTGTGGCAGGTTGATTATGTCTTGAGACTGGAGGGTTAGGAGATGGAGTAGAACTTGACATAGTGGCATTGTAGGTAGGATTGTAGTAAGCCTCTCCATACTCCATACTGCGGTACCCAGCAGACATGCTCGATTGGAGATTGGAAGGCATAAATTGGGGCTGACTACGCCCAATATTCCAAGGTAGTGCATTATTCTCTAAATAGACTGGCCAAATACCAGACTCATTCCTCAATGTACCGGGCTGTTGTAAAGCTTGCCTCACGAGTGTATTGTCCTGAGATTCTTGCAAGACTGGAATATTGGCACCTAACCCTCTTGATAGGGTGTCAAGGGAAACACCAACGTTGGCATGTACTGGGTTCACACTGCTGTTGCTTGCCCTTGTTTCTTGGTACACTGCTCTTGATTGCTCTGATGAGACATCTCCTGTGTTGTATGTGTTGCCATGGTAAAAGCATCCTGATAGTTGGCGACATGACCTGAAATAAGGTTGATAAGGATGATAAGGACTGTAAGAAATAATGGGAAATTGAGTAACGTTTGAGTTGCCCATGTCGGCTGATTATAAAGGAAACAGATTTTTTCTTAATATCTGTTTGCAAGATGAGAAATAAGAAATTAACTACAATTGGTCTTATTGAAAGTAGTGCTGTAAGTCAGAGGCCATGTTCGTGTTCGGTTCGGCAGAGTTCGGCGATTTTTCACCTGAACTTGGTTCGGTTCGGGGTTCGGTAATATAATAGCAAGCAGCGCTATAGCTACGGTGGCCACCACTTCTGATGAAATACACTGCTTCCGACCGGCACAAATTTTACATAAAAACTGCTTTAAACGTAACTATTTGTGAAGAAAAGTAGTACCAGTACTTACAATCATATTTCCGTCTTTAATTGTGTTTTATTTGCAGTTTTATAGGAATCATGTTTGCAATTTGACAATAAATTATATTTTTTAAAGATTTGCAGAGACGGTTCTTGTCTAATGTTACGAGTCATGAAAGCTGCCATATTGAATTTACTGATGTATACGTTATAATACACAAAGATAGCAGCCCAGGCTTATTCAATTACTGTTCTTATAAATGTTTATTTTTAATAGGGTAATAATAAAATTCCTGAATTACCTGATTAAAAATAAATAAAAATACTATATATTTATTTCATTATTTATATTGTAAAATTTGTCCAATATTATTACAATTAAAATATATATTTTTTTATTGATTTGGTTTGAGCTGAACTTGTTTTGATCAGCGCCTAGAACGCACATGTATTCTTATTTATGACTTGCGTTCGCGACGTAGCAGAGGTCAGGATTTGAGATTTAAATGGCGCCAGTGAAGTCTCGCCCACCACTGGATAGGCATAAATCACAAAGGAGGAAAATGGTAAAAAATATAAAATGAGCAATCATGACGTGAAAATTAGGTACAAAATGACAATTTAGCTTACAAAAACGTTTACATTTTTCTGCCGAACATCCGAACCAGGCCTTTGCGTTCGGTTCAGTTCGGAAGTGCCATGTTCGGCGAACTTCTATTCGGTTCGGCGGTTCGGCTACAGCACTAATTGAAAGTACTAGTCTCAAGAAACATTTTGATCAATGAATAAAGAAGAAGAAAAAAGAAATAGAAGAGACTACAGTCCCCCCCCCCAAAAAAAAAATATATATATATATATGTAAAGAACACAAAAATTCAATACATTTTAAGTTGATTGATTCCTCTTTACAATAGGGAGTTTGTTCAATAAAGCTGTTACTGAATATTCAGTTGAAGAAATCTTCATCTTTTTTAAGGTAAACAGTATCACAATATTGCATGCTCCCAGTAGGGGTATCAGCATTGTAGCTTTTCTTAGTATTCTATTAGAGGCTCTTTTTTCTATATCGCACTATTCATGAAAAGTCTACATGCTAGCTGTTATCTTACTTTTTTAAGATTTTTAAATCACATACCGGTATACTTTACTGACCTTGAGAGGGTGTGAGGAAATGAGTCCAAGCCATCTTGAGTGACTCCATTGAGCCTGAAGTTTCCCTTCCTGATCTGAGGAAAACAACCCTGTAACATATAATAGCAACATTGCTTGTAAACTTTGTATCAGTGTCAAGTATTAAGTAGATGTATTTCATTCTGGCATATAATCTAATTTCTAGTAAATATACATTCAAAAGCTACAGTTACCTCCCTTAAACAAAATTAAAATAAGAAAACACTAGATGGAACTTTGACTGCACGCAGTTGAAAATGATGCCTCCGTCATAGAGCGATTTCACAAACAAAAACAGAGGCAATTTTTCAAATACAAGTTTGATTGTAATACATTAACAGGTTCTCAGAATATCGTGGTTACAACCTATTTTTCATATACATGTTGTATGACCCTTTGATCTTTGACCTCATGTAAAATCTAATCAGTTCATTGGCTTTGCAAAATACATACATGTCCTAATAAAGTTTGATGGTAATCCAACCGTCAGTTCTAATGAAAATTCGTTCACAAGCTATTTTTGCATGCACGATGAGCCCCAACCTTTGACCTTTGACCTCATGACCCCAAAATCTACTCAGTTCATTGGCGCTGCAAGATACATACATGTCTTGAGTTTGATGGTAATCCGTCCATCAGTTCTAATGATAATGCAATCACATGCTATGTCGCATACATAATGAGCCCTATAACATTTGATCTTGACCTCGTGACCCCAAAAATCTAATCAGTTCATTGGCTCAACAAGATAAATACATGTCCTGAGTTAGATGGTAATCAGTCCATCAGTTCTAATGATAATATGATCACGAGCTATTTTTGCATACATAATGAGCCCTGTGACCTTTGACCTCGTGACCCCAAAATCTAATCAGCTCATTAGCTCTGCAAGTTACATACATGACCAAAGTTTGGCAAGAATCCATCAATCGGTTCTTGAGATAACACGATCCATGAACGGGACGGACATGAATGAAAACATAATGATCCGGCTACTTCGTAACAGAGGCATGAAAAGAAGTATGGAGAATTTTTGAAAAGGAGAATAAAAAAAATTTGCGCATTAGATAAATCACAATCATCATCCTGCATGAAATATTCCGGCAATTAATGAATTTATTGAAGTGCCCTGTTACAATATATGCGGCCTAATGACCGAGTGACGTAGAAATAGCGCTCCTGGGGGAGGAGTACCCCCAAAATGCCTGTTTTTACAAAGAAAAAGTGCCCCTTTTCCTTTGTAAGAAGTGCCACTTCCCCTTTTAATAAGTGCCCCATTTCACCTCTGAAAAGTACCCCTTTCATTTTAACCCTGCCCCTTTTCTTTTGACAAGTTCCCTTTTAATCTCAGAAGTGCCCCTTTTCCTTTTTAATCAGAACCACTTCTTCTCATAAATGCCCCTTTTCACTTTTGATAAATGCCCCCAATGAAATCTGACAGGTGCCCCTTTTCTTTTCAACAAATGCCCCTATTCCTATATAAATAAGTGTAAATTAAAGCGTTTATTAGAATTGGCTCTTAAAAAAACTAAATTACATCTTTTTACTATCAATCAAACTTGGAAAAGGTTGAATATTGATTATTGATCAAAACAATGCCAATCTTTCACACATTTGAATTTCAACTGAATCAGTACATGTGTAGTTTGCTTAAATTCAATGTTTCATGACTGTTCAAATATACCAAGTGAATGGCCTTTAAAAAAGGGTGTTTGGAAAAACAAAAACATATATACATGTGCACCATATAACTCTTACTGCCGTTTCTTTCTTGCAATGACCCTCCATGACATTTACATTAGGACACACATACCTGTATGGATGATGCCTTTGCTTTCAATGTAGAGTAGAAATCCTCATTGAGATTAATTCCAAGTGTCAGGTCAGTCAGGTTTGGCATATAACACAGTGCTTCTGCTAGGAGGTGTGAAGAGGCTGGTGCGGCATACAGGAGACAACCGAGGTTGACAGTCTGGACCTGCATTGTTTGTCAATATATTTAAGCATCACGTCTATACATGCATATGTTTTACTCACTACTTTCTGACTGTATTCTAACATTCCAGCAAAATTCCATTAATTACAAAAACGATTGAATAGCTTTTATTTCAAATTCGATTCTTGTCTATTGAGAAAAAGAACACACTAAAGTTTCTATTGAGAGGATTATTTAGTAAAGGCAATTTTTTTAAATAATTCCTTATGTATTCTTTATAGGGCTTCCAACCTGTTTGCATTAATAAGTCCTACTCCTACTTACACTGAAATTCATAATACTAATAAATATATATTTGTATGTATTAATATTTAATGTATTAAAGGTATTCATAACTCTGGATTTCATATGCACGAGATCCCTAAGTCAGAAGGTTTGTTGCTATGGTTCATTTTTGAAAGTTCAAGCCTCTATAAAAAATGGCTCTTAATAAACTATATGACATATTTTTACTATCAATGAAACTTGGAAAAAGTTGAATTTTGATTATTAGTCAAATCAATGTCGATCTTAGACACACTTGAATTTCAACTGAATCAGTACATGTGTAGTTTGCTTTATTCCATGTTTCATGACTGTTCCAAAGGGTGATTGGAGAAGAAAAAAAACACATACTGGTATATATATGTGCACCATATCACTATTACTGCTGTTTTTGTTGATCAATGACCCTCCATGACATTTACATTAGGACACACATACCTGTATGGATGAGGCCTTTGCTCTCAATGCAGAGTAGAACTCCCCATTAAGAACAAATCTAAGTGTCAGGTCAGTCAGGTTTGGCATAGAACACAGTGCTTCTGCTAGGAGATGTGATGAGGCTGGTGTGGGACACTTGAGACCAAACTTGAGAGTCTGGACCTGCATTGTTTGTCAATATATTTAAGCATCATGTCTATACATGCAGATGTTTTACTCACTAATTTCTGACTGTACTCTAACATTTCAGCAAAATTCCATTAATCACATAGTTGTATTCATAATAACATTCTCAACAAAACGATTGAATAGATTTTATTTTCAAATTTAATTCTTGACTATTGAGAAAAAGAACACACTAAAGTTTCTATTGAGAGGATTATTTAGTAAAGGCAACTTTTTTTAAAATTACTTATGTATTCTTTATAGGGCTTCCAACCTGTATTCATTAATAAGTCCTACTCCTACTTACACTGAAATTCATAATACTAATAAATAAATATATATTTGTATGTATTAATATTTAATGTATTAAAGGTATTCATAACTCTGGATTTCATATGCACGAGATCCCTAAGTCAGAAGGTTTGTTGCTATGGTTCATTTTGGTAAGTTCAAGCCTCTATAAAAAATGGCTCTTAATAAACTATATGACATATTTTTACTATCAATGAAACTTGGGAAAAGTTGAATTTTGATTATTAGTCAAATTAATGTCAATCTTAGACACACTTGAATTTCAACTGAATCAGTACATGTGTAGTTTGCTTTATTCCATGTTTCATGGCTGTTCCAAAGGGTGATTGGAGAAGAAAAAAAACACATACCGGTATATACATGTGCACCATATAAATATTACTGCTGCTTCTGTCATTCAATGACCCTCCATGACATTTACATTACGACACACATACCTGTATGGATGATGCCTTTGCTTTCAATGTAGAGTAGAACTCCTCATAGATATCCCCTCCAAGTGTCAGGTCAGTCAGGTTTGGCATAGAACACAGTGCTTCTGCAAAGTGATGTGAAGAGGCTGGTGTGGGACACTCGAGACCAAACTTGAAAGTCTGGACCTGCATTGTTTGTCAATATATTTAAGCATCATGTCTATACATGCAGATGTTTTACTCACTAATTTCTGACTGTATTCTAACATTTCAGCAAAATTCCATTAATCACATAGTTGTATTCATAATAACATTCTCAACAAAACGATTGAATAGATTTTATTTTCAAATTCAATTCTTGACTATTGAGAAAAAGAACACACTAAAGTTTCTATTGAGAGGATTATTTAGTAAAGGCAACTTTTTTTAGAATTACTTATGTATTCTTTATAGGGCTTCCAACCTGTTTGCATTAATAAGTCCTACTCCTACTTACACTGAAATTCATAATACTAATAAATATATATTTGTATGTATTAATATTTAATGTATTAAAGGTATTCATAACTCTGGATTTCATATGCACGAGATCCCTAAGTCAGAAGGTTTGTTGCTATGGTTCATTTTTGCAAGTTCAAGCCTCTATAAAAAATGGCTCTTAATAAACTATATGACATATTTTTACTATCAATGAAACTTGGAAAAAGTTGAATTTTGATTATTAGTCAAATCAATGTCAATCTTAGACACACTTGAATTTCAACTGAATCAGTACATGTGTAGTTTGCTTTATTCCATGTTTCATGACTGTTCCAAAGGGTGATTGGAGAAGAAAAAAACACATACCGGTATATATATGTGCACCATATAAATATTACTGCTGCTTCTGTCATTCAATGACCCTCCATGACATTAACATTAGGACACACATACCTGTATGGATGATGCCTTTGCTTTCAATGTAGAGTAGAACTCCTCATAGATATCCCCTCCAAGTGTCAGGTCAGTCAGTTTTGGCATAGAACACAGTGCTTCTGCAAAGTGATGTGAAGAGGCTGGTGTGGGACACTTGAGACCAAACTTGAAAGTCTGGACCTGCATTGTTTGTCAATATATTTAAGCATCATGTCTATACATGCAGATGTTTTACTCACTAATTTCTGACTGTACTCTAACATTTCAGCAAAATTCCATTAATCACATAGTTGTATTCATAATAACATTCTCAACAAAACGATTGAATAGATTTTATTTTCAAATTTAATTCTTGACTATTGAGAAAAAGAACACACTAAAGTTTCTATTGAGAGGATTATTTAGTAAAGGCAACTTTTTTTAAAATTACTTATGTATTCTTTATAGGGCTTCCAACCTGTTTGCATTAATAAGTCCTACTCCTACTTACACTGAAATTCATAATACTAATAAATATATATTTGTATGTATTAATATTTAATGCATTAAAGGAATTCATAACTATGGATTTCATATGCACGAGATCCCTAAGTCAGAAGGTTTGTTGCTATGGTTCATTTTGGTAAGTTCAAGCCTCTATACAAAATGGCTCTTAATAAACTATATGACATATTTTTACTATCAATGAAACTTGGAAAAAGTTGAATTTTGATTATTAGTCAAATCAATGTCAATCTTAGACACACTTGAATTTCAACTGAATCAGTACATGTGTAGTTTGCTTTATTCCATGTTTCATGACTGTTCCAAAGGGTGATTGGAGAAGAAAAAAACACATACCGGTATATATATGTGCACCATATAAATATTACTGCTGCTTCTGTCATTCAATGACCCTCCATGACATTAACATTAGGACACACATACCTGTATGGATGATGCCTTTGCTTTCAATGTAGAGTAGAACTCCTCATAGTTATCCCCTCCAAGTGTCAGGTCAGTCAGTTTTGGCATAGAACACAGTGCTTCTGCAAAGTGATGTGAAGAGGCTGGTGTGGGACACTTGAGACCAAACTTGAAAGTCTGGACCTGCATTGTTTGTCAATATATTTAAGCATCATGTCTATACATGCAGATGTTTTACTCACTAATTTCTGACTGTACTCTAACATTTCAGCAAAATTCCATTAATCACATAGTTGTATTCATAATAACATTCTCAACAAAACGATTGAATAGATTTTATTTTCAAATTTAATTCTTGACTATTGAGAAAAAGAACACACTAAAGTTTCTATTGAGAGGATTATTTAGTAAAGGCAACTTTTTTTAAAATTACTTATGTATTCTTTATAGGGCTTCCAACCTGTTTGCATTAATAAGTCCTACTCCTACTTACACTGAAATTCATAATACTAATAAATATATATTTGTATGTATTAATATTTAATGTATTAAAGGAATTCATAACTATGGATTTCATATGCACGAGATCCCTAAGTCAGAAGGTTTGTTGCTATGGTTCATTTTGGTAAGTTCAAGCCTCTATACAAAATGGCTCTTAATAAACTATATGACATATTTTTACTATCAATGAAACTTGGAAAAAGTTGAATTTTGATTATTAGTCAAATCAATGTCAATCTTAGACACACTTGAATTTCAACTGAATCAGCACATGTGTAGTTTGCTTTATTCCATGTTTCATGACTGTTCCAAAGGGTGATTGGAGAAGAAAAAAACACATACCGGTATATACATGTGCACCATTTAACTCTTACTGCTGTTTTTGTTGATCAATGACCCTCCATGACATTAACATTAGGACACACATACCTGTATGGATGATGCCTTTGCTTTCAATGTAGAGTAGAACTCCTCATAGATATCCCCTCCAAGTGTCAGGTCAGTCAGGTTTGGCATAGAACACAGTGCTTCTGCTAGGAGATGTGATGAGGCTGGTGTGGGACACTGGAGACCATTAAGCTTGACAGTCTGGACCTGCATTGTTTTTCAATATATTTAAGCAGCACATCTATTTACGCATATGTTATATTTACTAATTTCTGTCTGTATTCTTACATTTTATACAAATTCCTCAAATTACATAGATGTATTCATAACAACATTCTAAACAAAAATGATTGGGAAAAAGAACACAATAAAATTCCTATGGAGAGGATGATTTAGTAAGAGCGATTAAAAAAAATTCTATATGTATTGTCTATAAAGCTTCCAATGTGTTTGCATTGATAAGTCCTGCTCCTACTAACACTGAAATTAATGATACCATAAATATACATTTGCTATCAATGTATTTAAGGTATTCTTAATGCTGGATTTCAAGTGCACAAGACCTGTCATTCAGAAAGTTTGTTGCTATGGTTTCAGTTTGGTAAATTCAAGTCTTAACACCCTAATGAGGCCGGGGTATTTGAAGTCTTTATACAACAGGTGGGGGGGGGGGGGGGGGCATTCCAAGTGAAGTGTATTGAATACTATGGCAATTTCAATTTTTTTTTGAAAATTTACTCATTTGCATATTATGGTAATTTATGCAAATACGATCATAAAAATTCACATTTTTACCCCTAAATCATATATTAGTCATATTTAGACATTCGTTTTCACGACATATCTTCTTTAGACTATTTGGAATAATAATACAACCAAACTAGATGGATGTTCGACTGAAATGATACTTTTGCCATCCAGCAACAACAACAAAAAAACTATTTTTAAAATTCAATTTTTATTGTAATCCATTAACAGGTTATCAGAATATCGTGATTAAAAGCTATTTTTCATATACATGTATGACCCTTTGAACTTTGATCTCATGACCCTAAAATCTAATCAGTTCGTTGGCTCTGCAAGATACATACCTGTCCCAAGTTTGATAGTAATCCATCCGTCAGTATTGACAATGCGTTCACAAGCTATTTTTGCATACATAATGAGCCCCATGACCTTTGACCCCAAAATCTGATCAGTTCATTGGCTCTGCAAGATACATACATGGCCCAAGTCTGGCAGTAATCCATCAATCGGTTATTGAGATAACGCAATCATGAGAACGGGACGTACAGATGGACAACTAGAAAACCTAATGCCTCCTGCTACTTTGTAGCGGAGGCATAAAAATGAGTGTTAAATAAACATCAACATGGAATTTAAAGAAAGTGATGGAATTACATCAGTTTAATCCTTATCGATGTTGATCAAACACCTATCAGGTGTCACATTTATACTATAATAGACAGTATACCAAGGTAATGTCATTAACACCCTGGTGTATATAATTTTTTTCCAGTTGGAACGGTATACATGTACAACAATAATTAATAGGTAAAGATGAGAAAATACAGATTTGTTTCTAGGAAAATGTTACACAATGTCATTGTTAACTATATTTCGCACGTACACTAAATCCAAATCCAAAAGCATGGAGGAAACCGATGTACAAATCTTGTTGGTGTTAACAAAGTGTCTGGGGACAGTCGATGAAATATTACATTATTTAGGTGGATCTTTCATTGTTATGATTATTCAGTTATCTGCATGAAAAATCATAGAGATTATTGTGACTATTAAACAACCGTTATTCTTCTCACCCCAAACTCTGCACAAATGTCAATAATGATATATCATATTGACTCTGTCTCCAATTGCATACAGAGATTATATTACTTTCCTTTTAAGTTATACATCGGACACAACTGATAAATGTCATTGCTGAAACACTTATTTGATCGAGAGAGCGGTTACTTAGTCAGCAATTCTGAACCCATCATGTAAAAGTTATATCAATTTTGTTTTAATCATGCATAGAGATTTGTGTTAAAATTAGCCAATTTACAATTTACACTTCTTTTCCATCTTTTATCAGCAAGGTGGTATTCCAGGAATAATGTTAACGACATAGCTAGATAAGAAAGACCAAGGAGGTACAGGATTTTACATAACTCCTTGGAAAGACCATGCAGGGAATCAAAAGACATAATTTGAAAGACAAAAGTTGAGAACGAGAGAGGGGGCAAGAGCTGGCTCACCACAAATCCCATTACATCCCAAGTGAAGATAAAATTGGACAAGTCTGTGTTCAAAATTTCCTTTGCCAAAAGTTTCTGTGCCTATATGCTGGTCTCATTCAGACTTAGTTTGGGAGTCTGAACAGGACTTTAATAATGTACTCGTATATATGGTTAGATTATAGCAGTTCTTCTCATTGTACAATTAAAGATAATCTGCAAATTTGAGTGAAAACGAACCATTATTAATGATACAAATATGGAAAAACTGATCTGATCGATTCCTTAATTCTCCCAACTATATCATTACAATTTAATTGCATTTTTGGTGAATGTAAATCGTCACACAGCAATAAATTGGCTCTACATACCATTCCAGACATTTAAATGTTGACAGATTTTTAATAGCCCGTTTTATGTCTCGTTTTCATGGAAAAACGGTTGGGAGAATTTACTGGTAATCACTGTTAGAGGGTGTTGACCAGTGACACCTTCTTAGAAAACCATTAAATATCTTTGCGGTTTGAGAATTTTCAGGATTTTTTTGCATGTTAGAGGTCTAGTACAGTAGAAGGAAGATGAAGTAATTCAAAACAGTGAATGATGTCTATTATTTACAATAAAACGGTGGACGTGCAAGTAAAAACCAAGACGTGGAGTCTACAGTAGCTTGGACCCAACAGGAGGAGGCAACGCTCTGATGATGGGTAGAGCAGCCTCCTGGAAGATGGTCACTGTTGGAGATATTACCGCAGCAGCTGATAGGTGGTTCCACGTCCAGATGGTGAGAGGATAGAAGGAGTACTTGAAGCTATCAATGGAAGCTGGGGGTACTGCATACTTCAGAGGGTGATCATTTCTGCCCAGATATGTAGCTGGGATAATGTGAGTGGGAAAAGGCATGTTGAGTTGATGATGGTGCATCTTGTAAAACAAAGTGGACTGTGCAAGAAGCCTGCGATTGTGAACGGTATCCCATCCCAGTTTGTTGACAAGTGCTGTGACTGATGTTACTCTCCGGTAGTCTTGGTATACAAAACCTTTCTCAAGACTTTGTATTGATGTCAGAGTCTGAGGGTTCCAAGCTTCACTGCCATACTCAAGTTGGGGACGAACAAGCATTGTGTAGGCTTTGGATTTGATGTTCTTGGTGCACAGTGATAGAGTTCTGCGTAGGAGGCCAAGGGTTCTATTGGCTTTCTGGGTGGTGAGTTGACATTGGGTGTTCCATTTAAGGTAATGGGTAATCGTGACACCAAGATACTTGTATTGTTTTACTCGAGGAATTGACTCATTTAGTAGGGTGTAGTCCACTGTGATGGGGTGCTTCTTGTTTGTGATTGACAATGAAGCACACTTCTTGACGCAATGTTCCCGGAACCACCGGTAGGTGGCGCACCACACGACTAGGGCTTTAACGGAACACTTTCAATTACTTTCGTAGTAAAATACCAGGTAATGACCTAAAATGCCCCAGATATGTATGTTGTAGCCAACATTTTGACATTGTATCGCATGGAACGCCTTAGAATGGTTTCAAGAGGGTTAAAACGCTGAAAAACATACGAAACAGTATATATCTGAGCCAAAAAGTGAATTTTATTATTTTATTTAGTAGACCTGTGACGTCACACAGAACGTCATCTTCGGCATCATAAGTCTTGGAAGCAACGTCTTCGGAAGCATTCGGATGCTCGGAAATGTCACCCAAACAAAGTTGAAAGTTCAAGATGATCATGAGGCAAATGGCATCAATGATGGGTAAGTGAAAATGTGATTTTTTTCTTCAAATTGATACAAAATTTGAGCAATTTTGAGCGAGTAACTTTTTAACTGTTTAGATGTTACACTACTCGAATCATTATTCGCTACGCAAAAGTGTAAATGTAGAAATCGCGTGAACTTGACCAGATTATTTAGCATGTTGGCGCTTAAAATTAAAATGCCATGCACATGGTCATGGGAAAGTGTACCCACGTAGATCTAGTCCCTGTACATGTTATGATTCTTATTTCGCGGCGCTGAAAATCGACCTGTATTGCCGGACACCGTGTTATGTCTATGGCGAAACGCAAAAGTCGCGAGTCGCGCGAGAAGAAAATGCACGGAAAACAAATAGGAAAATGACATTCTCAAAACAAACTTGACAGCCATTCACTTTGCACGGGCATTAGGAAAATTGGATTATTTCATGAAAAAGGCATGTATTTGTCACTTATACGTTATAGGCTAAGTTAGATGTGTAAATTTTCTAATTTTTTTTTTGTGTTCTTACGATGCGTCATACATTTCTTGATCACCCCACTCGACTTGCACATTCGATACGTGTAGTCCCGCACGTAGAACGCGCGTCCGGTAATTCAATAGTGTCCGGTAATACCATGCGTGGGCATACGTGTTCATCTCGTATGACGGGGGCCCTATTACCATTACCGTCCACAATTATTTCAGGTCCTCAATTTGTCGATCAAAACATGAAATCTACGAGTAGGTTTATGATAAAAAAGAAACTTCTGTATTTTTATTCCCTGGAATGGCACTCCGTATCAACCTACCACCCAATAAACAGAACACCAAAAAGTAACCTCTTTAATTTGGGAGTGTATTTTAAGTGATTTTAAAGTATAGTGCCTTTTGAACTAGATTTAAACGTTATCGACACGCGTGCCTTCATTTAAACAAAAAAGGTACTGGCTGTTCACGTTTTCATCTAACCTAAAAACCACCAGTTTATCACGCGACTGGAGCAACGTGATTCCACTTACCTCTGTAAATCAAGTGTTTATGACCAAATAACCACTTGACCAAGCAACGAGTTTTTTGTCAGTTAACCGATGGTGGCGATAAATACGTAATTATTTGGTCTTGTAAGCACCTTTATTGATTGGTTTCACAGGTTATCCAAGGTTGATGGTAATAATCACGTTACTTACACCGGCTAATCGTCTTATTGTTCTGTCCGTGAATCTCTGGTTATATTCAACTAGTAATTCTGAGGTGTCTTACACACCTCTTTAAAAGGTTTCAAAGTTACAATAAATTTCTTGGTTATGATCACGTGGCTCAAGCTGATTACTAATCTAAGCTGTGAAAACGTGATATGTAGGTGTGAAAATTAGTAATTATTAAGTGTTTTAAAACACCTTTTTAAATGGTAGTCAAAGTTGCCATATGTTCCGCGGTGATGATCTCGTGACTCAAACGGATTATTGATCTAAGCTTGTCATACGTGACTTTTAGGTGTGAAAAATTAGTCATTATTAGGTGTCTTAAAACACCTATTTAAATGGTTTCAAAGTTTACCATAACTTTCTAGGTGATGATCACGTAGTTAAAACTGATTACTAATCTAAGCTGTGAATCCGTGATATTTAGGTGTGAAAAATTAGTCATTATTAGGTGTATTAAAACACCTATTTAAATGGAAGTCAAAGTTGCCATAAGTTCCGCGGAGATGATCTCGTGACTCAAACGGATTATTAATATAAGCTGGACATACGTGACTTTTAGGTGTGAAAACTTAGTCATGATTAGGTGTCTTAAAACACCTATTTAAATCGTAGTCAAAGTTGCCAGGAGTTCCGCGGTGATGATCGCGTGACTCAAACGGATTATTAATATAAGCTGGGTATTCCGTGTTTTCCATGTGTGAACATATGAGTTATTCTTGGGTGTCTTATTGGTTTCACAGTTACCATTTAAGTTCCGTGGTGATAATCCCGTGACTGTTGGCATATTTCTATGTTCACCAGTTGATAACTGACTGTTGGCATATTTTCATTGCACCAGTTGATAACTGGAGTGTGCATATTTCCAGTTGCACCAGTTGATGACTGAGCGTTGGCATATTTCGAGTTGACCCAGCTGACACCAATGCATTTGCATATTGAATATGGGGTGCGTGCAGATCTATGTTTTTTAAACAATTTATCTGAATTTACAGCATATTTCTTAATTACTGATGATTTAGTTATATGCAATTCATTTCGAAAATACTACAAATATAAATTACCAGTTATTAGGACATTTCGCTACTTCGTATAAATAGTTAAACATGAATAAGGGAAGCATTAACTGTGAACTAAAATAATTTCAATAAAGTACAAGTAAACGAGTTTTTTTCAATTAATTCAATTATGTAAGTCTACTTATTACCAATGCCCTTACATTGGAAATACAGACGTACCAGTATTGAAGAATTGTTGCTGTTCAACTGGTTGGAAGTTTTACCAAATGGTTCTAATGGCTCAGCTAGACCAGTTGAATTATAACTGGCCTGGATCAACTGGATCATTTAGCCCATTTCAATTTCCAGGGTTACCAGTTGGCATTAAATGGTTCATCAACTGGACCAGTTGCAACTAGCTTTCTCTTCTGGGATGTTTGCAACCCCCCCCCCCCCCCACCCAACCCCCTCTAATCCCAAACTGCTTCCGGCGCGCCTTGACGTAATTATGGAAGATCCAAGACACGACGTTCAGAAACGGGATGAGAACGTCATTATTTTGGTTCATTTATTGTGTAACATTTGCGTAATTATTGGGTTGAACGAGGGTTACATACTTCCTCTTCGACGTAAATTTCACGTGAATGAAGAACATGATTCATCTCAAGTCAGCCTCGTAATATTCACGTGAATTTCACGCAGATATTTTGACTAAAACTATCACTAACACTTCACGTGTTTCTGTGACACGATAATTTCGTGTATGAAGATGTAATTTCATAACCAAACAAACACGGGAGTATTAGGTTTACAAACCATGGTCTCCAAGGTAGGGATAATCACGTTATTATAATGGTGATATTGCAGTGACAATTGCGTGATTTAGTGTACGTGTGTTTTAAGTTACCTAATGCAAAAAACGTATTAACACATTTACGTAAATGTCCGGTGTTTGAAGAACGTAACTCTCCTCAAGTCGATACCTTGATATTGACGTGATTTTCACGTGATTTTGTTTATTGGGCAGTTTGTTTATATCGCTGTTCAAAATGACCCTAACCTTGTCGTAGTCTTCTTTTTCGTGCTCACAAAATCGGTATCATGAGAGGTTGTATTTCCGGACGGGTTGAGTACCCGGACACCGCGCATTAGAACGGCGCAATACGCGTCGGGGAAACATCGCGTGCAGTTGCAAACAGACACCCGGTGACGCAGCTGTTATTTTTCTTCGCATAAATCCTGATTTTGCATGGAAATTCTAATGCTGATTATTTGGAAATTACGTTTTTTGGCAACATATTCTGAAAAAACGCACAAAATTAAGTGTCCGGTTACTCAAGTCCCCACCCTACCTATTACCGTCCAAAATTTCCTTGAGGTGTTGTTAGGTCAGTCCCCTCATACAAAGGACAGACATCATTACCAGCATATTTTCATGCGCGTGAATTCACGTCAACCGGGCAGGATATGAACTATTGCTTGTCAGGCGGATTCCTGACTAGGAGCTCTCCATGTTTGTGCTCACCGAGATCTTAACACGATATTAATGAACATTTACATCACATATACAACCATTTTTTCACTTACGATGTCAGTGTTTTCAAGCAATTTCTGTCCATAACGGGCATCGCTTGAACACTTCTTCTTCGTAGGGAACTGCTGAAACTGAATGCGCATGCACGATACTGTAATAGACATACTCTTGAACTTGGCGTATTTATGCATACATTCTATATTAATAATTTACCAGTGTCTTTCAAAGACTACTTCAAAAGGCGCTCTGATACTTACCATTACTAAACAACACAAATTAATGATCTTTCTCATACACTCAATAAGAAAGCTTTCTCTGATCATGATATACAAGCAGCCGGCCTAATCCTTTCGAATTCACTCCCTAAACTAATCAAAGAATAAAAAAATACAAAACACTTTCGAAACCTACTTAAACGTTAGCTGATTAGTAATTATGAGTAATTTCTTTAGAGCATGTCCACATTTGTCTTGTCGTAATGGTTTTTGTCAGAGTCTTTTTTACGCGTTCAACTTTTGTGTTTCTTTTTTCTGTGTATATCATGCATTGTATACATATTTTTGTAAAGGTGTGGGCTACTTTCGGGCCTTACTGGCTCTCCGGCTCATTCCTCCATTTGTCAGTCTTTGTATTTTACTGTTATTTTGAGGTGTTTAGGTCTATATTTTATCATTGTAAATTTTGTTGGAAACAAGGAAAATCAGCCATTTTGACAAAAAAATTGGATGAAAAGTTGCGAGTGCAGTGAGTGAGCGAGAAGCTGAGAACAAATAATTTCCATGTTTTTTAATGGAAAAATTTAATGTCAAAAACACAATAAAAAATGCTGACTGACCGACCCTCCCTGGAAGGTTTGACCGCCATTTTTTTTGTCACCTAATAGGTATAATTTTGTGAAAAATGGATGTGTATTAACAAATATTAGGGCGTGTGAAATCACTTTCACCTTTGGGGCTATTATACATGTAAGACTATGTATTTCACCATAAATTTACCTCTGCACCTCTGACAAATTTGTTGTAGGCCAGAGCATATGAAAAAATATGTTACAAACAACACACTCACTTGGCATGCTTTGTTGTCATTGGTTGCAAAATCTTGCATTTTCCTTTAAAAGGTCATTTTACCAATTAAAAATTATTTAAGGTTCTCATAATTTTGTAGACTTTAAAAGAAAAAAATCCAACTACCCATAACACACATTGTGTAATACCAACATCTCAAAAGTTACTGCTGGCTACTTGAGTGCACATAGCAATCAGTGATTCTTAGTATAAATTGCTCTCATCATGACTACCATTGGTACACTCATAGTCATCTTCCCTATCCTTTCCACTTTCAGCAATATGTCGCTAAAGTTTCTCAGAGTATGTGACAAGGACCATGCCGATTGTCTTTTTTGTGTGTGGAATACATTGTAAATCTGCCACCTTGTACTGACACTTTACAATTAAATATAAACTTTTGGTAAATGTTTTCCATGGAAGATCATTTGTTATGTTCATGTGATAGTCTTCAACCGCATGCGTCAACGCTACCCAAATCTAATTTGGGAGGACTTCGGACAATTTCACCCATGAACAACTCCAGCCAATGTGAGTACAGACACTATCCCAACATTCACTTCCAACATCAAAATCAGTAGGTGAGAGGATGTATTCCCGTATGGGTAATGCATCCTCTCACCACCAGAATCCTTCATCAACAACAGTCATCCTCCAAGCACAGGAACATTACACAAAATTATGTGCAACATCAAAACAGTTCAAGACATGTACCAGTAGGCCTACATTAAAATCCCTTCAGCATGCCTTCAAAAAACACTGCATGTAGCCAAAGTAATTGTACCTGTTGGTTTTGCTAACACCTTAATCTTTTAATTATTGTCCAACACTAGCATTAACCTGTAACTCATACCCCCAAATCTTCGGTTGTTCATCATTTTCCTCATGAACAGGGGGATGGTAGTCCAAAGCAAAAGTCACATCTTGGTCGTCTCGTTATAAAGAAGTCCTTGGGACCCATGAAATTGTTTCTTTATAACAAAATTTCTTTATATCAGGGCTGCCAAAACAATAGAATACAAAGGAAATCCAAGATATGGGACCAGAGATTTTACTTCTTTAAAATGAAATTTTGTTATATCGGTGTTCTTTATAACGAGAGTGCACTGTAAACGTTTCTCCACCACATTATCGCACATCAAATAAGCACAATTCCAACACGTAAAAAAAAACCCGAAGCGCCCTACGAAGTTATTTAGAATTTTCATTATTGTTGGGATATCCATGCATAATAGGATTTGCACATGTCTATACCCATCATGCTTCCACCCCCCCCCCCCCCCCCCGGATGCACCACAACATGTATCAATCTACAGGTAGCCCCTTTCATCTGGCCAGACGCAACACATGGCATCTATCTCTAGTTCCGAAAAACTCTGGATGTTGAATCCCATCAGCCATTTAGTAGACCAGTCTGCAAGAACATGGAGATCTTCTTGCAGTATATTGTCTGAGGGAGAGTCGATACGCCGGTAGATGACACTGTCATCTGCAAATAGACGCATTGTGGACTTGATGTTGAGTTTGATGTCATTGATGTACAGCAGGAAAAGTATGGGGCCAATGACAGAACCCTGCGGTACTCCTGAAGTAACAGGCATCCATGCTGAGCGAGCACCATTGACGACGACAGCTTGATGTCTATTCGCTAGGAGTGACATAGTCCAGCGGAGAGAGTCTCCCCTGATTCCGTAGTAATGTAGTTTGGATCTAAGGTGTGGATGTGGTACGCGATCAAACGCTTTTTGGAAGTCGAGAAAGACGATATCAGTTTGGCCTCTAGATTGAAGAGAGGATGACCAATCATCGGTAGCTGTGACAAGTTATGTTGTTGTCGAAAGATTCTGTCTGAAACCATGCTGTTCATCAATGAGTATGTTGTTAGCTGCAAGATGTTTAGAAATGTGGCTAAGCATAATATGTTCCATCACCTTACTGCAGATACACGTCAGCGATATAGGTCTGCAGTTACCTGGGCAACATTTATCTCCTGCCTTATGAATAGGGGCTACAAGTGCACGTTTCCAGTCTAAAGGCACTTCTCCGGTATTGTAACTCTGTTGAAACAGAAATGACAATGCAGGGGCTATCTCGTGTGCTAGCATCTTCAGAAGTCTTGGATGTATCTCATCTGGGCCACTGACTTTGGATGGATTCAGTTGAAGCAGTTGCTTAACTACACCAGACCGGTGGATGTGGAGATGCCCTATGTCATTGTATAGGGAGGGCCGGCTTATGCAAACTTGATCCACGTTGCTCTTGGTGAAGGTATAATGAAAGTAATTATTCAAACATTCAGCCTTGTCCTTGTTTGAGATATGGAGCTTGTTATCATTTCTCAAGGGTGGTATACCAAAGTTTTCAGATCGACGCTGTTTTACATATGACCAGAAAGCCTTGGGGTTCGCATATAGGCTCTCACCTATTATGTTGCAGACGTAATTGTGATGAGCTTGGTGAACACGTTTGGTCAGTTCGTTTCGAAGCTGCCTGTAGGCCTTCCAATTGGATGCACTAGGCTGACTTCGTGCCCTCTTGAACAAACGATCCCGCTTCCTCATTTGCCTTTTGAGGGAAATGGTGATCCATGGCAAGTTGCGTCTGGCTCTTGACATCTTGGATGGGATGAATTCATCCTTGCACTTGTTGATGAGTGATGTGATACAGGTCCAGTTTTCATCAACTGACTTCAGCTCTGGTTAAGATGATAGAAAATCCATTGAGAATTTCGCAACAGCCTTGCTGAGTTTCTGAACAGCTACAAAAACTCCTCCGCCATGTTCATTTCTGTCCTTTCGAAAAACATTGTAAGAGCTAGGAAAGACGCTATATGTCGGGCAGGTGCCGTCTAGCTTCGATTCACAACCAAGTATGATATCAGGTCTGTGGTGATCGATCAGGGCCTGAAATTGGGACTGTTTCGTAAAACTCTTGAGGCCATTGCAGTTAATTATGACTGCTTTCAATGCCTTCCTTCTATTTTTCCTTGGTGAAGAGAACTGTAGGGGTGGTGCCTTGTCAGTGGGAGTGGAGGCTTGAGGACCACTGGCAACATCAACCTCGCTTGCATCGTCATGGAGAGCTGAGTAGCGGTTAGGACTGGTGAAGTCAGCATCCAGAATGGAAGATGATAATTCTGCATTGATGCTGTTACACTTACAGCATATCCACGAAAAACTGCTAAGACGGGTGAGAACACTGTACGAAGAAGCCGAGATGCCTACACATGAGATGTGACACCAGGCATCACAATTGTCACACAATATTGCTTTGTCATTGACAGAGACATCCGACTTGCAGATAACGCATGTAGGAGGAGTGTCCGGACCTGGGTTGGGCTCAACTTGCCCACTGAGAAGTAGTAAGATGGCCAGGTGACTGGTGGAACGAATGTTGAGGACACATGGAGAGTTACTGCGCTTCTGCTGGAATCTGAGAAAAAGGCAGAGGCTGCGTACACCTGCACGACTAAAATCACGAGAGCTGAAGTTAGGCAATATCAAAAGATGTTCCTGCTGATCTGGAAATCGTGTAGCACTTTCTTCAATGACGTATGTCTTCACAAGCACGTGCATAGAAGACATAAGGACAAGTAAGCTGATGAAGAGGTGATGTTCCTGCATGATGTAGGAAGCTAGGTTTCAGAGACAAACAGCTCGATTTTGATGGACTATAGATTGGTGCAAATTTCGATAAAATGCTAGAGACTATAAAACAGGATAACAACTGAGAAAAAGCTGGTTTGGTCTCACTTAAATTGAACTGAATTTGTGAGTGTAGCTTTTACAAAGACAAAGACAAAGTCCAGTAAAAATAACTGGAAAATAACTGGAAATAAAATAACTGGATTGGTCTTACTTTATCTTGGATGGTTAAGAAATTTAGATGCTTGTAATAAAATATCCATAGATCATGATGAGTGATAAGGAAAAGTTGACTAGAAGACTGAGTTGATGTGTGTGTGTAGTTGTTCCTAAGTCCAGCAAGAATCTCAATGCATGGGACCACACTGTAGAACTTGTGCTGGGCCCCCTAGACCAAGCTTGAAAACTGATGAAAATATCACTTGAAGTAGGGTGTTACATGAAGATCAAAATGGTCTGGAAGGATCTAGAAGCCTGTTTGAAGATGATGATAGGGCGCGCATGACAAATAACTTAAAGATTATAGTAAAATGTGAGATTTAATTTGGTAATGACAGGAGTACATGCACCACACTATGCCAACACAATATGACCTCCTATTGAAAGTTTTCTTGAGGGAAATTAAAAATATCTCAATTTTTAGTACAGAGCAAATAGGAGAGCAGCTCTCAAGATACATCACAGTGTTGAAAATATGTTTTCCACTGATGACAACATAACAAATTCAAAACTTTTGTATCTTTAATCAGATATTGCCCAAACTTTCACCAATTTATTTCTCTTATTTTTCTAATTTTATTAAAATCAACTTAATATCAGGTTGACTTCCCCTTTAAGTACGTTGTGATCTTCCACAGTTTCAACGGTTGTTGTATTCACACTTAAAGGCTTTTATTAACACTGCAGCCTTAGTGAAAAGACCATTGATATATGTTCTTCTGTCAAAAGAACCAGCATATATATGAGACATTTAAAGGAATTAAAGAAAAGAAAAATGCCTGTACATTAGAAAAGGGAAGAGATGGTAATGGAATGAAATTAAGTTAAACACTCACACATACATCACGATTGTGAATGAACCACTCACCTTTGATTCTTTTCCTTTCCTTGCAAATGTTTCAAAAAAACAATGATGGAATGCACTTTGTAGAGAAACTTCCTTCAAGGATGGCATGGAGCATATTATCTCTGCCACATCAAGTGACATAGTAGGTCCACATTTTCTGTCAATCTTGAGTGTAACCTGAATAAAATGATGGGATGCAGAGTATAAATGTTCACTTGGATGTTAGGCATATGTGTGTATAACTTACATGAGGGATTTCCATAGATATGCTGCTAGAACTACAGAGCGTAAGAAAGAAAAGGAAATAAATAAGGGTACAGGCTGAAGAACTATTGCCATGACATTTGATATCAATTTCCTATTTTTTGCGACAGTACTGAGTAGGAATATCATCTTAGCTTACCATGTGTGTACAGAGAATCCTTAAAAAAATAAAAGAAGAGTATAAGTCTACGAACAGATTTCAAAAGAGATTATTTAAGTTCACACCATCTGGTGCCTCGATCCTATCTTAATCATTTATAAATGTAAGTAGGAATACGATCACTAAATTAAAAGGGTGAATACGGAGCAAAAATCTAGTCTCAAGAGTTGCCATATCAAAACAGGTAACCCAAATTATAGACGGGGCCAATAATAATATCAAACAGATTTCTTTGTGCCCTGTTAAACATTTATAAACCAAGAATTGGGACTTCATTTAGGCAAGAGATATTTTGGGGAAGGGATGAAAATGTGCAAACTATTCATGAAGTTCCCTTTCCCCAAATGTTATCTCATCTAAAAGGTATAGATTTGCATTTTCAGATTTTTAAAATTTTAATTCCTCGTCCACTGACATTAGATCCGTTTTGCACGCATCGCTTGTTATTCCTAATTAGGTCCCTTTCTCTATCCCAATTCCTTTCAGATTTTGTATGCATTTTCTTTACCATCCCATTACCGGTATGTGCACTGAACTGACTGTCCAGGCGCCATTTTGACTGTTTCTGATCCGTTTTTATGTGTTTCTTTCAGCCTACCTATCTCCACTATCCTAGATGCTACAGACTTCTAACAAACTCCTCTAGATAGTGTAAGAGTTACTCTTCATCTTCTACATACAAATGGCCCTTCAAATGCCATCTTCATACTCCAAAATCGTCTCTTTCAAGAATCACTAAAATTCTTTAAATATTGACCAATGAAAAGAAAAATGACCATAACTTTAATAGTAATTTCAAGTCCTTTCTGAAATTTTTACAGCATCTTTATCTTTCTGTTGAATTTCACACATCAATGGTTAAGTTTGATATGAATATCATCCTATAAAGTTCTGAAAATGGATGTGTTTATGTTGCTATAGCTCCAACATGCTTGGCTTAATCAGTACCCTTTTTACATTTAGATAGTACTTCCAGATACATCCTTTTCAGCCAAAAAAATGCACCCTACCACTGACCGACTTCTGCAAAAAATTGCTCTAAAAAAAACCCATACTTTTCAGGAAAATTCCTAAATAACTTCAACATGTGCTCAATTTGCGAACTTTATACCTAGGTCTATGAAACTTGGGAGACATGTGTATCAACCTACTTGACAACTGCCTGCCAAGTTCGGTAAAATGTCATGACGTCAATCATCACAAGGTAATTGTAGAAAATGCTGAATTTGCTATGCATCACATTACAATGCGTGACATGCTTGTAGTACATTAGCGTGGATGACAATGGGGTCAAAATGACTGCAAAGAAGTACCCCCTTCAAATGATACCATACACGGTATATGTTCACTTAGAAAATTTTGAGTGAATCAAAATTGAAAGCAGGTCATAATTCGGAATACGCTGGGTTTCTGCCCAACTGTAACACGTATCGGCTATGCATGACATCAATTTTCAGAGTAATTTTTGCCCCTTTTCAAATTGTCTTTATCTTGAAATTTTGCAAGTGTACAAAAATGGATGAACTAATTTTGTTCATCAAACTGTGATTAACTTACCACATGTGGTCCAATGAAAGCATAACCAGCTACAGTGTGTGCTGTCATATTAGTGGATACGGTCAGTGTAATTGAATTTGATGAAACCCTGTCCCTCACCAAGGCTGCTACATCTGGGTCCTGACTCTCAAAGGCTACATCAACAATGAAAGATAACTCTCCACGTACATCTGTGTACTGTCGAGAGCTAAGCATAGAGTTCAGAATGTGGGTTGCAATACTTTTGTTTTGTGACACAGTGAAGTACAGGAGATACCTAAACTCCTCCTTCCTTGGCAGCACTACTTGCTCAATCAGCCTGTTGAATTCATTACAATCAGATTCATACAGGGAAGCAAGGTGGACTCCAGCCATGTACTCCTGAAACAGTTTGTGAGGGAAAAAGACTGGCAATTGCATATGAGAAGTCCTCTTATGTATGTCCATGCTACTGGTAATTCTGTCCTCCTGAGACAAAATCCCAACCCGACAGGCAGTGTCCTTGGATTCTGGGCATATTTTGAAATCTTCTTCACCGAAAATCAAGGTATTTTCTAGCAGACCATTGAGGGCCTGCTTGGCAATCGGTCCAAGCAGATCATCAATTTTGTTCAAATAAGAAACCAGTGAGAGGCTGCCTACTTTCTTCACCATTTTCTGAGCATAATGTTCTTTTAGAAAGGCAATCATTTCTTTGAATATCTGTGAAAAAGATTTCAGTGATTTCATTTCCTTTAGTTTTTGCTCATCAAGTTCTTTCCACATAAGGCACAACATGGCTACATATATAGGATAGTGGGCCATGTTTTCAGATATGACATCATTCTCACTGGTGAATTGGATAAGCTGATTTGCTTTATCATCATTCTTTGGAAAGTATTTGTGAATGTAATCTGACAAATTCTCTCTGTTGAAACCCTCAACACGAATGAATGTGTAGAGCTTCATTAGATCACCATCTGATCTAATCTCTACTGCTCTCCATGGGCGAGTGGTCACCAAGACTGGGCAAGAGGCAAGTTGATCTGAACAAAGAATATCTACAAGTCCAATATCACCAGATGAGCTTCCACATGCCACTGAGGAGGTGACACTTGGCTGTGATGGCTGAAATTGCATTTGATCAGTAGGCTGTGTGTCGCAAGATTTTGTCTTCATGATTTTGCCTTTGACTTCATCTAGCCCATCGAATGCGATGAATACCTTGTCAGGATTTGACCGGATATACTCAGTAATCTGAGAAACTGTTGCTGGATTGTTTTTGGCCAGATAAGACTTTGCAATCTCGCCAATAGTGTGTTGCTTAAATTCACGTAGAGGAACTATCAAGACCCACACAAAGTGACTGAAATGCCTTGCTTCAATCCAGTCCCAGGCAATCTTAGCACAGAATGTGGTTTTTCCAGCCCCTGCCTCTCCCTGAACCATGATTCGCTTGGGGAACTCTCCATTGACTTTGAGATCAAGCATATCATTGTAATCTAGCCCTCGCTTGTTTGTCCCATGTTCTTCTAGTAAGACAAGATTAGTATACATGTCGTCAAACTGCACAGTGGAAGCAGGATTGAGAGGATCAGTTCTGATCTTACAGAGAGTTGACCTATACTTGAACTTGAAATCATTTGCACACCGCTCAACCAGTTCAGGAGAAAGTAGTTTGGTCTGAGATTCAGCTGAAGGAGGTTTGGTCTGTGATTCGAGCAGTCTTGATGGCACTCCTAAAAATACATAATCCATATTCACATGATTGCACATAAACATATTTTGATACATCTGAAAGGATTGTAAAGGCTTGAGGCTAATAGTGTGACATACGACTAGGTGCATGTAGTCAAAGACATAAAGTCCTACATGTTTGTCTGATTTTATATGACTTTATTCAATTTTAAGGGCATTAAAAAAAATATGACTAATTTGTGTATACATGTACTTGTAGAAGAATATCACTGGAATTTTTTTAAACAAATGATGATGTAGATGTAGACGTTTGACTTAGGATATTTCAGCGATCCAGAGTTTCCCTGACAATAACACATATTATTTTGAGAAAAAATCAAGACAAATATGACTGCATCTCCAGTATGGCTCTGCCTAAATTCAGTTAAGATTAGGGCTCGAATCAATCTTTAAATATCAAAATGAAAACAAAAAGCCTATATATACATGTTGATTGATCTTTACAACCCATGACCGTTGATCTGACAACCCAACATCGGATTACTTGTCTCCCTATGGTGACGCATACCATTTGTAGTTTTTTAAAATAATTTTCAACTAAAATAGCTTTAAAGTAGTTTTGCCGACTTTTTGACTTTCTTAACCCAAAATAAACAGTTTGTCTCAGTATGGTGATGCATACCAACACCAAATTTGAAATTCATGGCTCAAACCGTTCTTGAGACATTTCAATAATGGGGCTAAAACCCTAAAAATTAATTAAATTTGACCCTCATGGCCCTTGGCCTTTGAAACTTATCCCAAAATCTAATCACTCCATCTCACTTTGGTGATGCATGATAACACCAAGTTTGAAGTTCATACCTCAAGTGGTTCTTGACATATTATGAGGCTATAACTGTAATTTCCTCTTTGACCCACTAACACCCAAATCTAATCAAGATTATCTGCCTATGGTGATACATACTATCAATAAGTTTGAAGTTCATACCTCAAGTGGTTTTTGAGATATCGCAATAGCAAAAAAGTAGGACGGATGGACAGACATCCCCATAACATATTTTCTCCGGCACCACGTTCGGTGGCTGGATGCATAATTACAGTTATCATAATGGGATGACGCAAAAAAATATAATTTGTTTGAAGAACAAAGAAAGCTGGCAAACATTGAATTCTGCTGTTACTAAAAGTACTTGAGCTATATTGGTGTCCAGAAAATATCTAGGATTAACAAAGTTAAATTAGTAAATTATACAACATGCACAGGGCCTGATAAAATGTGACACTTTTGTAAATTGTGACAAATGTATAGAAATAGAGCACTCACTATCTCTATGGTAAAAACTTCAGTTTCATGCACAGTTTTCTATATGTCTTCTGGTGGAGAAAGAATTAATATCTGTTTACCTGTGCTGTTTGGAATTAGAGGTTCATTGAGTAATCTGTCCGATAGGCCACCCAAGTCAATCTCTCGAAGTGCGTCTGCCAAAATCTGTCGTCTGTTTGAGTGTGGAGGTTGCTGCTTGACTTTCCATTTCATGAATACCCGCAAAAATGCATTAGAATAATTATTCGACATCTGAATCAGGATTGCCTGTAGCTGAGCTAAGGGGATCCCTAGAGATATCCCTACAGCATCGTAGTAAGATGGAGGGATAGCATGGGCCAGCTTCAGGAACTCCATATCACTGACAGTACTGTAAAATGAATAATAAATCAATTGGGAACAATAGAATATTAGTTAGAGAGCATCCTATTGGCTGTAAGCTATCATGAGACACTTAACAATTTTTATTATGTGCTCGAGCATGCAATAAAAAAGCCTGCGGATGTCAAAATACATTGACAGTGATATTAACATTTGAAACAGTTTGGCAACCTTGGTTTCACTGGGTCACAACATGGCACATATTGTTTTGTGCTTGCCCAACACAGCAGTAGTCACCATATTGTGTCCAACTGCAATCGGGTTGGCCAAACTCTGTGTATAGATGGCTCTGGGCAAGGTAAGGATAATCATTCCAAAGAAAGCAGAGTCTGGCAGTATAATACAATAATGATGGTGATAATAATGATGGTGATAGTAATAAACAATAATATAAGAAGAAAAGGATTACTACTACTTTTAAGAATAATAATAATAAGGCCAAATAACAAAATAAGGTGTTTCTTTTCCGACTTTAAAAAAAAAGTAGGAGGCAGGGCATTACTTACTATTTACTATTTTGCCATTTTTTCCAAGATGGCTGTCATGCTAATTATAGCTGGCCAAGCCTATTTATTGTCAGATATAGTGCTTTGTGAGTATACTGTAGGTAATGTATGACAAAACAAATGATTTGTATCACTTTAGAAGCTTTTAAAACAAAATGTACATATCCAAGGCTTCTTTTTTTGTGAGTGGCTATATTTGTGTGGCTTTTTGGGGGCCGTTTTTCTTCTATAAAAATAATGTTTAAATTATTATTATTACTAAATTAGATGATGATAATCATGATGATGATTATTATTATTATTATCATCATCATATTTATTTTCAATATCAAGCATAGTCAATATAATTGGCTTACCAGTACCTGTACTCTGAATCATCAGGTCATCGCGTCGTGTTGGGTTGTGGAGCAACCTTTTGTGAAAACATGCCCCTTTTATTTACAAGATGTCGGAGGCTAATATTTGTGAAATAAACCCCTCTCATGTATAAATGGTCTGGTCTAATTTGTCCAACACTTTGTGAAAACCCTACGGCAAATCTATGAAAGATTGCATCCTGAACGGGCATCTTTACACAATCTTTTGTTTCACAAAAAGTTGTGTAACGCATGCCTGACTGGACGCGATGACCCAATGAATCAAGGTAAGCCAGTATATGCATACCTTTCAGCAGTGTCAGGACCTGGATTGGTTTCAACGTCACCAGATCTCATCAAGAGGAGCAGGAGCAGATAGAGAAGGCAGAATCCATCCATGGTGTAAGATATCCTTCGCATTCAACAGAAGTTTAGTTCTCTGGAAAATGGTGATGACTTGGCAACAATACCTGAAAAAAAGTATTCAGAAATATCTACATTACGTACATAAAATAAGATGAAAAAAGATCCTTGAGAGAGTTTCAATTCACTATATCATATAACAGGCTTATAATAGGGTAAGGTTTTGGACAGTAGTTGTCATGCAATCAATGTGCCCGGTTTCTTTCATCGCGCAAAATGAACATCATAATCTTCTTTCTCTTATTGAATTCCTCAACTTGGCGAAGAACTGTGTGTGAGCACAGGGCATCGGCTGACCATAGCACTGTCAGGGAAAGTCTTTGGAAAAGAAACACAAGAAGAAGGAAAAATGGAAATAAAGCCTAAATAGATCTTGGATATACATGTAAGTGCAGATTGACACGGCCAATGTCAGAATCGGGGATAACAGTCATCTTCCCTAGATGAGATCTGTGAGTGCAGCAGACATTAATTAAACCTCTCCTGGATGGGTAGGCTGGTAATAAACGGCAACCTTGCATTGAAGTAGAGAGGGCATTCCCTAATCATGTGCGTGACTGTCTCTTGCGTGAATCCACATAAATAACTTTGGTTCTTATCAACTTTGGTGGTTTGAAAAAGGTGCTTGCTTGTTGGGTAGATGCCACAAAGAAGTTGCAATTTGAGAGTGCATGGTGGCATGTTGTTGGAGGGGTGAGTGGATAATTGATGGTAATAAGATGGGCACAGATGATGTAAGCAATTGGAGCGAGAACTTGTTGAGAGCAGAATCTGTAGATTTGTTGTATACATATGTTAAACAGTTGCCTTAACCAGTTTCTTCCAAACGGCATAGGGCAGGAGGTCAGCAACTACAGGTCTTCAATGGGTTTTTTGGGGTGAGGAGCTTAATCTAATTGACATAGAGATCGTCTTAGAATTGGGGTCCTGGTAAGTTTACGACGAAAGATCCTTGACTCGATCAAGCCTGTGATGGGAGAGGACGAGTCGTTTGCCTAACACCCACAGTTGTAATAGTGTAAACTCCTCACTTTTGAGGAGGAGGCCAACACAAAGAAAACTTCATTACATATTAATTAATATTAGTCAAAAGTGAAGAGTTTGGTCTAAGCATGAATGTCAAGAAAACTAAGTCAATGATTTTTAGTAGAACAGAGAATAAGCCTAGAATATGTTTGAAATTCGATGGAGATATCATTGAGCAAGTCAGTAATAACATCTACTTAGGACAAAACATCACAGATGATGCCAGATGCGGAGCAGTAATAAAAAGAAGAATAGAAATTGCTTGGAATACATTTCTGGCAATGAAAGGATTATTCACAAATAGAAAGGTGAAATTTGCGCTTAGGTTGAGACTAGTAAACTGTTAAGCAGGGCTCCCACTTAGCCGAGTTGGAGCCTCGAGTTGTGGCGAGCTGGCGCTATATTATGGCAAGCAGTTTTATCATTAAAACATAATTCTTGATATCAAGAATTCAATTCTTGATATCACGATATCGATTTCCTGATATCACGAAATCGAATTCTTGATATCAAAAATTACTGTTGCTTTACAACGTAAAATATTTCTTGATATCAATTAATAATAAAACGGCTTGCCATAAGATCGCGCCAGCTCGCCACAACTCGAGGTCACAACTCGGCTAAGTGGGAGCCCTGCTTTATGTGTGGTTTGTCCTTTTGTATGGAGCAGAAACATGGACAATAAACAAGGCCATGGAAAATAGAATAACATCTTTTGAAATGTGGATCTACAGAAGAATGACGAAAATATTGTGGAAACGAATGAAAACCAACAAAGAGATATTGCACATGGCAGGGCGTAAACAAATTGCACTAGTAGGATTAGTTAAGGAGAGAAAAATCAAATACTTTGGTCATGTTAAAAGGCACCAAAGGATGTACATGTATTAGAAGGAAGAGTGGAAGGAAGTAGACCTAGAGGGAGACCCAGAATCAACTGGGAAGAGAATGCCAAGAACTGGATTGGACTAAAACTGGGCAATTCCACGGTAACGGAAGGACACTCAGACAAGATTTTTGAACTTCAGGTTCATACTAAAAGAACTGTTTTATTAGTATAAGATGTGAAACAGTACAGATATAATACCTACTGTATATAAGTGCCTTTAATTCTCCCCCAAAAAATTGTCATTATAGTTAAGTAGTTTAAGAATGTGCATATTAATTATCTCGGTAACGGAAGGACATAAAAATGGACATGGTTTTTCCAGTTAATTAGTGTTTATCCAAACTTTGTGAAGTTGATGAAGCTTTCCACTTGACTGAAACACATTTTGTTCCCCATAGTTTAATACATACTAATAAAACATTTCTTTTAGTATGAACCTGAAGTTCAAAAATCTTGTCTGAGTGTCCTTCCGTTACCGTGGAATTGCCCAACTGCAAGAGTGCACCAGAGTGGCAGAAGATAGAGTGAAATGGAGAGATGTTGCAATCTGATGATAGAATCCTCCGAACCTCCGACCTCAACCTCCGAACCGGGAGAAGATACTGAGACAGGTAGATAGAATATTATACATGTAGCTGTTGACAGGGGGGAGACCTCTCTTTCGCTCGTTAGCCTCTTATTTGGGTAGGGTCGGCTCCTCTCTTTAGAGACAGAAGCAGACCATGGGGTCTCCTGTGCCAACTTTGTGACCAGATCTTGCCACAAAACTTTGCCGAAAATACTCAATTTTAACGGATGCATATCTGATGCATTTATTCTCCAGTATTAGCAGCTGTAGCTGTAAATTAAACTGTTACTGTCAATGGATGATGACATCTTCCTTCAACATGGAGCTCTATTTCAACGATGGAAATCTGGAAAAAAGACCCTTAAGCGCATCATACAGTCAAACTGTGAAACCGATGTAGTTAAGCCTATTAAAGCATAAATATTGAAGTTTATATGCATCTGCTAAAATTGAATATTTTGGGCAAAGTTTTGCGGCCAGGTCTGGCCACAAAGTTTGCACAAGAGACCCTATGGTCGGCCTCTGTCTCTAAAGAGAGGACCGTACCCTACCCAAATAAGAGGCTAACGAACGAGAGAGACAGACATTTTCGGTCTAGGGGAGACCAAGAATCATTTTAAAAGTAGTATGTCGCTGGTGCTGGCTGCGAGAGCTAAAGCTAGAGTTAGATTAGATTAGATTAGATTAGCAAGAAAAATACTGATTAAAAATTCCAAAGACTAAACAAGGCAGTTTATGATTGAACAAATAAAAGGCAAAACGAAAGGGAGTAGGGGAACATTTGCTTGTTCTACTAAAAAAAAAAAAAAAAAATAAAGGCAATAAAGTGTTTTGACTACTTTTGGTATAATCATACGGTAAAAATTACGATAGTAAATACTCCTAAATATGTAGAGTAAGTATACGAGGAGTGCGAGCTACATGCGAATACTCCATTCACTTTCAGCATCTATTCAAAGGAAATAAACCTCACACCCAAGGTAAACTAGGTACTAGGTAAACACCTTTATTTGTCATTTTTTAATATTAAAGTAAATTATTAGATTGTGTTTCTTATAATTCTTATAAACGCCTGATCTCAACGAACTCAATATCCCAATGTGTAGAACCACGACATATCGCAAATCTGTTATCCCTACCATTGTACGGCTAATAAACTCAGATTTGAAATAAGCTTGAAATAATAATAATCCATTCGTTTTGTTTAATTGTATCAATTCAAATTTCAAAAAATAATATATATACCTGTATTTAAAAATTAGCAATCCAACAATGCAATTCTGTTAATCACATCTAGTTTGTTGCCGAATTTTTCCTCTTTTTTTAACAGCTATTTTTTTTTTGTAAATTCAATTTTCAATAATAATTATATATCTTAATATGGATCTTGAAGCAAATACATGTGTATTAACCATGTTTTGCCTAATTATGTAAAGCTTTTTATATTTAAATATCTATAATGAAAATATCAATGACATTGCGGTTTGTGCTTTAGGATTCATTGTTTAATTTTGTAGTCGGTTTAAGTTGGTCTCAAAAATTATGCTGCATTTACATTGTACGGTATTATATTTGTATTATAGTTTATTACACTTTATCCGATTATATATCTAGTTCTCCATTTCAGCCTATTTATCTTTCCTACTCTTTATCTGTCCCTTTTATTGTGTAGTCTCCTCGCCAGCTTCTCTTTCTCATTTCTCTATGCCCTCTCTCTCTCTCTCCCCTCTCTGTTATTATCTTACCAGTCCTTCTAATCTTCTGTTACATTTGTCTTAATGTCTTCTGCTACGGGATCGTTCTCCTTCAATTATCCTTTAGTCATCCGTTTCAATCTCTTCTCTTGTTTCTCTTCTTTTCTTTGATCATATCCTTGTTATTGTGAATCGCCATTTATATGTATATGTTATGCTTTTGAATGTATCTTTTGTAAATTCAATTGTTTCAGCCTCTGGCTGCTATTTGAATGTTTTTTAATCAATAAACCATATCAAATCAATTCAAATCAAAAGACTGGGCCAAATTTCTTATCATTTTGGTGATTCCAGAACCTTGCAGTACACACCAATACTTATATGCTAGATGATCAACCTTTTCTGATCGATTCCACAACGTTTCTTTCACAATGCAATCGCATGACCAGAACTGATCTTTATCTTTAAGTGCAAGAATTCGTTGAAATACACTAGACAATTAAGGAAATAAGGAAGACAAAAATTAAAATAACATCAAACTTGAGGCAATGTGTACACTGCACTGTCAGTCCACCTCGTGGCCTCATGACATATATGAGATCACAATTATTGCAATATTGGAGAAGGAAGATGGACCTTGGAAGAAAGATAGACCTGAATTAAACTCGACTGCAGATCTCCGCAATTTATCCAGTAGACTACATCCCGTAAACATAAGGTATATAAGGTAATAAAGGGGGTAGAGATCATGAGTTAATTGCCATCAATACGCATTAGCATTGGCCCCTGGACACTATGCGTTGCTGGTGAGCGGACACCCAACCCACATCATACAACTAACATTTAATTTGTAAATGCAGTAGCGCGCCAGTGCAGTAGGCCTACGAGTACGAGGATATTATTTGAAATAGACTAACCTTGTTTTAGTCTGATCAGGTTTGCAGAGGCAGCATGTCGTCGTCGACAGACTTCAATCTAAATCTACTGCAACTGAAGAAAGATCGGATCTTAAAATTTAGTGAGATCAATCACTGAATCGAACTAGGAAGCGAGATGACGCGGCAGTACGTGCAGTCTCTGGCAGCAGAAAGATGGCGATCGGGTGGGTAGCGGGGAATAGGGACAAAAATAGAAACTGAGCAAATGAAGTGGGGAATCCCCGGCTGCGCGTTTTGTACCAAGCGGAGATATCTTCTACGTTCGCGCGGGATACACAGTGTAGACAGCCTTCATATCTCGTATGATAATGGTGTAGACCTATCATCATCATCATCATCATCATCATCATCATCTTTACGGGAGTGTAAGATATCCTGTAGATCTCCCGGTCAGATCACCTGATACATTAGTAAAGGCCGTAAAGGTCTATACAGGGGCGTACGCAGGGGGGGGGGGGGGGGGGGGGGGGGGGGGGTTCAACCCCCCCCTTTGGTATTTTTATGTATGTAAACCCCCCTAAAAAAAACCTAAACCCCCCCCCCCCCCCCCTTTGGTTTTATTTTTTTTAATTTTTTTTTATTATTTAAAAAAAAAAAAAAAAAAAAAAAATTATACCCACGGCTAACCTAAATAAGGTGACCTTACCCCCCCCCCCCCCCTCAACGAAGAAAAATGTCAAATTTTGAAATTTCGAGACCAAAAAAAAAAAAAAAAGTGTCCGCTTCTCTCGAATGTTTCTTCAATTTCTTTTAAAGACTAGCTTAATCTAGATTCTTTCACGATATCATTACTTTGCAGAAGGCCGTAAACAATTACCCCGCGTGGAACATTGCACCCCTCCTCGGAAAATTACCCCTATCCCCCACCCTCATGATAATAAGTTGGTTTTGATATTGGCAGATTTGTTTTCGGGGGGTGATTGTCCACAGCGGGAATTGTCGTAGAACCCTAATTCCTGTACTAGTAAACCCCCAAGCCATATCCCATACACTGCCATCCAGTATCATAATTATAACCAGTTGAAAAACACGATTTAATTATACGTTTTATATACAGATTGAAATACATGTACCTATAATTTAAGATCAAGCAAGTTTAAGTCGCTTAATAATGTACATTAATCCCTTGTTTTACATATTTTGGAATATCGATCGAAGCAATATCAAGTTGGATGCATGGCCCCAAAAGGGATGCCTCAAAACGGCGGTTAGGTAGAATGAAATTCGGAGGGAGAGTTACATATGGGGGAGGGGCGTGAGTGAGAGGGGGTAGTGAGGGCGAGGGAGAGAGAGAAACGGAGAAAAGTCGAGAATTTAGATAAGCAAAGAGAGAGAGAGAGAGGGGGAGAGACGGCGAGAAGACAGAGAGGCAAAGAGAGAGAGAGAGAGAGAGAGTAAAGGAAAGACAGAGAGAGAGAGAGAGAGAGGGGGGGGGGGGGTCGATAGAAAGCAATATTTCTACATGAAAGAGAAAGAAAAACTAACTTTTGAACACTATGAGTAATCTGATTCCATTTTTTTGGTCACATCTCTCCAATCTAATGTCCATGCTACGTTGCTGACTGAAGGATGTGGAAAACACGCAATTTATTATGCATTTCATTATCTATCACAATTACATCCATGTTGAATTGAAGAAAACAAAGCATTTCCTTTGTCAATAAAAGGGTTTTCTTCACTAAATTCTAATTCTAGTACACCATTCAACACATTGTTTCTTGGGTCGTAACTTTGAAGATGAATTAGAAACTTAAAGAATAAAACATGTGAACATTAGGATCTCTTCCTGTCCCCTGCATTCTGGACTGGACATGCTTGAGGGGGGTTAATATCATTTTCGGACAAGTTTGCAGACCTTTGTTAAAAGACGCGTACAAAGGGGTTGAACTTTAAAGTGTTTTTTGTGGACTCCAACAGTTACAAAATGAGCTAGATGCCATTGTAGGGCGTGGCCGACAACCAAACAATGCTGCCAAAGGTTATTGAAACCAATCCCTGTTGAAACCAATGCTTTAGTGTGTATAAAGTCTTCTCATCTTAAGCTTTATCATATTTCATTCGGTGTCACGATTGACTCACTCCTTCAGTATTCCTCATTTGTAGGATTATGTATCATAATTTCAATCCAGTGATAAGTATTGTTCAAAATTAAATTCGAGGTGTATTGTGTATGTTGGTAGGAACTATATGGTCTCTGATTGAATGTTACCATGTCAGGGGAGGATTCATGGTGCACAGGGGACACGACCCCCCCCCCCCCCGTCCCCCCCCCCCAAAAAAAAAGAGAGGAGGAAAGAGCAAGGCTGGTATCCTGTTTTTCCTGCTTTCAGTTTCTTTCTTTCTTTCTTTCTTTTCTGTTCTTGCTTGGTACAGAGATTTAGGACTTGTACCGGCGGGGCCCCCTCCCCCTGCATGAGAATTGTGGATCCCCCACTGCCGGTCTTGAATGTTTATTCATGATCAAATCCTCCACCTGGGTTTACAATATAGTTACAATATAACAGCCAAGTAACAGCCCCGATGCAAATATCAATTGAATAAGAACTTGGGCAACTCTTTACCTTGGTAGGCCTACTATGTTTCCTCCTTTTATTTAGGGAAGCACAGTTTACCATGCCCAAAACCTGGAAAGGAATTAGATCGGCGTGCCCGGTTTGATTCAGGGCAAAATTTAGCCAGGGGATCGTCTCTTGCCCATTTACTTTTAATTTAGCGAGCTATGCGAAAGGCTATGGCTTTTAGATGTAACCGCTCATAGCACATTGGGTATCATATCACTGTGCCCCCTGCCGCCCCCCCCCCCCACCCCGGCCCGCGGGAGGGCCGCCTCTGGCTCAACCAAATAGCTTCTCAGTAGCCAATTGTTTATTTACATATGTGTGCGATAATTATGAAGCACCGATTGGCAATTTATTTTCGAAAGCAGTTCATGTCCAAGAATTTTTTTGACACGGGATCCACTGTTCAAACATTTCAGCATTGGTGTATGTAATGTGGAAAGTTTCATTGACATTTTGTGTCATTATCTCATGCTAAGATAAATATCAGATGAAGTTCGTTTATTTATTTCTAAAGCCTCACTGTCCTACTTGCTCCCTCTATATAGAAAACTACCCCAATCGGTGCCTGTTGGCCCCCATGATCCCCTTTTTCTTATGTTAGTTGAGAGCTGAGTTAATGAGATAGCCACCTGTCAGTGACCTCGCTGTGTGGTCTTCTGGTCCAGAAGTATTGACAGTCTTTAAAAGATAAGTTTTGCTGATTTTTATACATCCATGCTGGAATCTATCTGTGTGTCTTCAACACAAAGCTGAATTGAATGTAAGGGTTGTATGGAATAACAATAGTTATATTTGTATTTTCATAATCCAATTGTTCTGGCTATCTTGTATATTTTGTACTAAATGACAGATTAGAGATATTGAATGGTGAAAAAAAGAAAAGAAAGTTCGGATGAGAGAGGAGGTAAGGGAAATTAGTGTTTTACAGCAATTGAGAATACTTCGCAAAAAGATACTTTTATTGAAGAGTAGAATGGGCTAAATCAAATTCACCTTATTATCCTTTTATTTCACATCTCTCTCCGTCTCTGTATTTCTCTTTTTCCCTCTGTATCTCTATCTCTATAGAACTCTGTATTTGTCCATCTCTCTCTTTCTCTATATCCCTCTCTCTCATCCTCTCCGTCTCTGTGTTTCTCTTTTTTCCTCTGTATCCCTATCTCGATAGAACTCTGTATCTTTCCATCTCTCTCTTTCTCTTTTCTCTCGCGCTCTCTCTCTCTCTCTCTATATATATCCCTCTCTCTCTATCGATGAACAGGGATACCCCTTGTTTTTGCTTCTTCTATCTTGTTATTGATTACTCTACTACTATTCTTTCAACTCTCACATCATCATTTTCTGATATGACTGGAATGGAAATTAAAAAAAAATAACAAGATATAAATACTTCAATGACAACAACAAAAATAGCATAACAAGCATAAACATAATGTGTGTGTGTGAGAGAGAGAGAGAGAGAGAGAGAGAGAGAGAGAGACTAAGAGAAATACACCAAATAATGGCAGTCACTGTGGTTAAATATACAAAAATCCCGGAATTCATAAGGGGTTAGTTTTATAAACTATATATCTCCCTCATGTCCACACCTATTTCGTATGTCATTTCCTCATTCATCTCTCATTCTTTTATCCATACTTTGCTGCTCCTTTTTTCGAAATAATCACAAGTTAGATAAATCATATTTCATTTGATTTTCAAATTTATTCAAACTTCCCACTCAAATTTGAATCTTATCAAGCTTAAATATATCAATACAGTATATAATATAGGGGTATATATAGATTGAATGAAAAAGATTAAAAACATCCCCTAACCAGATGTAATGAGCATTTCAATAAGATGAATATATGCTTGTATGTACATGCATAGTCATATTTAATATAAACAGGATATGCTTTACATCAGCTTCCCTCACTTAAGAATTAGCATAAGCACTTGCATATATGAACTGAAAAATTCAGAATTCCTGAGTGATGTGATATTTTACTGAAGCCATAGGCTGAAGATGAAATATAACGGCAAAAGGGGAATTCTGAATTTGGAGGTTAATAAATGATACACTGAACAATGAAATGCCTGCAATATTTTGTGTAGAGAACTAGAAGTGATATGTGCAGTCTAATTCACTTTTACACGTTATATAACATGCAAAATAAGGTTGTTATATTGCACGGTCGTGCAAATATAACAAAATGTTGATTGTCGCATGACACCATTTCAGCTACGAGTACACATACACCATCATCAAACTACACCTAGCTTATTCATTTGTCTCCTTTGTACATCAAAATGTTGATATATCTAAGGCACCGCAAATTTTACTTGAGTAATTCATGATCATCGAAAGAAAGACCGTTTAGTACATCCTTTTGCATGACATAATTCAGAATAAACTCACAGATCTGAGCGATTTGCATTGTCTATTACGAAAATCAGAGTGGATTATGAAAATGACATCACTTAATCAGAAGAGGATGGTGATAAAAAGGCAAGGTAATGGAATTCTCATGAGAGTATAGCGTCTAGGATTGTATCTTATAAGCCAATCAGGAATGCAAACTTACTAAAATATAAAACGTATTTACAAGGCAAGTATGGCAAACATATACAAAATCAAAATATACATGTATCATAATCTGGAATATGTATCATCAAAATTATTGTGATCCAGTACTAAATACAATTAGAATACACATGTATGGTAAAAAATATATAGCAGCATATTTGCATGTACACTGGAATGATGTAAAGAAAATCCAGGAAAATATTTCCTCAAATGGATTTAATATAGTACTGGTGGATGTAGTTAAACATGTACAAACAGTAATCCATTTCAAATTAACTATCACACTGATAACTCGGGCATGTTAAATTGACAAAAGAGACATGTATCTTAAACTTGTAGCAGCATATTTACACTGGAATGATGTCAACAAAATCCAGGAAAATATTTCCTGAGATGGATTTTAAAATCTAGAACTGGATGTAGTTCTTAATTTACAAACAATATTCCACGTCAGACAAAATGTTACACTGATAACTCTGGCCTATATTCATACACCCTTACCAGACAAAGCTAGTTCTTGACTATCATATTGAGTTCTATCAAGTTCATAGACAAGATAACCAGAGCAATATGGCTCTTAACATCTGGGTCATTTCTGGTCACAAATTCACAAGTTGATTTAGATTCTACTTAATTATATTTTTTATTGAACATGAGCAATGACATCGACAAATACAGTGACATTTCGATAAGATGATTTGAACAATTACATACTGGTATACATAGTGGTATTGTCATACATTGCATGCAAATCACTAAAACAAAATGGTAAAAGTCTACAATACACATATACTTGGTACATGCACTACATAAACTGTCTAATGCACTAACATCCTTGACAAGGCATTAATCAACATTTGCCACTCTCCACCCAGGTATAAATTGGCACCCGATATGCCAAAACATGACATATTTGGAGGCCGCCTAGGACCACGGTAATAATGTTAGAGCGCAAGGTGCGTCATGGCTTGACGGCATCACTATATCAGAAGCCACCGTTATTATCATTATAACAACTAGTTGCTGGCCGTGTCACCTTCTATTGACAGGCATAATGCATGGTTGAGAAAAAATGATCCCCTATTTAGAGTATTTTCAGAAAACATTTCCACACAACATGACCCCTTTCTGCATAAAACAGGTACACAATGGGCTCTTGATGCAACTCTGTTTTGGGCTTATTAAGTACACATTCACAAAACATGACAATATTACGATCCCTTTCTCTTCAAATGGTTATTCTAACACCAGGGCCTCATTTCATAAAACTTGTCGTCAAAGACAAATGACAGTTTTTACTAATAAGCTAGTGAAATCCTTGCTTCTGATTGGTTAATTATCAGCAGATTTGTAACTGATTTTGGTCATTTGTCATTGAAAAAGGCTTCATGAAATGGGTCCCAAGACTTGGAACTAACAGGCTAGCCGAGACACATGGACGCCCGAAATCTAGGTCCGGACCCCCAGATGTTTTTACATAGAGCCAATGCATACAGAGTGGAAAAAGTTAAGTTTGAACCTATTTTCCAAACAAACTTAGTGTGGAGCCCTGTATCAAACACAAAGTCAAGATAAAGTGTTACCAGTGGGACACTGTCTTACTCTACCAATACCATAGCAACTAGACTTCATACTTTGATCGTTTCTCTGAAATTTCAGGATAATCCTGTGGAACTCTTGACTGAGTACAAGTAGCTTGCCTCTTGTAAGGCCTGCTCAAGCTACTGCTACCTCCTCTGTGTGTCTGAGAGAATTGAAATACACTATCTGGTGTATTGCCAACATGCTGTTGAGGGTGGTCTGATGGTAGTAATGTCCTTCTTGGAGAGTGTACATCACCCATGTGATGCTGTTGAGGGTGGTCCGATGGTGGTAATGTCCTTCTTGGATAGTGTACATCAGTAACATTACCCGTGGGTTGCTGTTGAGAGTGGTCTGGCGGTGGAAATGCCCTTCTTGGATAGTGTACATCACCCATGTGATGCTGTTGAGGGTGGTCTGATGGTGGTAATGTCCTTCTCTGATAGTGTACATCACGAATTGGTTGTTGTTGAGGGTGGTCTGATGGTGGTAATGTCCTTCTTGGATAGTGTACAACACCCATGGGTTGCTGTTGAGGGTGGTCTGATGGTGGTAATGTCCTTCTTGGATAGTGTACAACACCCATGGGTTGTTGTTGACGGTGGTTTGATGGTGGTAATGTACTTGGATAGTGTACATCACCAATTGGTTGCTGTTGACAGTGGTCTGATGGTGGTAATGTCCTTCTTGAAGGGTGTACATCACCCATGGGTTGCTGTTGAGGGTGTTCTGGTGGTGGTAATGTCCTTCTTGGATAGTTTACGTCGGCCATGGGCTGCTGTTTAGGGTGGTCTCTACCAGTACTGCTTGTACTTTGGATTGGGGACAAAAAGTTAGTGGAATGTGAAACCTGACTGGAAGACCCTGGTCTACTTGTTCTTTCCCATACATTTGGTGGATAACGGGAAGCTGAATGGAATCCTGTAGTGGAGGAAATCTGACTAGGCTGAGGTTGGCTAGATCCTGACCGCTCTTCAATCATTGGTTGAAATGGTGTATCTGACATGTGCCATCTCGGCATGGCAGGTTGATGATATCCAGAGACTGGAGGGTTAGACAACAAAGCAGTGCTGGGTGTAGAGGCATGGTAGGATTGAGTGTCGCGATCCTGACTTGACCAAGGCATGATGGTATGTGTCGCACCTGTGCTCTCAGGAACCGGCTGTGGATACTGTGTTGGTGAAAGGTACCCTGCAGACATGGCAGGTTGATGATGTCTCGAGACTGGAGGGTTAGGAGATGGAGCAGAACTTGACATAGTGGCATGGTAGGTAGAAACGTACCTGAAATAAGGACTGTAAGGAATGATAGGAAACTGAGTATTGTTTGAGTTGTCCAAGTCGCCTTAGCTATAAGAAAATAGACTTTTTTCTTACTATCTGTTTGCCAGATGAGAAATAAGAAATGAACAACTATTGGTCTTATTGAAACCACTCAAGAAACATTTTGATCAGTCATGAAGAAGAAGAAAAGAGAAATAGAAGAGACTGTAGTCCCTCCCCCCCCCCCCCCCCAACACAAAAATTCAACAATTTTAAGTTGAGTGATTCCACTTTACAGTAGGGAATTTGTTTAATAAAGCTGTTACTAAATATTTAGATATCTCAGACAAGAAATCATCAATTTTTTAAGGTAAACAGTATCACAATATTGCAGGGGTATCAGCATTGTAGCTTTCCTTAATATTCCATTAGAGGCCCTTTTTTTCTATATCACACTTTTCATGCAAAGTCTAAATGCTGTTATCTGAGTTTTATATATTTTTTAAATCACATACCGGTATACTTTACTGACCTTGAGAGGTTGTGAAGAAATGAGTTCAAGTCATCTTGAGTAACATCATTCAACCTGAAGTTTCCCTTCCTGATCTGAGGAAAACAACCCTGTAACATATAATACCAACATTGCTTGTAAACTTTGTATTAGTTTCAAGTAAGTGGATCTATTTCATTCTTGCATATAATCTATTTTCTTGGGAATATACACTCAAGAGCTAAAATAAAGTATGGAAAATTAGAAAAAGGTAGAGTAAGAAAAATGTTGCGCAGTAGATAAATCACAATCATCATCTTACACGAGACCCTTCGGGATGAATGAATGTGGCGGGGAGGGGGGTATCCCCAAAATGCCAGTTTTTACATAGGAAAAGTGTCTTTTTTTTTCTTTGTAAGAAGTGCCACTTCCACCTTTTAATAAGTGCCCTATTCATCTCAGATAAGTGCCCCTTTTATTTTGACACCTGCCCTTTTTCTTTCGACAAGTTCCCTTTTTTCTTTGCAATAAGTGTCCATTTACCATTCTCATAAGAGCCCACTTCACCTCTCATAATTGCCCTTATTGAAATCTGATAGATGCCCCTTTTCTTTCAACAAATGCCCCTTTTCCTATATAATATAAATAAGTGCCCATTTTATATTCTCATAAGTGCCTTTTTCGATCTCTGGTGAGTGCCACTTTTCAGGTGCGAGAAGTGCCACATTTTCATCTCTGATAATGACCCTTTTACTTTGAGACGTGCTCCTTTCCTTTTCTAATAAATGTCTTTATCCCTTTTGATAAGTGTCCCCTTTGCCTTTCACCATAAAATGTGCCCGTAATTTAAAGCAACTAAGGGCACCGTATGTTTCTTATCACAGGTCTTTTCAGTCTTTCATGATGAGATTGTTCTTATAACCCCATCAGGATTGTTTTTTCCTCTTTACAAGATGTAATTTTTCGCACTGCGACCTCACAAATGTCAAAATTTCAAATGAATATTCAGACCATCACACCCAACTGCAAAGTATGATTCTTAGCAGTATCTTGTACTATGGTAAAGAGAGAAGCATATATTGAAATCTTCCCTGATAATTTAATCACAATATAGGGGTATATACCAATGTCTGAAAATAGAATAGTTTTGCTTTGAGATTTCCCCAGAGAGTGCCTTTTTTTGTTCCCCCCTCCCACTTTGGAAGATGCTCCGCCACCCCTGTTGTGGCGGCTCATGCTATAGTGCATATCTGCCATATATGACATGCGATTGGGCTTATTTTAGTGAATTTGGCACGCCAAATTACTTGCTGGAAATATTTTGCATGTTGTTAAACTTGCAAACAGTGATTTGTGGAATTCACAATAGTGAATCCTCGCGAAAATAACTACTTCTAAACAGTAATGCAAGGACAATGAGCCTCGGGACAATTACCCCCTAGACAATAACTCCCCCAACACAACTACTCCCATGACAATTACATGTTGCCCCAGGTCAATTAAGGGATGTTGACTAGGGATGACGGGGCTTTCCTCAAGGGAACAGGGGGTGGTGGTATGTGGAGGGGTTCCCACGGAAGAACTTTTTCAATTCAATAAACTTAAATCATACTTTAGCACAATGTAGAAATATCAATTGAAAGTTGCTTTTTTTTAACAATTATCTAAAACAGGTGTGGAGGAGAAGGGGGAAATAACAGAAAAGGGCAACTTACAGAAGGTGAAAATGAGGTGGAAAAAAGCTTTCTAAGACATTAGTATATCCCTACTATATTGTTCTTGAATAGCAGCCCACAACAGCCCATATGTATACCTGCATGGATGATGTCTTTGCTTTCAATGTAGAGTAGAACTCAAGACACACATGTCTGATTTTGATCGTAATACATCCATCGGTTCTAATGATAACGGGATCAAAAGCTATTTTTGCATATATAATGAGCCCCATGACCTTTGACGGTGACCTTGACCTCATGACCCCAAAATCTAATCAGTTCATTGCCTCAGCAAGATACATACATGTCCTGACTTTCATGGTAATCTGTCCATCTGTTCTTATGATAATGTGATCACAAGCTATTTTTGCATACATATTGAGCCGTGACCTTTGACCTTTAACCTTATGACCCCAAACTATAATCAATTAATTGGCTCTGCAAGATACATACATGACCTAAGTACGGCAGGAATCCATCAATCAGTTCTTGAGATAACGCGATCACAAGCTTTTTTTGCATATATAATGAGTCCTGTGACCTTTGACCTTTGATATCGTAACCCCAAAATCTAATCAATTCATTGGCTCTGCAAGTTACATACATGACCAAAGTTTGGTAGGAATCCATCAGACGGTTCTTGAGATAACGTGATAACGAGAGTGGGACGTACGGACGGACGGACAACCCGAAAACATAATGCCTCCGGCTACTTCGTAACGGAGGCATTACAATAAAAATAAAAATAAAAAAGGGCGACTTGCAGAGAAGAGAAGAAAAGAAAAGGGGGAGAAGGAGCGTTGGTAATAATACAATAAATCGAATACATCTGCTGAATGAATGCAGGTTCTTTCATGGATGGGTAAACAATGCTTTCACACATTTGAATTTCAACTGAATCAGTACATGTGTAGTTTGCTTTAATCCATTGTTCCAATATACCAAGTGAATGGCCTTTTAAAAAGGGTGTTTGGAGAAAAAAACATATATACATGTGCACTTTACAACTATTACTGCCATTTCTTTCTTGCAATGACCCTCCATGACATGTACATTAGGACACACATACCTGTATGGATGATGCCTTTGCTTTCAATGTAGAGTAGAACTCCTCATGGAGAAGCTCACCAAGTGTCAGGTAAGTCAGGTTGGGCATAGAACACAGTGCTTCTACTAGGAGAGGTAATGAGGCTGGTGTGAGACACTGGAGACCATCAAGCTTGACAGTCTGGACCTGCATTGTTTATGAATATATTATTTAAGCATCACGTCTATTCATCCATATGTTTTACTCACTAATTTCTGACTGTATTCTAACATTTCACCCAAATTCCATTAATTACATAGTTGTATTCATAATAACATTCTCAACAAAAATGATTGAATAGATTTTATTTTCAAATTCAATTCTTGTCTACTAAGAAAAAGAATACACTAAAGTTTCTATGGAGAGGATTATTTAGTAAAGGTAATTTATTTTAAAATTCCTTATGTATTCTTTATAGGGCTTCCAACCTGTTTGCATTAATGAGTCCTACTCCTACTTACACTGAAATGTATAATACCAATAGATATGCATTTGCTATTAATGTATTAAAGGTATTCATAACTCTGGATTTCATATGCACAAGACCCTTAAAGTCAGGAGGTTTGTTGCCATGGTTCAGTTTGGTAAATTCAAGCCTCTATAAAAAATGGCTCTTAAAAAACTATATGACATATTTTTTACTATCAATCAAACTTGGAAAAGGTTGAATTTTGATTATTAGTCAAACCAATGTCAATCTTAGACACACTTGAATTACAACTGAATCCGTACATGTGTAGTTTGCCCTATTCCATGTTTCGTGACTGTTCCAAAGGGTGATTGGAGAAGGAAATAAACACATACCGGTATATACATGTGCTCCATATAACTATTACTGCTGCTTCTGTCATTCAATGACCCTCCATGACATGTACATTAGGATGCACATACCTGTATGGATGATGCCTTTGCTTTCAATGCAGAGTAGAACTCCTCATTGAGAACCCCTCCAAGTGTCAGGTCAGTCAGGTTTGGCATAGAACACAATGCTTCTGCAAGGTTATGTAATGAGGCTGGTGTGGGACAAAGGAGATCATCAAGCTTGACAGTCTGGACCTGCATTGTTTGTCAATATATTTAAGCATCACGTCTATACATGCATATGTTATATTTACTAATTTCTGTCTGTATTCTTACATTTTATACTGTGAGGATCTTATTCAAATTAGATAGTTCTTTGTGAGCCCATGTAAATTATACAAGGATCATATGCAAATTAGATGTTCTTTGTGAGCCCATGTAAGTTATACAAGGATCATATGCAAATTAGATGTTCTTTGTGAGCCCATGTAAGTTATACAAGGATCGTATGCAAATTAGATGTTCTTTGTGAGCCCATGTAAGTTATACAAAGAATAATATGCAAATTAGATGTTCTTTGTGAGCCCATGTAAATTATACAAGGATCGTATGCAAATTAGATGTTCTTTTGTGAGCCCAGTTATGAACAGGTGCTTAATGTAGATTTCCACTTCACTAGATGAATAGCTAAGTGTATTCAAGTGTACACAATATCTAGGTTCTGTCAGGTGTATAGAATTGCAGACTCTTTGTATGACACATTTTCATTTGTGTGTGCTAGTAAAAATGCACATGCAGACTGCTCACTTGGATAATTGATCTTGAAGAGAGAGGTCTGTGTTACAGTTTTGGGGGGTATTTCCAAGGAAAGAAATCGGTGTGGTGTGGTGCCATGCAACCAAGTGCATGCTGAGACTGTTCTTCCCTCTTCTCAATGCTGAATTGTAAGTACATTTTTATACATCATTGCAAGTAAACAGGTCATTTTTATATGCTTAAACAGTCATTGTTATGGTCATTTAGAGAGGATAATGTGAAGTTGTTTTATTACCGAATGATATGTATTTTGTTTGGCTGAGTCCTTTAAAATATGGACATTTAAAGAGGATAGATATGAAGCTGTTTTATATTCGAATGATATGTATTTTGTGTGTGGCTGAGTCCTTTAAAATATGGACACTTTTGCTAATGTTGGAAACCGATGTAATACAAGTGGTATTGTGCATTTTTGTGTTAATTTTAGGACCTATGCTATTAAGATTCCGGTCTTTTATTAATTTAGACGGCGGTCAACCTACGGGTCAACCTCGGCCATACGTATAGTCAACCTCGGACTACGTATACTCGGGCAACCTCGGCTAGGACAGAGTCGGGTGTTTCAAGGTCATTCAAGGGTTACCTTCAACCAGATCAACGGAGCGCATCTCTAGCTTTCCACTGTACAAGGCAATCACTCGCCGTCGCTACTGGTCAACACACGTTCGTCGTTGCAGTCGTCGCATATAGTTTCATCGAAGTATCAATGTTAAATGAACTCAGAGAAGACAAACATTTATTTAAGCTTCATTGAATGCCAGTATCCTATTTACAGATAATTATTATTTTGTAAACGACAATAATATGATGTGTTCTATTTGAGCAAGGATATTTCTAATATCCTCCTTGATTTGAGTTACATTAAATGTTTCATTCAACCTATATTTCTGGAATCCTTTGGTAGTATTATTCAGGTTGGTTAAGTAGCCTATTCTAGATTAGTGAGCTAATACAAGCGAGCTATCGCACGTGACATATACAAATTCCTCAAATTACATAGTTGTATTCATAATAACATTCTCAACAAAACGATTGAATAGATTGTATTTTCTAATTCAATTCTTGTCTATTGAGAAAAAGAACACACTAAGGTTTCTATTGAAAGGATTATTTAGTAAAGGCAATTTTTTTAAAAATTCCTTATGCATTCTTTATAGGGCTTCCAACCTGTTTGCATGGATAAGTCCTACTCCTACTTACACTGAAATTCATAATACCATACCAATACATATATATTTGCTGTTAATGTTTTAGGGAATTTAATCACCTAAATAAAAGAAATAGAAATAGATTTCTTTCCTACCTTGTCTCGTAGAAACACCTGTTGAGTACAGATACTTGGAACATATATTATATCACAAGTAGTAGTTCAAATATTGCACAGCACCCGTAGAAAGAATATGTAAGACCATGTACAAAGTAATGACGCTTCTTCGCGAATTAAGTAAAGAAGAAGAAACTTATAATCTCTATAAAGTAATAAGGCCTCAGAACCGAGTAGAGAAACAAGCGAAGAAATAGGACAAGAATTAAGATGAAGCTGAATTAGCTTTGCTGTTGATCGATCGACTCTCCAGAATAGGTGTGCTCTATATGAACAGCTCAGGAGAAGTGATCAATATAGGTGTGGCAAATAAAGCAAGCAAGTGTAATGTCCCTGTACAGTATAAGTTATACCAGTACATTAGGTGGTTGCACATCCCAACCCATAGGGTATGGAATGTGCTTGCCAGAGTAAGTATTTGTGGCACTCTAGTAATGCAACAGGTGTCACTAAAGAAATGAGTGACAATGGAATAAAAGGCTAGACTTCAAGCCACACAATAAAGACAAGACAATAATATTTACAAATGCAAAGTTCTCCAAAGGTCAAGTCACTACAATGTATTGAAGGTATTCATGAATCTGGATTTCATATGCACAAGATCCCTAAGTCAAAAGGTTTGTTGCTATGGTTCATTTAGGTAAATTCAAGCCTCTATAAAAAATGGCTCTTAAAAAACTATATGGCATATTTTTACTATCAATCAAACTTGGAAATGGTTAAATTTTCATTATTAGTCAAATCAATGTCAATTTTAGACACACTTGAATTTCAACTAAATCAGTACACGTGTAGTTTGCTTTATTCCATGTTTCATGACTGTTCCAAAGGGTGATTGGAAAAGGAAAAAAAACACAAACTGGTGTATACATGCATGTGCACCATGTAACTATTACTGCTGTTTCTGTTGATCAATGAACCTCCATGACATTTACATTAGGACACACATACCTGTATGGATGATGCCTTTGCTTCCAATACAAAGAAGAACTCCTCATGGAGAACCCCTCCAAGTGTCGGATCAGTCAGGATGGGCATAGAACACAGCGCTTCTGCTAGGAGATGTGATGAGGCTGATGTGGGAGGACAGATATCACCAAGCTTGAGAGTCTGGACCTGCATTGTTTGTGAATATATTTAAGCATCACGTGACTTCACGTCTATACATCCATATGTTTTACTCACTAATTTTTGACTGTATTCTAACATTTAAGCCAAATTCCATTGATTACATAGTTGTATTCATAATAACATTCTCAACAAAAATGATTGAATAGATTTTATTTTCAAATTTAATTCTCGTCTATTGAGAAAAAGAACAAACCAAAGTTTCTAGCAAGAGGATGATTTAGTAAAAGTTTTTATTTTTTTAATTCCTTATGTATTCTTTATAGGGCTTCCAACCTGTTGGCATTGATAAGTACTACTCCTACTGACACTGAAATTCATAATACCAATAAATATACATTTGCTATTAATGTATTAAAGCCAGGTATTCATAACTCTGAATTTCAAATGCACGAGACCCCTAAGTCAGGAGGTTTGTTGCTATGGTTCAGTTTGGTAATTTCAAGCCTCTATTAAAAATGACTCTTAAAAAACTATATGACATATTTTTACTATCAATCAAACTTGGAAAAGGTTGAATTTTGATTATTAGTCAAATCAATGTCAATCTTAGACACACTTGAATTTCAACTGAATCAGTACATGTGTAGTTTGCTTTATTCCATGTTTCATGACTGTTCCAAAGGGTGATTGGAAAAGGAAAAAAAACACAAACTGGTGTATACATGCATGTGCACCATGTAACTATTACTGCTGTTTCTGTTGATCAATGAACCTCCATGACATTTACATTAGGACACACATACCTGTATGGATGATGCCTTTGCTTCCAATACAAAGAAGAACTCCTCATGGAGAACCCCTCCAAGTGTCAGATCAGTCAGGATGGGCATAGAACACAGCGCTTCTGCTAGGAGATGTGATGAGGCTGATGTGGGAGGACAGATATCACCAAGCTTGAGAGTCTGGACCTGCATTGTTTGTGAATATATTTAAGCATCACGTCTATACATCCATATGTTTTACTCACTAATTTTTGACTGTATTCTAACATTTAAGCCAAATTCCATTGATTACATAGTTGTATTCATAATAACATTCTCAACAAAAATGATTGAATAGATTTTATTTTCAAATTTAATTCTCGTCTATTGAGAAAAAGAACAAACCAAAGTTTCTAGCAAGAGGATGATTTAGTAAAAGTTTTTATTTTTTTAATTCCTTATGTATTCTTTATAGGGCTTCCAACCTGTTGGCATTGATAAGTACTACTCCTACTGACACTGAAATTCATAATACCAATAAATATACATTTGCTATTAATGTATTAAAGCCAGGTATTCATAACTCTGAATTTCAAATGCACGAGACCCCTAAGTCAGGAGGTTTGTTGCTATGGTTCAGTTTGGTAATTTCAAGCCTCTATTAAAAATGACTCTTAAAAAACTATATGACATATTTTTACTATCAATCAAACTTGGAAAAGGTTGAATTTTGATTATTAGTCAAATCAATGTCAATCTTAGACACACTTGAATTTCAACTGAATCAGTTCATGTGTAATTTGCTTTAATCTTGCCGATCTTGGACAAACTGGCTTATTTTAATATTGTGGTCTTTATTTATCATTAAAATACTAATTTAAGGCTGTTTGTATAGTGCATAGGCCTATGATGAAGGTCATAGGTCTTTTTTTAGTCTAGAAGTTTTATTACTAAATCATTAATATTGAATGTACTAGGTACTAATAATATACACATCAGTTAAAGCTTGCTTCCATAATTAAAGTTGTTTAGAAATAATTTAGTGCATACCTATGTAATGTGTCTATTACAAGCTGGGAAAACAACTATATCTCAAAACACCGGGAATTCCTCCTAATGGACAGACATTATTAGTGTTTTTATGATTTCTGTAAAAATCATGCTGAATATGCTTAAGAAATGAATAAAAATGGAAAATTTACAGTATATCAAATTTCAAACAAAAGGAATCGACCAACGCTAAGTCCGTTTTCTTCATGGGGAAGATAGTCTCATGTCCAGTAGTCAGTTACTATATATGACCTGAAAAAATTGAGTCCAACCTTTACAAACAATGTCATTCACTTGTGTTGTACAGAATTAAACAAGCGATAAACCTTACAGTAATACAAATGCATTCAGTTGAATTTTTATAGTGTATTTTCATACACTGTTGCCATAAAGCTGGAATAAGTTTGCTAAACTGACCAATGTTGAAGAAAATTGAAGAAAAAATATCATCCTTCTGATTCAATACCCTAATTTTACTGAAGCCTAAATACAGTTTGTTAAGATATATTGTGGTTTCATTTTCACTGTGATACGCTCGGTAGAAATTAATCATTAAAGTTTTGACAATATATGCACTTTGTCTGTCAAGAATAAATGACATTGTCACAGACTTCATGAGCAACACTCTACATCGCATGCTCATTATTATTTATAAAAACAGAAATAATACAAGAGAAGGTCAAAAGAAAAGAAATTCAATTAAATACAAAAGGAAAGATGAAAAAAAGAAAAATAAAGAAATACAAAGGAAGAATAGAAGGAGAAAGAAGGGGGAAATTAAACCAAGAAATATATTAGGAAAGAGAAGACATAAAGAGAATGCACAGGGAAAAATACATAAGGCAAGAGAGATAGAGAAACAACAGAAAAACATTTTTAAATATATAAGGAAAGAAAGAGAAAAACAAAATAGATACATAAGGAGTAATAGAGAAAAGATGAAGGCAGTAAAAACAAAGAAATGCATAAGGGAACAAAATAAAAGAAAGAAAGAAAAAAAAATTATATGAAAAATATATAAGGAAAGAGAGATAGATTAGCAAGAGTAAAACAATAACAAATATATAAGGAAAGAAAGAGAAAAATCAAGGGCACAGGAATAAGTAACTATTTTTCTGCTGAGAAAATAAAAATGTATTTATTTTGGGGTACAAAAGTCTAGCTTAGATCGGTCCTGGAAGTGAGTGAGAAAGGGGTGTAGTTTCCACCAACAAAAGGGAAATGCCTGACTACTAAAGTTGAAAAATAACTAGAAATTTAATTCGTCATGGGGACGAATTAGGTGGTCTGTCTTCACTTTTTATGATAGATTTGAGAATAAGAGAAATTATTTAGACATATAAACAATGATGATCATGATGATGATGATCACGATGATATTGCTCGCGAAAAACGGGAATGTAGAATCCAGTTGTGAGAAAAAGTCATGTCCCATAGAGAATACACGCAAAATGTGAAAAATTGACATGCCTCCTTTAATCACAAAAATACGCCATGATGCCTTTGTCAAAATGAAAAATCGTAATCACTGCACTCGTAGAGAATTGTCTCCGCTAGAAGATATCCAAATTCGGAGGAAAATCGATCAATATTTACAGAGATACAATCAATGTTCTAAAAATATGCTGACGTCATAATAAGCAAATATAAATTTTGAGTTCAGAGGCCATTATGATGACGTCATGAGTTCATTGAGGGTCAAATGAGACATGAAATCATATCTACGATTCATACTCTATCCAAATATGAAAATAAAATTAGAGGTCAACGGGCATCTTAAAGAGCTACAATGGATTTTGTATAGGCATGTTTTTGCCCATGAATGCTATGTATTACAAGAGTTCACACGCAAGTACATGCATCTTAAACGGACGCTCATTCCGTTATTAATGTTCACAAACAGGTAAACAAGGTATCAAAACGTGCCAAATATGATGACCAAGAAAATTCGGCGATTCTATGTTGCAAAATGTCATGACGCACAAAAACGCGCGCATTCGCGTGTGCGCTTTTTTCTCAAAATACTTGAAAAATGACCTGATTCGTACTCTCGTTTAATAGTAAAGTGATTTTGAGCATTTTAAAATTTTGACGCGTGCATACCCGCAGGTCATAACCTTTATTTGACCTTTGATGACATGACCTGTTGACCCTTGACCTGAAGTATATGTGATATGAATATGAATGACCTTTGATGACGCGTTATGAAGATATGATGGATAATGTGATTTCACAAAATGGCGCCTGGATGACGTCATGAAGACTCGATGACCTTGAAAATGTTCCTGTCACGTCTCATGACGATGACCTATAACTGTGCCAAAATTGAAAGAAATTAACACAACCGATCGTGAGTTATCCTAAAAACAAAAAAGGGGGAGAAATAAAAGTAAAGAATAAATAAATAAATAAATAAAGAAGAAAGAAAAATCAATAGGTGATCTGTCTACGACAGACCACCTAATAAAATTAAAGATGTCATTTAGTCTATTGATTTAAACCTTATCTATCAGCCTAACCAGATTTGATTTGAACTAAACCTGACCGATTACAAATAGTGATGTTGATTAACTCTTCAACACCTGATTAATCTTGAGATACATAAATCATAAATTAATTTTGATATGAAACTTTAGCTGAAATACATGCAGAATTTTAAGTATAAAAGGCTTAGAATGTGTCTCCAATCTGTCCTTATTAGTTTTACCTTGAAACACAACTTGAATTTGGCCATACTCTGAATGAGGTCAAGTTTTGGTTGTTTGGTTTTTTATGATTATATGACAAACCACAATAAAAACAGAGAAACAATGACTTCAGTATTGATCTTATTCAGGGCAAACAATCCTGCAACTTCTAATAAAGGGAGAATCATTTGTCATATGGCCCCAGTCAAATGTATACAGTCACATCAAATACGCTAACAATCATATACAAGGAGGCTTCCCAAGCATGTGGGTAGTGCACATAACATGCTGTTCAGACCTTGTTGTTGTTGTTGTTGTTGAGTTCAGTGTTACATGGCGATCAGTCAAATTCAATTGTTATCACCCACTATTTTTTAATTTTGGTATGACTTAAATTTTTAAAAATTAATTCACCTCTCTCTTTTATCAATGTTTTGTTTGTGTCCCTCTATATTTGTCTGGGTTTTTATTAATTTTATTATTATTACGATATCATGCCAGGTTACCAAATCTTGTCTTTTTTTTTTGGCACCATCCTGACAAACCCACTCGTACGATACAAGGGTTTCTCTGAAGTTTTTGAAAGAAAACAAAAACCTATGTCCCTCGGTGTGGAACAGAGTGACTCCCTACTATGAGATACCTTTATCTGATAATCAAGGAAAAGAACTTAGGTGTGAACTGAAAGTAGACCCTTTCTGAAGAAATTGATTGCACTTTCGTGCAGATAGTTATTCAAAATGATGATACCGGTAAGCAAAAAATATGGGCTTTTGATGAAAAATGGTGCAGTTAATCAAAGATGAAACAAATAAGAAGTTATACATAATTAATGAGTCACTTATCCATGTGATGCCCTTATACTATAGACCTGTATGTATTTTATATAGATTTTACTAGCTGGTAAAATCCATGTTCAGACTTTAGGAATGTGACAGGGGTCAATCCCTTGACCCCAATGGACATGACATGTGTCATACATAGTACATGAGCAAGTAGATATGCATGCCTCTATTGCAAGGCAATAATCAAGTCAGAGTCACAATTAAGGGGGCACCTCAAAAATGCTAACAAAACACTGGTATGAAAATTTGAATTCAACTGTATGGTTTTTCCATCATTTCCAAACAAAAAATGAGTGCTAAAGGAACACTAACATGGAATTAAATTAAAAGAAATTAGTGATGGAATTTGAAATTACATATAAGTTAATCCTTATTGATGTTGTTCAAACACCTATCAGGTGTCACATTTATACTATTATAGATAGTATACCAAGGTAATGTTATTAACACCCTAGTGTATATATATATTTTTTGCAAAAAAAGTAGAAAATCATACATGACAAAATGTTTTCTCCTAGCTGGCACCAGTCGAAACGGTATAAACAACAAAGATTACAAGAAAAGACAGAATCGTTTCTAGGAAAATGTTTCATGATGTCAGTGTTAACTATATTTTGCACTGTATATCCAATTACAAAGCATGGATAACAAATGATGTATAAATCTTTTTGGTGTTAACAAAGTACGTGCCTGGTAACAATCAATAATATATAATACACTATTTAGGTGGATCTTTTATGATTATGTTATGATTATTCAGTTATCTGCGTGAAAAGTCAAAGAGATTATTGTGACTATAACAACCGTTATTCTTGTCACCCCAAACTCAGCACCAATGTCAATACCAATATATCATATTAAATCTGTCTTCAATTGCATACAGAGATTATGTTACTTCCCTTTTAATCTTTACATTGGATACAATTAACTTACATGTATACATGTCATTGATGAAAGATTTGTTAGATCGAGAGAGCCAAGGGCAGATCTAGCTTTTTGCTAAGAGGGGGGGAGGGGGGGGGGGGGGTGGCCCAATGACGATGCGGAGGCGATTTTTATTTTTTAATTTTTTTTTTCTTTCTTTTTTCTATCTTTTTTGAACCCCTGTATTTAAGTGATGTTTTCCTGGCATATACTAACACGATGGAGACCATAAAAATTAGTGCACGATAACGTCTTTTTAAATCAAGTAATAGTTTAATACACAGTTATATCCAGAGTTATCATGTGTTTGGTTGAGATACCAGACGAGTTGAATATCTTCTCACAATATATGCACTTTTCTCTCCAGTGTGCGTTCTTTCTTTGTGGTCTAACTCTTGGTCGGACCTCTCCTGGGGGGAAATCAATCTTTTTGCTAAAGGAGGGGGGGGGGGGGGGGGGTTGACGCAATGACAATGCGGGGAGGGGGTGGGGGGGTTGACGCAATGACAATGCGGGGAGGGGGGGTGACGCAATGACAAATGCAGAGCATTGTCCACGAGCCACATAGCAGTGAGGCAATTTTTGTTGTTGCTATTTTGAACCCCTGTAAGTGATGTTTTCCATGGGGTTTGACCCAATGATGATGCAGATACTGTGTGGGTCTGGACACATGATGGCGTTTTTCTATGCACATCACATTTTCTTTTGACAGCCCAAAGGGGGGGGGGGGTTAAAACCCCTAACTGTAACTAATCGTCACTTAAAGTAGATCCATCCTGATATTAAGTTGGTTTTAGTAAAAGCAGAAAATGAGAGGAACAGGTCAGTGAAAATTTGAGCGAATTCTGGTTAAAATAAGAAAGTTATGAATGTTTGAAATAGCGGTCAATCAAACATAAATTGGCAACAATATGACAAATCTTGTGAGCCCCCATCTAATATGCTCTTTACATAGAATTTAATAAACATTCATTTTCTTTGTTATTGATGACGGAATATATATTTTTTCCATCCATATTTGAAATAAATTTGCAATAATTATATTATGGGTGCATGTATGATTGAAATTTTTCTTGAGGGAAAATAAAAATATCTCAATTTTTAGTACAGAGCAAATAGGAGAGGAGCTCCCAAAATACATCAGTGTTGCAAATATGTTTTCCACTGATGACAACATAACAATTTTCAAAACTTTCGTATCTTTCATCGGATATTGCTCAAACTTTCACTAATTTTATTTCTCATAGTTTTCTGATTTTATAAAAACCAACTTAATATCAGGTTGGACTTCCCCTTTAAGTACGTTCTGATCTTCCTTGGTTTCTGCGGTTATTTTTTAACACTGTTTAATTTCATTTCATTCCATTACCATCTCTTCCCTTTTCTAATGCAAATTTTACTTTTCTTTAATTCCTTTAAATGTTTCATATATATTCTGGTTCTTTTGACAGAAGAATATATCAATAAACATTTAAAGGAATTAAAGAAAAGTAAAATGTACATTATAAAAGGGAAGAGATGGTAATGGAATTAAATTAAATTAAACACTCACACATACATCACGATTGTGGATAAACCGCTCACCTTTGATTCTTTTCCTTTCCTTGCGAGTGTTTCATAAAAACAAGGATGGTATTCACTTTCTAGAGAAACTTCCTTCAAGGATGGCATGGAGCATATTATCTCTACCACATCAAGTGACATAGTAGGTCCACAATCTCTCTCAATACAGAGTGTAACCTGGATAAAATGACAAAGTGATTACTGATGGGATGCAGAGTATAAATGTTCACTTGGATGTTAGGCATATGTGTGTATAACTTACATGAGCATTTTCCATAGATATGCTGCTAGAACTACAGAGCATAAGAAAGAAAAGGAAATAAATAAGGGTACAGGCTGAAGAACTATTGCCATGACATTTCATCCTATTTTTGTGACAGTACTGAATAGGAATATCATCTTAGTTTACCATGTACTAAACAGAGAATCCTTAAACTAAATAAAAGGAGAGTATAAGTCTAAAAAGTATTGTTTCAAAGGAGATTATTTAAGTTCACACCATCTGGTGCCTCGATCATACCTTAATCATTTATAAATGTAAGTAGGAATACGATCACTAAATTAAAAGGGTGAATACGGAGCAAAAATCTAGTCTCCAGAGTTGCAATATCAATACACTGAGGTAACCCAAATTATACACAGGGCCAATAATAATATCAAACAGATTTCTTTGTGCCCCGTTAAACATTTAGAAACCAAGAATTGGGACTTCATTCGGGCATGAGATACTTTTTTTGAAGGGATGACAGTGTGCAAACTGTCGATGAAGTTCCCTTTCCAAAATGTTTAGCTCATCTCAAAAGTATAGATGCACTGTGTATATATTATATGCACATGCAAGTACATACATGTAGCTTCACTGTAATTGTAAATTGCATGTTCTGAATCCTTTTTTTCAAATTCCTCTCCCACTGGCACCAGATTCATTTTGCACGCAGTTCTTGTTATTCCTAATTAGGTCCCTTTCTCTCTCCAAATTCCTTTCAGATTTCATATGCATATTCTTTACCATTCCATTGTATGCACTGAACTGACCGTCCAGGCTCCATTTCGACAGTTCCGTTTCCATGCCTAATTTCTTTCAACCTACCTATCTCCACTATCCTAGATGCTACAGACTTTTAACCAATTACTCTAGATAGTGTACAAGTTGCTCTTCATCTTCTACTGATACAAATGGCCCTCCAAAATGCCATCTTCATACTTAAAATTTAATTCCAAAATCATTGACCCTTTCAAGAATCGCTAAAAAATTCGTTAAATATTGACAGATGAAAAGAAAAATACCATAACCTAGTCATATCAAGTCCTAAATGAAATTTCTACAGCATCTGCTCAGTGAATTTCACGATATCGATGGTCATGTTTGATATGAAAGTTCTGAAAATGGATGTGTTTATCTTGCTATAGCTCCATCATGCCTGCATGGCTTAATCAAAACCCTCCATTATATTTAAATACTTCAAGATATACCCTTTTCAACCCCCTACAAAATGCAACTACAACTGACCTACATTACGATAAATTGCTCTCGAAAACAAGACTTTTCAGGAAAATTCCTAAACAACTTCAACATGTGCTCAATTTGCAAACTGTATACTATAGATCTATGAAATTTGGCAGACATGTGTATCAACCTACTTGACAACTACATGTATCTGAAAAGTTTGGTAAAATTGCATGATGTCGATCATCACAAGGTTATTGTAAAAAATACTGAATGTGCTATGCATCACATTACAATGGGTGACATGCTTGTACTACATTATCATAGATGACCAAAATGACTGCAAAGAAGTGCCCGGCCTTCACTCAAATTTTTTTGAGTGAATCGAAATTGAAAGTAGGTCACAATTCGGATTACGCAGGTTTTCTGCCCAACTGTTTCAGTTTAATACCCATGACATCAATTTTCAGAGTGATTTTCGCCCCTTTTCAATATTTTTTTATCTTGAAATTTCACAACTTTATTCTGGGTGGCCAAACTCAGGGCATCTCATAGCCTGATTTTGGAACCTGCTAAGTGGGACGTTTTAAATGCCATTTTATATCCTGCATTTCAACGTATTGCACTATATACGTCACATACATGTACTAGCATGTTAGCATGCAAGGCCATATAAGCCACAGTATATGGAAAACCATTACATGTGTAATAATACGTTGTGTACATAGGGTCATCTAATTGCTTTTCTGGTATTTATCTGCTCAAAGAAATAGAAATGAGGATATCAATGCATGCATATTGTTACACGATAATAGTTCTAGTTTTCAAATTATTGCTGTTCAAACCTCTTTGATTTGATTTATTTACCAACAACAATATTGTAGATCACTGCATGTTTATCACTGCATGTCATGCAGTGAGCGCGGAATTTTTGGCGTTTCATCACAATATAGAGAAAGGAAGACGTTTCGTCATACCGTTTTCGACTCTTATTACTCCCTATTCATCTGAATTCAGTTTCCCCCTCTCGCGCGAAGCTTTGATGTTTCATTAAATTATTAGAGAAAGAAGACGATTCGTTGTACCGTTTTCGACTCTTAATAAGCCCTATTTGGTGTACTGTTTACGACTTTTAATCCTTATCTGAATTCAGTTGTCCCCCTTCCGCGCGAAGCGCGGAGGGTTTGGCGTTTCATTAAATTATTAGAGAAAGTAGACGATTCGTTGAACCGTGCTCGACTCTTAATCCTTGTCTGAATAAAGCTTCCCCCTCCCGCACGATCTCGGAAATTTTGACGTTTCATTAAACTATTAGAGAAAGAAGATGATTCGTTGTACCGTTTTTGACTCTTAATAAGCCCTAATTGTTTGAATTCAGTTTTCCCCGTCCGTGCGAAGCGGATTTTTGGGGGGCATTTCATCACAATATAGAGAAAGGAAGACGATTCGTCGTACCGTTGTTGACTCTTATACCTTGTTTGAATTTAGTTTCCCCGAAAATGATAAACCTCTGATTTCTTTAGCTGATATCATAGGAAAGTGAAACTTTGAGAAAATACAAGTATTGTAGTTGTAGTCACTCTTGTGTCGTCACAGCGGATAAAAAAAACTTGTCGGCCGACCGACAATATACATCTCACCGACTTCAAACTTCTGCATTGATATAGTACACGAGGATCACACGAGACACAAGAATACCGACACAGATAACCCGACATAGCAACATATTTACCCGTGTCTTTCTTGCTCCCTCGACGAGACGACTCCACCCAACAACCCCCTTCTTTCTTTTACTCCCACCCCTCCTCTCTCAGGCTCTTACCTCTCCTCTCTCTCCTCTCTTTCACCCCTGTGTCTTTTGTTTCCCTTTTACTCTTTTTTTCTCTTTTTTTCTCCCCTTTTCTTACTTTCCCTTTCTTTCCTCTCCTCCCTCTTTTTCTTTTTTCACCTTCTTTCTTCTATTTTCTTTCCTTTCTTTCCTTTCTTTCCTTTCTTTTCCTTTCTTTCCTTTCTTTTCCTTTCTTTCTTTCCTTTCCTTTTCTTTTTTTTTTTTTCCCTCCCCCTTTTCTCTTTTTTCCCAATGGCAGCGCAATTTTACCGACAATATCCTGACAGGTGGAGGGGTGTCGCACCCCCACACCCCCCCTTTGTGACGCCCCTGGGTATAAGGGACCAGAGAATAGTACATGTGCTACTCGAGATGTACCCTTCCATAATTAGACTGTTGTACTGTAAGAAAACTGCAATAGATATAAAAGTAAGGACTTGTACAAAAATGGATGACTTTTTTTGTTTTTCAAACTGTGATTAAACTTACCAAATGTGGTCTAATGAAAGCACAACCAGCTACAGTGTGTGCTGTCATGTCTCTGGATACATTCAGTGTAATTTCCTTTGATGAAACCCTGTCCTTCACCAAGGCTGCTGCATCTGGGTCCTGACTCTCAAAGGCTACATCAACAATGAAAGATAACTCTAAACCTGTGAAATGTTGATTCCCAAAGGCTGTACCAACATGTAACTCTCTATCTACATCTATGTCTAGTCCCTGAAGCATAGAGTTCAGAACATGGGTTGCAATACTTTTGTTTTGTGACACAGTGAAGTACAGGAGATACCTAAACTCCTCCTTCCTTGGCAGCACTACTTGCTCAATGAGTCTGTGAAATTCATTACGATCTGATTTATACAGGGAAGCAAGATGAACTCCAGCCATGTACTCCTGAAACAGTTTGTGAGGGAAGAAGACTGGCAATTGCACATGAGAAGTCCTCTCGTGTATGTCCATGCTAGTGGTAATTCTGTCCTCCTGAGACAAAATCCCAACCCGACAGGCAGTGTCCTTGGATTCTGGGCATATTTGGAAATCATCTTCACCGAAAATTAAGGTATTTTCTAGCAGACCATTGAGGGCCTGCTTAGCAATTGGTCCAAGGAGCTTATCAATTGTTTTCAAAAAGGAAAGTAAAGAGGGGCTGCCTACTTTCTTCACCATTTTCTGAGCATAATGTTCTTTTAGAAAGGCAATCATCTCTTTGAATATCTGAGAAAAAGATTTCAGTGATTTCATTTCCTTTAGTTTTTGCTTGTCAAGTTCTTTCCACATAAGACACAACATGGCTACATATATAGGATAGTGGGCCATGTTTTCAGATATGACATCATTCTCACTGGTGAACTGGATAAGCTGATTTGCTCTATCATCATTCTTTGGAAAGTATTTGTGAATGTACACTGACAAATTCTCTCTGTTAAAACCCTCAACATAAATGAATGTGTACAGCTTCATTAGATCACTATCTGATCTAATCTCTACTGCTCTCCATGGGCGAGTGGTCACCAAGACTGGGCAAGAGGCAAGTTGATCAGAACAAAGAATATCTCCAAGTCCAATACCACCAGTCTCAGATGAGCTTCCACATGCCTCTGAAGAGGTGACACTTGGCTGTGATGGCTGAAGTTGCATTTGATCAGTAGGCTGTGATTCGCAAGATTTTGTCTTCATGATTTTGCCACTGACTTCGTCTAGCCCATCAAATGCGATGAATACCTTGTCAGGATTCGACCGGATATACTCAGTAATCTGAGAAACCGTTGCTGGATTGTTTTTGGCCAAATAAGACTTTGCAATCTCGCCAATAGTGTGTTGCTTAAATTCACGTAGAGGAACTATCAAGACCCATACAAAGTGACTGAAATGCTTCCCTTCAACCCAGTCCCAGGCAATCTTAGCACAAAATGTTGTTTTTCCAGCCCCTGCCTCTCCCTGAACCATGATCCGCTTGGGGAACTTTCCATTGACTTTGAGATCAAGGATATCATTGTAATCTAGCATTTGCTTGTCTGTCCCATGTTCTTCTAGTAAGACGAGATTAGTAAACATGTCGTCAAACTGCACAGTGGAAGCAGGATTGAGAGGATCAGCTCTGATCTTACAGAGAGTTGACCTATACTTGAACTTGAAATCATTTGCACACAGCTCAACCAGTTTAGGAGAAAGTGGTTTGGTCTGAGATTCAGCTGAAGGAGGTTTGGTCTGTGATTCGAGCAATCTTGATGGCCCTCCTAAGAATAAAAAAAAATCAATATTCATATGATTACACGTAAACATATTTTGATACTTTTATTCAAACATATTTGTGGCTTATACACCCAGTAAATAAGATCGATTGATCGATCTGTATAGAAAAATGAATATTAATGAGTCAGAATGAATCAGGAGAGCTTGGGTATTTGTTTCTAGTTCATCGTGACTGTGCCATGGACCAGTGATGGCCTGGTGGTAGAGTCGCTGCCCGGCAAGCAGTAGATGGCAGGTTCAAGTCCCGCTGGTTCCAAGATTTGTTCTGACTTGTTTTTCTATACAGATCGATCAATCGATCTTATTTACTGGGTGTATAAGCCACAAATATGTTTGAATAATTGAAATTTCTCCCAGGAAGCATTGCATTTATAAAATATTTTGATACATCGGAAAGGATTGTAAAGACCTGAGGCTAATAGTATGACATATAACTATTTGCATGTAGTCAAAGACACAAAGTCCTACATGTTTGTCTGAATTAATATGACTTCATTCAATTTTAAGGGCATTTAGAATCTGACTAATTTGAGTATACATGTAGATGAATATCACTGGAATTATTTTTGCTAGGACATTTCCGCAATCACACATCTTATTTTGAGAACAAAAAACAAACAAATATGATTGCATCTCCAGTATGCCTCTGCGTAAATTCAGTTAAAAGATCAGGGCTTGAATCAATCTTTGAATATTAAAATGAAAATAAAAAGCCTACCGGTATATATACATGTTGATTGATCTTTACAACCTATGACCTTTGACCTGACAATCCAACATCGGATCACTTGTCTCCCTATGGTGACGCATACCACATGTAGTTTTTTTTAAAATAAATTTTCCAGCTAAAATAGCTTTAAAGTAATTTTGCCGACTTTTGACCTTCTTAACCCAAAATATAAACAGTTTGTCTCAGTATGGTGATGCATACCAACACCAAATTTGAAATTCATGGCTCAAACCGTTCTTGAGTCATTTCAATAAAAATTAATTCAATTTGATCCTCATGGCCCTTGGCCTTTGAAACTTATCCCAAAATTTAATCACTCCATCTCACTTTGGTGATGCATGATAACACCAAGTTTGAAGTTCATACCTCAAGTGGTTCTTGAGATATCGCAATAGCAAAAAGTAGGACGGATGGACAGACAACCCCAGAACATATTTTATCCGGCACCACCTTCAGTGGGTGGATGTATAATTAGTTATCATAATGGGATGGTGCAAAAAATTTATAATTTGTTTGTAGAACATGTGCACATAAAGAAAGCTGGCATACATTGATTTCTGCTATCACTAAAAGTACTTGAACTATATTGGTGTCCAGAAAATATCTAGGATTAACAAAGTTAAATTAGGGAATTATAAAAACATGCATGGGGCTTGATAAAATTTGACACATCTGTATATTGTGGCAAATGTATAGAATACAGAGCACTCACTGAGATAATCTCTATGGTAAAAACTTATATGTCTTCTGCGGGGTGTTTCACAAAGATCCTAAGTCCAACTTAACTCTAAGTTAGCCATTTGTAGCCTTAAAATAAAATGTTTTCAAAAGCAAAAATGCAAATATTTTAGACTTTTCATAAATTCCACATCAAGAACATGAAATCTCCTTGATAATAGAAAATATGATTGATTTGAATAGACATTTTATGCCTTTTAAAAGAACTTTTACAAACTATTTTCATTGATGCTAACGGCTTTCCATAATTGTTAAGTCCAACTGATAGATAAGTTCAACTTAGGATCTTTGTGAAACACCCCGCAGGTGTAGCTAGAATTACCGGTAGTACCGGTATCTGTTTACCTGTGCTGTTTGGAATTACAGGTTCATTGAGTAATCTGTGCGATAAGCCACCCAAGTCATTCTCTCGGAGTGCGTCTGCCAAAAGCTGTCGTCTGTTTGAGTGTAGAGGTTGCTGCTTGACATTCCATTTCATGAATACTTGCAAGAATGCATTGGTATAGTTATTCAACTGCTGAATCAGGATTGCATGTAGCTCAGCTAAGGGGATCTCTAGAGATATCCCTACAGCCTGGTAGTAAGATGGAGCGATAGCCTTGGCCAGCTTCAGGAACTCCTTTTCACTGACAATACTGTAAAATGAATAATAAATCAATTGGGAACAATAGGATATTAGTTAGAGAGCATCCTATTGGCTGAGAAGCTATCACGTGACACTTAACAATTTGTATTATGTGCTCGAGAGTACAATATAACAGCCTGGGGATGTCAGAAGGCATTGCCGGTGATATTAACATTTGAAACAAATTGCCTCAAGTTGCAGGGGAGGGCGGTATTGATCTGGCTAGGGCAATCATTCTCAAAAAATGCAGAGTCTGGCAGTAAATACAATAATGATGGTGATAGTAATAATATTAATATAAGGAGAGAAGGATTATTACAACTTTTAATAATAATAATAATAATAATAATAATGTTTACATTATAACTGATACTAGAATGGATGATGATGATAATGATAATTATTATAATTATCATTATCATCATCATTATCTGTATCAAGCAAAGTCTATGTAATCAGCTTACTTTTAATCATCCGGTCATCGCGTCGGGTTGGGTGGTGGAGTTAGCCGACCTTTGTGAAAAAATGCCTGTTTATTCACAAAATTTCGGAGACTAGAATGTCTGTGAAAAAAAACCCTCTCATCTACAAATAGTCTGGCATAATTTACACGACACTTTGTGAAAACCTGAAGGCAAATCTACGAAAGACTGTATCCTGAGTATGCATCTTTTCATGATCTTTTGTTTCACAAAATTTTGTGTAACACAATGACCCAATCAGACGCGACGACCCGATGAATCAAAGTAAGCCAGTATATGCATACCTTTCTGCAGTGTCAGGACCTGGATTGGTTTCAACATCACCAGATCTCATCAAGAGGATCAGGAGCAGATAGAGAAGGCAGAATCCATCCATGGTGTGAGATGTCCTTCTCATTCGTCAGAAGTTTAGTTCTCTGGAAAATGGTGATGACTTGGCAACAACACCTGAAAAAAAGTATTCAGAAATATCTACATTATGTACATAAAATAGATGAAAACAGATCCTTGAGAGTTTCACTTCAATGTATCTAATAACAGGCTTAAGGTTTAAGGCTTTGTTTTATGCTTTTGTTTGACTCTACATAATAGGCAATAAAGTCTGTTTAAAGTTTACAACTTCAACTGGTTAGTGCTTTATTCTAGTAATCTTCATTCTGGTTGTCAAGTCAGTACATAACACAAGAGGGCGCACTGCCACTCTAAACCATATATAACATCCTTCCTTCTTTAAGAAGTTAATACCTGTATATTAGTTTGTCGGCCTGAAATGCATGTATGAATACCCATGTCAGTACACATAAATCTAATTATAAATCCTCTGGAAATATCTGTGTTTATAGAAATAGTATCATAATAAATCAACTTCAGCATGGATGCATAATTACACTTGAGTGGTTTTGTTGTTCTTTTGAGACAATACATATGAGCTTAAATTCTGTTTTCTCTCGATTAGTCCTTTGGAACACTGGCTTAGATTATGTATCATCTTCATCAAATTTCAAATAGATCCAAAATCAAATACTTTTGTTTTGATTTGTCTAAACAACATCAACCACTCAATATAAACAACATACTAACTTTCTTTCTTGTTAATTAACAGGTGACTTTCCTGTATAAACAATTAACTTTCTCTTAATGAAACAAATATATAGTTGTCTGTCTACATCTATATAAAGTAGTTACACATAATAATAACAATATTTATAAAGCGCAACATATCCATCTCTAGAGATGCTCAAGGCGCATACAAATAATTTAAATTAATATTTAACATACTTAAGATTAAAGAAATATTAAATGTTAACTTGCATTAGATCATACAACTTCATGGTGCCAAGGTACATACAATGTGGCACAGTGCGATTGTTTGTTTTGCATGCATTGTATAAAAAGAACATTGAAATTTAACAATATGCATTGAGCATCAGGTGAGTTTTAAGCCCAGTTTTGAAAGTAGAGAGAGTGTTGGCCGTCTGAATAGAGAAAGGTAACTTATTCCACAAAGAAGGAGCTGCTGATGCAAATGCTCTATCCCCCCAATTTCTTTTGGTACGTATTTCTTTAAGTCTAATATTATGTGATGAACGTAAACCAGAACGACCTGCAGAGTGGGGTGATAGAAGGGATGAAATATATTCTGGAGCTAGATCATTTAGTGCACGATAGGTTAAGAGTAGAATTTTATATATCACACGCTGTTGAACAGGGAGCCAGTGCAGAGATTTCAAGATAGGAGTGATATGTGATGATATTCTGGTGTTAGTTACAAGGCGAGCAGCAGCATTCTGAACTTTTTGCAATCGGCTAATTTGGTTGGCAGGTAGTCGAAAGAGTAATGAATTGCAATTATCAAGGTGCGAAGTAACAAAAGCATGTACTAACTGTTGGGTGGATTGAGGTGAGAGATATTGCCTAATTGCACGGATATTACGTAGATTACAATTGGCCAGTTTAACACAATTTGAAATATGGGTTTCGAGTGACATGGCAGAATCAAATATTACACCAAGATTCCTAGCTTGATGTACAGGAGATACAGGGGCAGAACCAACTTGAACATGAGAAACCTTAATTTTACTGAGCTGTCTACTGTTGCCAAGCAAAATGAATTCTGTTTTTGCATCATTTAGTTTTAAGCGACTCTCAATCATCCAGTTCCTTACATCAGCTATACAGTTTTCAATTTTCTTCACATTTTCATCTATTTCTATCTGGACAGGTTTGCAAATAAAATAAAGCTGTAAGTCATCTGCATACATATGATAATTGATACTGTGTTTTTGAACAATATGCTGTATGGGCAGAGTATAAACATTGAACAATTGCGGACCGAGAACAGATCCTTGGGGAACTGAAAAATCTAAACTAACTGAAGCAGAGGTAGCATTACGGATACAAACTTCTTGTGATCTACTAGAAAGATATGACATAAACCACTTTAATACTATACCATTGAGACCTATTTCCTTTAATCTCTTTAGCAAAATGCAATGATCAACGGTATCAAAAGCACTGCTGAGATCAAGCAGTACTAAACCAGAGACATTTCCATTATCCATACCAATTAATACATCATTGTTTACCCGTAACAATGCACTTTCCACGCTATGCATCTCCCTGTATGCTGACTGGAAAGGATTTTGCAAACTCGTATTCTTTAAGTGAGACTGTAGTCTACCGGAAACAACTCTTTCTATTAGCTTGCCTAAGTATTTTAGATTAGCAATTGGTCTGTAGTTTTTCAAATCTTGTCTGTTAAGAGAGGGTTTTTTCAGAAGGGGTTTTATGAGGGCATGTTGTAAACAATGGGGAAAGAATCCACACTTTAGAGATTTATTAACTATCTGAGTGATATAAGGAACAAAGTCATTGACAAATTCTTTAATTAGACAAGTTGGTATCGGATCTAAATCACAAGAAGACACAGGGGAATTCATGATGATTTTTCTAATTTCAGTACATGTGGCGAGAGTGAATTCTGACATGCCAGTAGAAGGGACAGGAACAATTTCTAAAAGGGTGTCAGTATTTCTGTAAGAACTTAAATCAGTTAACTCTTCTCGAATACTTTTTATCTTATCTACAAAATAATCACAAAAACGATTAGCAAGATTATGATCATTATCAGTGTTGGGATATAATGGATCCTTCTTCCTGTCTAATAACTTATTAATAATGTTTATTTAATGATAAACAACAAAATCTTTCATGTGAGCTGGTGGATGGCGAGCTCTGGTACTACGGCGAGCTGGTCTTGGTGGTTCTTGAGTCTCTTCAGCGAGCTGGGGTTCGCGAATATCATTATTTGCTTCGCGACGAGGAGACTTCGCTACGTGATCTGGTGAATTTGTGTCGCTACGCTTCGCTTCGGATGTTGATGGCTCTGGTTGTTCGCGAGTTACGCTAGTAGGCGTGGAGAATATATCTGACTGGTCACTGAATGTGCTACTACATGTGCGCAAGTGCTTCCTGTTTCGTCGAACTATATTGCCATTCTCTGACCTGACTAGATATGATCTGGAATCAACTTGTTTCTCTACTCTCGCTTTGTGCCATCGCTTACTCTGTGCGTTAGACTGCGGCTGAACACGAACAATATCTCCGCGTTTCAATGGTGGTAGCTCTTTCGTGCTCTTATCGTAGTACTGCTTTTGCTTCTTCTGCTTTTCCGCTTTCTTTGCGACAACTCTATTTTGTGTGCGTGGAATCAGAAGCTTGGACGCGGTTGGTACAAGAGTGCGAGTGCGACGACCATACAGGCGTTGAGCTGGCGAGCTATCAAGTCCTGCTGTGGGTGTGTTACGCCAATTTAGAAGAGCTAGCTGAAAATCTTCTTGAGCTTCAGTTGTCTTACGTAAGAGACCCTTCGCAATCTTGACGGCACTCTCCGCTTTCCCATTGCTCTTGGGATAATATGGGGAACTCGTGATGTGCTCAATCTCATACTCCTGCATGAAGGTCGCGAAATCTTGAGAGTTAAATGGGGGACCATTGTCCGACATAATGGTTTCTGGGATACCGTGACATGCGAAAATGCTCTTTAGTCGCCTGACGACTGCTCTGGTATCTTTCTTGTGTGGCAGAGGAAGAACTTCGAAGTAGTCTGAGAAATAGTCCACAACACAAACATAGTTCTTGTTTTTCAACTCGAATAAGTCTATACCGAGTTTCTGCCACGGACGTTTCGGCAAGTCATGATTGATCAGAGGTTCACTTCTTTGCTTCGGAGCAAAGGTTGCACAGACTTCACAGTGTGAGAGATAGTCTGTAAGATCGCTTGTCATCCCTGGCCAAAATACACATTCTCTGGCCCTTGCGAGTGTGGCCTGTATTCCTGTGTGTGCGCTATGAAGTCGCTGTTTCACACGAGGTCTCACTTTGACAGGAATTACACAACGCTGTCCGCGGAAGATTATACCCTCATCATACGTTAGTTCATCACGGATGTCAAAGTATGGAGAAGTCCCAGGTGGCAGACGAGACTTGTCTTCGGGCCACCCCTCAAGGATCAGTCCCTTTACCGCTTGTAGGCTTTCATCCTGTTGCGTTTCAATCCTGATGAGCGCTAACGTCTTCTGCGACACCGCTATGTCCTCAAGCATGTGAATGCTTTCAACTTCTTTCTCTGTCGGCGATTGCTCGGAGTTCGGTAAGTATGCTCGCGACAGGGTGTCTGCTAGGTACATCTCTCTACCCGGCTTGTAGAAGATCTCTACATTGTACTGTTGCATTCGCAATAGTAATCTTTGCAGTCTCTTTGGTGTAGAAGCCAACGGTTTACGCGTTATTGTCACTAGCGGTTTGTGGTCTGTCCAAAGGATCACCTTTCTACCGTACACGTACTGATGGTTTCTTTCAAGTCCGAAAACTTGCGCAAGAAGTTCCTTCTCGATCTGAGAATATCTAGTTTCGGCCTCAGTCAACGCTCTACTTGAGTATGTCACCGGTTGGTCATTCTGAGTCAACACGAAACCCAGGCCCTTTTGTGAGGCATCACCTTGACCCTCTACCGGCAACTGCTGATCAAAGTATCGGAGAACCGGTGCTTCTGTAACAAGTCCTTTGATCGCGATGAACGCTCTAGACTGTTCTTCTCCCCAGTTCCAGGGAGTGTCCTTGTGGGTCAACCTACGTAACGGTTCGCTGAGCCCCGACAATGATGGCAAGAACTTTGCTAAGTATTGAACCATTCCCACAAATCGCTGGATTCCAGGTATATCTACTGGCTGTGGCATGTCAACGAGAGCTGCGACTTTGCTAGGATCGGGCCGAACACCTTCCTTGGTCAGTCGGTGACCAATGAACTGCACCTCCTTACATTTGTACTCAAGCTTGCTAGAATTCAGCTTGATGTCTCGCTCGCGACATCGGCGAAGGAAACTAGTCATGTTACGATCATGGTCTATGCAGGCCTCTGCATGTGTCTCACCCTGTCCAGTTATGAGAATGTCATCTGCTATGACGAATACTCCTGGTAGGCCTTCAAGGCACTGATCTAGGCGCTTCTGGAAGAGCTCAGGCGAAGGTGATAGACCAAAGGGTAAGCGAAGAAACCTATATCTACCCCAAGGTGTCTGAAATGTTGTAAGCTTGGATGATTCTGCGTCCAACTTACACTGTAGAAAACCTTCCTTCAAGTCGGCCTTGCTGAAAACTTTCACATTCGCTAACTGTGGTAGGACATCATCAATCGTTGACAATGGGTAATGCTCACGCTTCAACGACCTATTAAGATGTTGCGGATCGATGCATACTCTCAATTTACCACTTGGTTTCCTAGCTACTACAAGACTAGATACCCAATCACTAGGATCTTCTACCTTCTCAATCACCTGCAGCTTTTCAAGCCTACACAACTCTTCTTTCAAATCTTCTTTAATTGAAAGAGGGACCCTTCTAGGGGGCATCACTACTGGCTTTGCCTCAGCCTCTAAGGTCAAATGAACTACTCCTGGCATGTTACCCAACCCTGTAAATACATCCTTGTATGGGATCAGAATATCATCATTAGCTACTGCATGAACAACTTCAATGTTTTCATACTGTACTTTGATCAACTTCATCTGCTGGCCTGTACTAGCTCCCAACAGTGGTCTTGTGACTTCGCCCTTCACAACAACAAATGGAACTAAGTACCTCTTGTTATTCTTTACATTCCTAAGATGCAACTTGCATTTCCCTGCAACTGGGTCTGTTCCTTGACCATACACAATCAGAACCTGATTTGTACTAGTTAACTCTGTCCCAGATGGAACATCTTCTAGATGGATAACATTACATGTCGCTCCACAATCAACCTGCATACCAATCTCGTCTTCGTCATTGATTCTAAACTTTGCAATGATCTTTTTCTGATAATTTGGACTCTTACTGTCAGCAGATACCTGAAATGCTTCATCTGTGCCTATCAGAGAAACATATACACACTCTTGTTCAGAATCTTCATCCTCTTCAATTGTCTCTACTCTGTGAGCCTTGTTCTTATTCTGTCTACATTTCACAGCGAAATGATTTTCTCTTTTGCACAGCTTACACTTTTGGCCATAAGCTGGGCATTTTGATTTGTCTTTTTCATGCTGCTTACCACAGAAACCACAATTAATCAATTTAGGAGCTAGCTTCTTGCCCTTACCCCCACTATGCTTCCAAACCTTTGGTTTATGGGACACTGCATAGGCAGATACTGGTTCCTGCATGGCTTTACTCTGAGCTTTGGACGACTCCATAGCTCTGCAGATATCCAAACAACTAGACAGAGTAAGATTTGGCTCTTGCAAAAGACGTTTTCTTGTATTATCGTCTCTAATCCCTAGAACGATTCGATCTCTGATGAGGTCATCAGTTAGAGTACCAAACTCACAAGTACTTGCAAGAGACCTTAACCTCACATAATAATTCTCAACTGACTCATCAGTATTCTGAACACACTTATTGAACTGATATCTTTCAAAAGTAATGTTTGTTTGCCCGACACAATATTCAGACCAGAGTTTTCTTATGCATTTATAACTCTTTCTTTCCTCCTCATTTCTGAAAGGGAGGCCTTGTTGAATCTCCAATGCATCAGTTCCTAGTGCCGTTATGAAATGTGCCACACGAATTTTATTACTTTCGTGTTCTAACCCAGTTATGACCTCATAACTGTCCCACATCTGGGTGAAAATACCCCAGTTTTTCTTCATATCCCCTTTTACCGAAAGAGGTCTTGGGAGTGGCACATTTGTTCTACTTGTACTGCCCGGCCTATTTCTGGTCCTAACACTATCATTATCAGTATTGTTATCACTCAAGACCTGACCCTGGTTAGTCCCAGTTTCATTTACTCCTTCTGACTCTTCACTTCCCCTCTGGGGAGGATCTTGTACTGCCTCAGTGTTAGACATGGTTATCTCTACCGCCTATACAATTACACTTACAGTAACAAATCAGCAAATTCTAATACGGAGTAAACTATACTGCTAAACCCACTGAATGAACCAGACTGATTGGACTTATCGAGTATTAATTCTGATATTAATGCACTCTTTCCACAAATCCACACCATTTCATTCCAAACAATGCACACGTAAAACAACCAAAATAACTAAACATCGTAATTATTATTGATAGTTCACATTACATCGACTGACGAGTCAAGTCTATTGCGACAATGTTCATAAGTCATAGTCACCGCTGCTCAACGACGTCGCGTTTATGGATGCTATGCTACGAACCATTCGCTAATCTGTCCACTGTACGACGACTTCGCGTGTACTCGGTTGCTGCAAACTTGCTCGGAACGTGAACAGTTCGACTCTGTAAATTATTCTTCCTGGCTGTACGCCGATTTCAGGAATGAGTCCATGGTCACTACACTTCTGACACCATGTTTTATGCTTTTGTTTGACTCTACATAATAGGCAATAAAGTCTGTTTAAAGTTTACAACTTCAACTGGTTAGTGCTTTATTCTAGTAATCTTCATTCTGGTTGTCAAGTCAGTACATAACACAAGAGGGCGCACTGCCACTCTAAACCATATATAACAGGCTTAATAGCGTAAGGTTTTGGACAGAATACTATGTCAACCCGTCCTGTTCACTATAGTTTATAACTCTTTTCGTTTTTAGTCAACGCCCGTTCTCTATACGATGATTTTCAATTTCTCCTTCTTTCACTTTTCATGTTATTCTTTGTTTTTATTATTCTATCATTTTAAAAATCTTTCGTCCTGTTATTCTTTGTTTTCCTTCTATCATTTTCTCTTTCTGTTTTTCTTATGTTATTCTCCGTTTTTCAATCTGTCATCTTCTCTTCTATCTTTCCATTATCTATTCTTCATCATTTTTTCTTTCTGTATTTCCTTATGTTATTCTTTGTATCTTCCTTTTTTTTTACCTTCTTTTATGTTATTCTTTGTTTTCATCATTCTTTGCTTTTCCTTCTCTTATGTTAGTCTTTGTTTTTATCTATTCTTCATCATTTTTTCTTTCTGTCTTTCCTTGTGTTTCCTTTTTTTTTACCTTCTTTTATGTTATTCTTTGTTTTCATTATTCTTTGCTTTTTCCTTCTCTTATGTTATTCTTTGTTTTTATCATTCTACCACTTTCTCTTTCTGTCTTTCCTTATGTTATTCTTTGTTTCTTTCTTCTATCCCATTCTCTTTCTGTCTTTCGGCCTTATGTTATTCTTTGTTTATTATTCTATCACCTTCACTTATGTTATTCTTTGTTTTTATCGTTCTATCATTTTCTTCCTACCATTCCTTATGTTATTCTTTGTTTGTCTATCTTTCATCTTCTCTTTTGTATTTTCATTATCTATTCTTTATCATTTTCTCTTTCTGTCTTTCCTAATGTTATTGTTTGTTTCTTCCTTCTATTCTTATGTTATTCTTTGTTTTTATTATTCTTTGTTTCTTCCTTCTATCACCTTTTCTTATATAATTCTTTGTTTTTATCATTCTATCACTGAGTTTCTCCTTGTTATTCTTTGTTTCTTCCTTTGGTGGTTGGAAAAAAGCGGTTGTTTGTTGTTAGACGCCACAAAGAAGTTGCAATTTGAGAGTGATGGCATGTTGTTGGAGGGGTGAGTAGGGAATTGATGGTAAAAGATAGGCACAGAGTGCGCTAGGTGATGTAAGCAATTCGAGCGTTGTAAATATCTAAATCACCTTTCATACAAAGCCAAAGGGGGGGGGGGGGAATAACTGATCTTTACATCTACAGAGCTATCAAGTGTCATGCATTATGCGAGACAGTCACGCATCGAGGGTCTGAAAACGCTGTCAGGCATGGCAACCATTTTAGTCACGCATCAGGGCCCGACTGGGAAAAAAGGGGGAAAAAAAAGGTAGTAATTGCTAGAGTACGTACTGGCAGACCGTCTTGAGGCCTCATCAGCTTGCTCCTAGCAGAGTTCGTGTACGTATATCGCATGCACGTAGCATGAATGCAGGCCGGCTATCACGTCACGTCATGCGCGCGTACGATTTCGAAACGTACCCTATACCCTTGCCCTCGCGCGCCGAGTCATGAAAATGTCATGTAGATCTATAGCTGATCTTTGAACTTGGCATCTTTGCATCAAGTGCAAGAATTTTTTGAAAAACATTACACTATTTACAGACTTAGAAAAAGGAAGACAAAGAAATTAAGAAATAAATTAACATCAAAGCAATTAATGTGAACATTTGACACACCGACACTGTCAGTGTCACACCTTGCGAGATCAAAATTATTGGAAAAGAAAGATGGACCTTGGAAGACAGATAGACCTGGCCTGAAATCTCGACTGTAGATCTCTGCATTTTTCCAGTACATCCGGTAATCAGGTTATAAGTTAAAGGGGGTAGAAAACGAAATCATGATGCATCAATATTACACATTGCCATTACATTACCACTAATTACTGCGTTGTTGGTGTGCGGACAGTCCGACACGTACATGTACATGTACGTATCCAACCACCAGGGAGATCTCCCCTAGGCAAGAATCATTAGTGAATCATGAATGCCTGATCATGATAGTGATACAACTAGGCCTAACATTTTATATTTGAAATAGACTAACCTTATTCTAGTCTCATCAGGTTTGCAAAGACATCATGTCGTCGTCTTCAATCTTAATCTACTGCTACTGAAGAAACATCGGATCTTTAAAAAAAAAACATGCTGAATCGAACCCGGAAGCGAGATGGTGCGGAGCGGCAGTGCAGTACCAGGTAAGTGCACATTTCTGGCAGAAAAATGGCGAATGGGTGAGTCGCGCGGGATAGGGACAAATATAGAAACTGAGCGAATGAAGGGGGGAATCCCCGGCTGCGCGTTTTCTTCTATCTGAACTACGTTCGCGCGGGGTACAGTGTTGGTGTTGACAGTAGACCTTTTGAGGGATTGGTCGACCACGGCTTCGCTACAAGGACACGATCAAGCGGAGGCAAATTGAAATCAAGACTTAGACAACTGCTGCAGGCCAGCGAGATGTGGAGAACATAGAGTAAAGTAAAGCACTGTATTAAGTGAAAATGAAGGCGGTCACAGACAGCTACTACAGACCTTTTGTAAGAATTTTTTTTTTTTTTTTTTTTTTTTTAATAATAAGCCAGTTCACGGTTGCAGTCTGAGCATGAGCAGATAAAGGTCATTGCAGAACAAATTTTGAAATACACGGAGACGAAATACTGGATACGTGTTCATGAAAGTTATGTAACATTATTCATTCATGCACATTCAGTGCCATCCATGATACACAGGTGGAAGTATTCTTTGAAAAGGGGAAACAAAGGTTATTTATATAGCACCTCCATCGTTGTAGGAGTGATTATTTCAAAATGTAAAAAGTGGGACCTCTTCATGTTTTTAAGATCTGTGGTTATTCGGGGTCATTGCAGTAATGTGCTAACCGTGAACTGGTCTATTTAAAATAAAAATCAACGACATCGCATATTTACAATAATCAATAAAGTAAATGGATGTATACAGAACACGGTAGTCGGGTACAACACAGGACAACACAACACAAAACAGCACAACACAAATGCCTCATTCTAGTCAGTTACATTTTGTACAGTAAGCTCACCTTGACATGCATCAACGTTTAATATCATGTAAGAAAACCGAGACTGGTCTCGTCAAGGAGATCCTCCACTGAAATACAGTAATATTAACAATAGAATAACATAATTGACAATAAGAAAGTATACAGTTTATTAAATACCAAGGGACCAAAATTATACAAGAAAAAAGTGTCCATTTCCTAAAGTGGGAGCTCAGTTTACCTTTCTCAAGTTCTCTGCTTTTTTAAATTCAATTTTCTGTTTCATATTTACAAAAGAAAGAAAGACCTGGAAATTCAATTTACCTCTTGAAATTTAGATCAAATAATATAAAATTTGAGGCGCAGGAATAAAAAAAATAATACAAAGACTGCCACCACTACCAAATATATGAGCGTACTCAAAGTACAGCGTTGTCTCCTTCGTCATAAATTATTATCAATATAATCTGGAACCTTTTTCCATATTGGAGCAACTACGTACTGTGCATTTACTGTAAGAAAGCTACAAGGGGAATCACATTGACTGATATATATTCTTGAAAAAAAATCTTCTTTTAAATATGAGAGTCTTATATACGATATCATTAATTTGCAAAAGGCCGCGCGGAATATTACCCCTCCCCCCCCCTCCCCGAGGATAATTACCCGCACACCCCTGAAAATACCTAGGACAACCCCCCCTACCCTGATATTAATTTGGTTTTAATAAAAGCACAATTTTTATGGGGGGGGGGGGTGATTGTCCACGGGGGTAATTGTCCTCGGGTGTGGGGGAGGGGGTGGTTGTACTTGGGGAGTAATACCGGAGTGTTGGCTCAGTCAGTAGAGCGTCCGCCTCACAACCGGGAGGTCGTGGGTTCGAAACCCGGCCGCGTCATACCAAAAGACGTTAAAAGATGGGAGTTGTTGCTACCTTGTTTGGCGTTCAACAATAAGGGATAGAGCAACGTCGATCTGGCGCTGCTCAGTGGCTGCCGGGCTCACGATCAATTGGGCAAAAAGAATTTCCGTTTCGGTTTAATAAAATTTGGAGTGGACTATTAGGCTATTATTATTATTATTATTATTATTAATTTTTCCGCGGAGTATGGTCCTTGGGAGTTGTCTTCCGGGGGCTGATTTTCCGGGGTGTTGTACTCCTTGAGGGTAATTTTCAAGGGGGCGATTGCCCGGCCCCCCCACTCAGTGTTATTTAGGGTACGCATATGCTCGTACCCTCTTTTTGAAAGCACCCCCTATCTGAGGCCTGCCAACATTTCCGAACCCCCCTTTCGCGGGCTTTTCGCGGGCTTTTCCTGCCTTGGAGACCCCCCTAAATCAGGAAAAATGCTCAATGTACCCCCCTAAATTCGGAATAATTTCTCAGGAGTCCAACGAGATGAGAGAAAAAAAAGAAAAACACCCCCTTTTTAAAGAAATCTCCGGGTGAAAAGTCAAATACACCCCTTTTTTTACAATTCTCGGGCCGGACTTTGTCGCACGAAAAGTACCCCTTTACCGGACATTTTGGCAACACGCATGCGGTCATTCCGACCTCTGAGTGGGGGGCCGGGGGCGATTGTCTAGGGGAAAAAATAGTGCTTACCCCCCCCCCCCCGCTTATTCACCAGCTGGTTGATATTCCCCGCCAACTATTTTCTCACGAATTGGGCAAAACGAAATAAAAAGTAGTGCTCCTTACCCCCCCCCCCCCCCCCCATCTCCCCGCTTATTCACCAGCTGTCAGATATTCGCCTCTAAATAATTGTCACGAATTGGTGACATAAAAATACTGCTCCTTATCCCCCTTACCCCCGCCCCAGGCGCGCCGGAAGCAGTTTGGGATTGGGGGGGGGGGGGGGAGGGGGGAGTAGGGGGAGGGGGAGGGGGGAGTAGGGGGAGGGGGAGGGGGAGTGGAGGAGGGGGAGGGGGAACATTCCAGGGAGCTCACCTTCCAGGGACAGTGGCGTAATGAGCAAAAACGTTTGGAAGGAGGGGGGCAGAAGAAAAATCTGCATCACTCTTACACTTTACATGCAGGCCCTGCGGAACGTTTTTCAAAGTGGAGTATTAAAGATCAGGTAGAGCGTAAATTGGCGCGGGGTCATGGGCCTGAGCCCAGGCAAGGGATCAAGGGGCTGAGCCCCCGGAAGCTCAGGCCTTTTAGGTATTAAATTACGGTCAGATAAGCATATTTAGATACCTAATATGTGACACTGGCAGGTCACTAATTGCGGGGAGTCCAGGGGGCAGAGCCCCAAAAGATCAGATGTTTTATGTATTTAATTACGGTTAGATGAGCATCCAGGGTCCCTCTTTAAGGCCACTATGGTCCGGGGGTAGAGCCCCCTGTAGCTCAGAGCTTTTAGATATTTAACTACGGTCAGATAAGCATCCAGGGGCCTGCCTTAGGGCCGTTGGTGGGGTCCAGGGGGCAGAGCTCCCGGAAGCTCAGGGGTTTTAGGTATTTAATTACGGTCAGATAAGCATCCAGGGGCCCGCCTTAGGGCCATTGGTGGGGTCTAGGAGGCAGAGCCCCCAGGAAGCTCGGGGTTTTAGGTATGTAATTTACGGCCAGATGGGCATATTTTGATACCTCATTATTTTGTGACATTGGCAGTTCACTTTTTGTTTCTCTCTCTCTATCTTTCTTTTTGTCTGTAACATATTTTTTCAGAAAGTGAGGGGGGCTCGAGCCCCTGAGCCCAGGCGCGGATCCAGGATTTCTTAGGGAAGGGGGCCCAACTTTTTTTTTTTTTTTGCTCCCGAAAATTTGAAAAACGCGCCGGCCAAAAATTCGCTCAGTGGGGGGGGGGGGGGGGGGGGGGGGGGGGGTAGTGAGCACATATTTTATTTTTTGGATCCTCAAAAAAAATTCAATTTGCACCCCCCCCCCCCCTTGAGCGCCAGGGGGGGGGGGACCCAACCCCCCAAAAAGGTAAAAATCACGTGATTTTACATGATTTTTTCCCCTGGATCCGCCACTGCCTGAGCCCAGCCGTTTTGCAGGCCCTGACATGAAAGCTTCTAAATAAGCATATTTTTCACTCCACTGTAAATTTGGGAATTTCTAATTTTCCATCAAACGCATAAAAAGGCAGGACTTACAAAAAAAAATGGAAAAAATACCGGAAAATCGTGTCATTTCAGCAACATTTGTAAATCACTGGTATCGAATAAGAAATACCCTGGGTATAGTTACAGTATAACAGCCCCGATGCAAATATCAATTGAATAATAACTTAGGCAACTCCAAGATTTTTTTTTTTTACTTAGTGTTCTTATTAGTACTATGTTTTGTCCTTTTGTAGGGAAGCACAGTTAACCATGCCCAAAACCTCGAAGGGAATTAGATCGTCGTGCCTAGGCTAAAGGGCTAAATTTGACCAGGGAACTATCTCTTGCCCTTTTTTTTATAATTTAGTGAGCGATTGGAGAGGGCTACGATTTTTAGGTTTAACCGCTCGTATCACATTGGGTACCATAATTATAGATGCACACTACAGTATATTAGGCACGATATTTATTCATTTAAGCAAATTAAAGACCCACCTTTTTCATCCTCATATCAAACTTAAATCTTCTCTGTACCATATAAGATCAAGAATAGCATACTAGGTATAGGAGACGTACAGGCAGTATAAATATTAAGTGGTAAAAATGTGTATTATTTCTTGTTCCGTACTGGATTCTCGGTATGATATCGACTATGGAATACGTGTCATCATCATTATTAGTAATTATTATCATTGTTATTATCAATAATATTATTATTATTAGAAGTAGAAGTAGTAGTAGTATTAATAGTAGTAGTAGTAGTAGTAGTAGTAGTAGTAGTAGTAGTAGTAGTCAGTGGCGGATCCATGGTGGATTCCATTTCAATACATTTTGTTTTCATTTGATTTTATTCACTGAGCAAATTATCGGCCGGCGCGATTTTAAAATTTTCGGGAGCCAAAAATAAATAAATTAGTGCTCACTACCCTCCCCCCCCCCCCCCTCCCCACTGAGCGAATTATCGGCCCGCTATTTCGCCGCTAAATATTTTCTCACGAATTGGGCCCCCTCCCCTGCCGCCGACTGGATCCGCCCCTGGTAGTAGTAGTAGCAGTAGTAGTAGTATAGTAGTATCGTATAGTATTAGAAGTAGTAGTATATAGAAGTAGTATTAATAGTAGTAGTAGTAGCAGTAGCAGTAGTAGTAGGAGTAGTAGTAATAGTAGTAGTTGTAATAGTATAGTAGTAGTAGTAGTAGTAGCAGTAGTAGTAAAAGTAGTAGTAGCAGTGGTAGTAGTAGTGGTAGTAGTAGTAGTAGTAGTAGTAGTAGTAGTATAGTAGTAGTAGTAGTAGTATTAGTAGTAGTAGAAGTAGTAGTAGTAGTAGTAGTAGTAGTAGTAGTAGTAGTAGTTGTTGTAGTAGTATTCTCCTCATCATTATAATTAAAATATACAAAAAGACCAATTGCTGGACGAATAAATAAAATCAAATGAAATCAAATTTATTGGAATAAAATCCACAATTTTGGAGAATGTACATGCAAAAGTATCAGAAGTATCAAACATTTTCATAATGGGTTACAAGTGAATTGTTGATCAATATGCAATAAAAATAAGAGAAGCAAATACAGTTTGATAATAACTTTTCTTGATAATCACTAGTAATTATAAAAGAAATATCAAACCAAGTTAAAGTGAATAGTCGAATTTCAGATCATCATTAAAACAAGAAAACAAAAGCAGAAGAGTAATAATAGCAGGAAAGAACATAAGTTTCATCTAGGAAAAAAGTTGATGTCGCCATACCGCAAAATTCTTCCTATAATTACAAAATACTTTGAAACAAGTATTCCTAAATCTATCAGCCAACATGTTACTGATAGAGGTGATATAAATCTTAATCATTATATTGCATTGTTATACAAAAAATTCTTCGAATTAACTGCAATGACATGAGAGGGATGATTCCATTTGTCTTTTTGACAACTCTCAGAAAATGTACTCTTTTGTGCAATACGGCAGTTTTAGACTCGTGAAGGCGGCCAAACTCAGCGTTCAATGGCACAAATCTTGTAGCTTTCTGGAGGCATAGAGAGCCCAGGGTGACCTCGCATGCTGTGGGTTGGTTGGTCGGGAGGAAGCTTGAATTCGAATTGCTGGAAGAGGTTGGTGAAGAGCAAAAATGATTCCATCTTGGCAAGTTGCACACCCAGGCAATCACGACGGCCTGCCAGGAGAGGAGGAAAATGCCGATATCTAGTAAATTGATGAATGGGAAAATTATTGTAACCATTCTTTTTCTCATTAGTCATTTAGTCATTTACTAGAATGCAGACACCATTTCTGCAATAATCTATAACGCAATCCGCCCAATGCCCCCTCGCATGGTGGATTCGCTTACAAGTAATTGAAATAACTATCAACACGATGTGAGAACCTTTGGCACAGACTTGAAAACGATCAATACCTCAAACCCTTCACTTTTCATTTTTTTCAAAGAGTTGCTTTTACTTTTGCCCATACAACGCTTGCATAATATTGTGAGTATCAGGTGTAGATCATACAGTATATACTGGTCCCACTTTAAACTGTTTTCAAGCTCTAATTGTCTCTCATGGGAGAACTCTACTATGATAGCATATGGGAGGAAATGGGCGAAATATGAACGGTTTATGAGGATTGATGATATACAATAACGAGTTCATTCCCTAAGGAGAACACGGGCTATCTTACCAATGCTGAATGGCATCCAAGCCTCGTTCTTCACGACTGTTTGACCATCAGCACTGAGAAATCTGTCTGAGTTGAATAGCTGAGGATCACACCACTCCTTGGGGTCATGATGAACAGCCCACAGGTTAGGGATAACGATGGTCCCCTTGGGTATGGTATAAGGTCCAATGGAGACATCTGCAGACGTCATGTGAGGCAGAGCGACCGGGAGGACTGGACGGATGCGCATAACCTCCATCAGGGTGGCGTCGCAGTAGGGAAGGTTTGGGCGGTCACTGGTGTTTGGTTGTCGGCCACGCCCAACAACTGCATCCAACTCATTTTGTACCTATTGGTGGAAAAAAAACACTTTAAGATTTAACCCCCGATACGCGGATTTTAACAAGATGTCTGCTCACTTGTCGGAAAATGTTATTCTTTATTGTAAATAATTATGCAGGTTCTTAGCATTCATAGGTCACCCTGTCAAGCTATTCTCTCTCAGTCATTCTTTCCCTTTTGTTCTCTCCTTTCTCTTTCTCTCTTTCTTTCTCGTATGTCTTGTAAAGTCCATGATCTAGTGATATCATGATTTTAGTGCTTGTACTTATACTTGATGAATAATATCAATCAATCGGTAATTCAATTAATCAATCAATCAATCATTCTACCTTCTTCTGAACATCCGGGTGAACAGCTAGGTAGAGTATCGCCCATGAAGTCACCACCGCTGTGGTTTCAGTACCTGCGGCAAAGAAATCCAACACAATCCTCCAGAACGTGTCCATGGAGTAATCTTTCGAGATGTCGTGTGCTAGGAACGCGTCAACGAAGTCCCGGATATTATCTTTCTGGAAAGTTTCTTGATGGTTGTAGAGATGAGACATGATGAAGTCCCTTAGCTTGAACGTGCAATCGCGGTAGGGTTTGTACCACGGAGTATGAACAAGTGATTCAAAGACATTAACTGGATCAGTATCTGAGACGAGGCTAAAGATATCCACCATTGCCTGCAGAGCTCCAATAAATTCGGGATCGTCGTACTCATATCGGCGACCGAAGACTAGCTGAACTATGATGTTAGCAGTTGCTTTGTTCAACAAAGCCGATGGATCCATGGGTTCACCATGTAGAGCCTTGATTTCCGAGTCAGCCAGATAACGAGCCTCAAGGTTGATCTGAGGGACAAGGCTCTTCTTACCAAAGCCGAAAGAGCGAAGAATTTTCGCTGGTCATCCCATGGCTTGCCATTACTCCAAACAATGGCAGCTGTAAGAAAGATGTAGCAGATTTGGTTTAAAATAATACAGATACAAACAGCCTCAACTCTGTTTGCCTTCATACACATGGAATTTTGTAAGCAAGAAAAATGTATACGTTTGCAAGGTTGGTTTCCTTTTACATCGTGAAGGTTATACTTTATTATATTATACAAATCCCATATACGCCTTTTTGAGAAACCACAAGCGGGATGCGGTACTTTACCATTCTTTTCAGCATCTGGAATTCCCCATCTGATATGCCCCGGTACGAATCGGTCTGAAAAGAATTCTCCTGACTTCACCAGAGCTTGTTTCATACTCGCCCTGTCGTTCAAGACAACAAAGAGAAACGGGCCTCTCCGAACGCTAGAAACGGGCCCATACTTCCTCGCCAAGTCCACGAAAGCCTCATGAATTAGACCCGAGTCGAATCGGTATCCGATGATTGGCAGCGACCATGGCCCGGGTGGAAGGTTTTTTGGACGCCGAACGAACAATAAACCATCTTACCCCCCCCCCCCCCCCCCCCCCCCCCCCGGAACGAAATATCGATCGGCCAAATTTTCAAATTTCGGGACCAAAACAAAATAAAAATGTGCTCTTATGAATTCACACGATCCGATAAGGTACTCACTTCATTACTAAAATATAATGAACGCAATGTATCATATCGTATTGTCATTAATGTAAACATAAATGTAAAGGCAACAAATTAAACCATATCAAAATTTGAAGCCAATATTCTGACTTTTTCCTTCGTCCTTGCAGTTGCAGTAATACCTTATCACTTCAAACCTTCTTAACTAATATTATGTTATCCTATATCTCTACAAAGGTAACCAAAGCCGAAAATCGGTCTCCACCAGTCCGAAACAAGCATTATGTTTGCCAAGTCATCTCAAACATGGGCAAAACTAACATCTGGAATAATGGGCTAAATAATTAGGCCTATATGACTTTTCGTCGACTATCAATTAGATTATATATTTTTTATTAAGACTAACGGCATGGGCAATCCCATTGCCAAGTGTATTGTTATGCATACTCTTCCACAACACATAATCAGTCTTAATTAATTACCCCTTACCCTTGCAGATCGACACAGCTCATGAATCTTGGTCACTGTCTTGTAGGGAAAACCCCGCGATGACACCAAAACCTGACCGATGGTGAACATTCCTGGAAAGTAAGGCCTGCTTGTATATTCTACTGCTATATACTATACTAGCCCCAACCAGCGTCAGCGATCGAAATTCAATTGGACCGACTGTTACCCAAGATCCGGCGACTTTTGGAATGTACGGTTTTGGGGGAGTGGTCGTCTTTTATCAATTTCTGTTTGTTGATAATAATTATAACATTTGGGAATAGGCCTACGAGTATGATTTATATATTGTTTTGTTTGTGTATAGACTTGGGATTTATGCTATATGAAAGCCTTTACAGTGAGCATCTTATCATAAACATATGAATAACATAAGGGGGGCGCAGTGGTGGATCCAGGCAAAAGTGCTCACTAACCCCCCCCCCCCCCCCCCCCCCCGCTTATTCACCGGCTGGCTGATTTTCACGAATTGGGCCCCCCTCTCTTGCCGCCGGCTAGCCCTGGGGGGGGGGGGGGGGTGATTACATAGGCCATCTCCCCCTTGGTCAAATATTTGGGGAGATACCCCCCCCCCCGGCCCCCCACCCCCCCGGAACTACGCATATGTATGTGTGTGTGAGAGAGAGAGAGAGAGAGAGAGGGGGAGGGAGGGAGAGAGAGAGAGAGAGAGAGAGAGAGAGAGAGAGAGAGAGATTTCGAAGGAAATAAACCTTAAGGGCAGCGCAAATCTCAAGGGCAAGTTTAATAGAGTTTTTGTATTCACTAAAAACGACTATCTGGACTCCGAGCAGGGGCACTAGACGGGCCATTGTTTGATAAATTTGTCTTTAAGAAAGCATAATGCCATTGTTTAACTAAAGAAACTGCTCAAATGTTTGAAACAGCTGAACCAATTAGCTTCTCAGAAGCCAAATGTTTATTTATAAATGTGTGCAATAATTAAGAAGCACTGATTAGCAATTTACTTTCGAAAGCAGTAGATGTCCAAGAAATATTTTGACACAGTTCAAACATTTCAGCATTGGTGTATGTAATGTGGAAAGTTTCAATGACACTTTGTGTCATTGTCTCATGCTAAGATAGAGAGATATTGAAATCAGTTAATGAAGTTCATTTTTGTTAATATTTATTCTTAAAAAGATAAGTTTTGCTGATTTCTATTCCTCCAGGCTGCAATATATCTGTGTGTCTTCAACTCAAAGCTGAATTGAATGTATGGGTTGTATGGAATAAAATATATTTGTAATTTGTATACTGTAGTTGTCGTGTCTAACTTGTATATTGTGTACTAAATGAAAGATGAGAGATATTGAACGGTGAAGAAAAAAAGGAAAGTTCGAATGAGAAGAGAAGTAACGGAAATGAGTGTTTTACAGCAATTGAGAATAATGAGTTAATCGAGTTAAATGGGCTCAATCAAATTCACCTCATTATCCTTTTATTTCACATCTCCGTTTCTGTATTTCTCTTTTTTCCTCTGTATCTTTTCATCTCTTTCTCTCTCTCTCTATATATATATATATATCCCTCTCTCTCCCTCCCTTGCTCTACCCTCCTCTCCCCCTCTCTCTCTCTTTATTGATGAACAGGGATACCCCTTGCTTTTGCTTCTTCTATCTTGTTATTGATTACTCTACTATTCTTTCAAATCTCCCATCATCATTTTCTGATACGACCGGAATGGAAATAACATGAAATAACAAGACATAAATACTACATGGACAACAACAAAAATAGAATAACAAGCATAAACAAACAAGTAATGAGAGAGAGAGAGAAATACAAAAAATAATGGCAGTCACTGTGGTAAAATATACAAAATTCCCGGAATTCATAAGGGGTTAGTTCAATAAAATATATCTCCTTTATGTTCACACCCATTTTGTAACTCATTTTCTCTTTCATCTCTCCTTCTTTTATCCATACTTCGCTGCTCCTATTTTCCAAATAATCACAAGTAAGATAAATCATATTTCTTTTGATTTTCAAATTTATTCAAACTTCCCACTCGAATTTGAGTCTTATCAAGCTTAAATATATCAATTGAGTATATATAGAATAAATTAAATATATAAAAAATATCCCGAACCAGATGTAATGAACATTTCAATAAGATGAATATATGCTTGTATGTTCATGCATACAGCCATATTTTACATAAAGAGGATATGCTTTACATCAGCTTCCCTCACTTCAGAATTAGCATAGGCACTTGCATATATGAACTGAAAAATTCAGAATTTCCCGAGTGATGTTATATTTTACTGAGGCCATAGGCTGAAGATGAAATATAACGGCACGAGGGGAATTCTAAATTTGGAGGTGAATACATGTTACACTGAACAATGAAATGCATGCAATATTTCGCGTAGAGAACTAGAAGAGATGTGCACAGTCTAATTTGCTTTTGCACACGTTATAACATGCAAAATAAGGTTGTTATATTGCACAGCCATGCAAATATAACAGAATGTCGAGTGTCGCATGACACCATTTCAGCCATAGGACACAAATACACCATCATCAAACTACATGCAACTAGCACATTCTTTTGTCTCCTCTGTACTTAAAAAAGTTTAAATATCTAAGGCACCGCAAAACTTATTTTTGAAATTCATGATCATCCAATTTACATAGTGAAAGACCCGTTTAGAACATCCTTTTGCATGACATAATTCAGAATATACTCACAGATCTGAGCGATTTGCATTGTCTATTACGAAAATCTGGATTATGAAAATCACATCACTTTATAATCAGAAGAGGATGGTGATCAAAAGGCAAGGTAACGGAATGCTCATGAGAGTATAGTGTCTATGTTTGTATCTTATAAGCCAATCAGGAAGGCAAACTTACTAAAATATAAAACTTATTTACAAGGCAAGTATGGCAAAGATATACAAGTTCAAAATATACATGTATCATAGCATTGCATAATCATAATCTGGAATATGTATCATCAAAATGATTGAAATCCAGTACTGAATCCAAATAGAATAAACATGTATCGTACAATTATAGCAGCATATTTATACGTACACTGGAATGATGTAAAGAAAATCCTGGAAAATATTTCCTCAAATGGATTAAGTACTGGTGAATGTAGTTAAAAATGTACAAACAATAATTCATTTCAAATTAAATATCACACTGATAACTCAGTCATGCTACATTGACAAAATAGACATGTATCTTAAACTTGTAGCAGCATATTCACATATACACTGGAATGATGTCCAAAAGAATCCAGGAAAAGAATCCAGGAAAATATTTCCTCAAATGGATTTAATATAGTACTGGTGGATGTAGTTAAACATGCACAAACAATAATCCATTTTTAATTAAATTTCACACTAATAACTTGTGCATGTTACATTGACAAAAAAAGACATGTATCTTAAAATGATAGCAGCATATTTACATATAAACTGGCATGATGTCAACAAAATCCAGAAAAATATTTCCTCAAATTGATTCAATATAGTACTGGTGGATGTAGTTAAACATGTATACAAACAATAATCCATTTTGAATTAAATATCACACTGATGACTCGGGCATGTTACATTGACAAAAGAGACATGTATCTTAAAATTATAGCAGCATATTTACATATACACTGGAATGATGTCAACAAAAATCCAGGAAAATATTTCCTCTAATGGATCTAATATAGTACTGGTGGATGTAGTTAAACATGTAAAAACAGTGATCCATTTCAAATCAAATATCACACTAATAACTTGTGCATGTTACATTGACAAAAAAAGACATGTATCTTAAAATTATAGCAGCATATTTACATATACACTGGAATGATGTCAACAAAATCCAGGAAAATATTTCCTCAGATGGATTTTATAATCTATAACTGGATGTAGTTCTAAATTTACAAACAACATTCCACATCTGACAAAATGTTACACTGATAACTCAGGCCTATATTCATACACCCTTACCAGACAAAGCTAGTTCTCGACTATCATATTGAGTTCTATCAAGTTCATAGACAAGATAACTAGAGCAATATGGCTCTAAACATCTGGGTCATTTCTGGTAACAAATACACAAGTTGATTTAGATTCTACTTAAATATATTTGTTATTGAACATGAGCAACAACATCAACAAATACAGTGACATTTTTATAAGATAATTTGAAATAATACATACTCTAACTCATAACTCACTTTGTGAAAGTTGAGTGGTATTTCATACATTGCATGCAAATCACTAAAACAAATCGGTAAAACTCTACAATACTCATATACTTGGTACATGTACTACATAATTGTCTAATGCACTAACATCCTTGCCAAGGCATTAATCAACATTTGCCACTCTCCACCCAGGTGTACATTGGCACCCGATATGCCAAAGTGCGACATATTTGGAGGCCGCCTAGGACAGGGTAATAATGTTTGAGCGCAAGGAGCGTCATGGCTTGATGGCGTGTGTACTATATCAGAAGCCACCGTTATTATCATTATAAAAAACTAGTTGCTGGCAGTGTCACCTTCTATTGACAGGCACAATGCATGATCTTAGCTGAGAAAAAAATGACCCCCTATTTTCAGAAAACATTTCGACACAACATGACCCCTTTCTACATCAATACAACAGGTACACAATGGGCTTTTGATGCAACTCTGTTTTGGGCTTATTGAAGAAGAAAAAAGTACACATTCACAAAACATTGTGACAATATTATGATCCCTTTCTCTTGAAATGTTTATTCTAACACCAAGGCCCCATTTCACAAAACTTGTCATCAATGACAAATGGCAGTTTTTGTTATAAGCTATTGTATTGTATTGTAATATTTATTCGGCACTTTCAAGAAATATAACAATAAAACAATATAATCATGGTAAATACAAAATTAGAATGACAAAAACTATGCAAATACACATTTTTGTAGCAATATTCTGAGTGCAAAAGATGGCGGCCAGGGAAGAAGAGAGCAAACTTAATTACTGTAACCGTAAAGGTCCCTCCGCCCAACCAACTGATGCACTCAGAAGACTGGTACAATAGCATAAGGACAAATAAGAGAGTAACAAATCAAGGATAAACAATAAAAATATAAAGAAAGGCGAGGCACAAGCAAATGTAACGCCAACATAGCATATTAGGAAATTTATAATTTCAATAACATAATAGCATTGTTTCTCCATAACATTATGATCATATGATGTAACTATTAAAACATGTTCAATATTTTATACCGGGGTTTTCTTTACCTGACTAATTGCTATCAAAATATTACATGTAAATTAAATAACTTTGAAATAAAATGAAACTATTATCCAGACTTATGTCACATATTTCATTGCTCACATAAATAACTAAAAAATAGGAATCGAGATTATTGAATTGGAAATGCCCCTTTAGAGATGTATACGTTGAGGTCCAACTGAGTGCATTCAGAAGACCGTTTAAAAAAATAAAAATATATATATATATATATAGCATACTGAAAAATAAAGAGAGTAACAAATCAAGGATAAACAATAAAGTTAAAAAAAAAAAAAAAAATTGAGAGGAAAGAGCAAATGTAACGCCAATAGAGAAATTAAGTACACATTATATATTACATTAGAAGGTTCACAAGTTTAATGATATAATAATACCAGGGTTTCCATTTACCTGATTAAATGTTATCAAAATATTGCATTAAACAAATTTGAAATAAGATGGAATCATGTTTCGGACTTATATCGCGTATTAGATTGTACACATAATTTATAAATATAACTGAAATTGAAATTATTGAATTGAGAATGCCTTTATCAGATTTATACATTGAGGTCGAGGGATGAGAGGTGGATTTTGAGGCTTTGTTTCCAATTGACGAAGTTTACTAAGATAAGGTCATTACGTAGACTAATAGGCAAACTGTCCCATAGAATGGGGAAAAGAAATAGTGCCGTATTGGCTAGTCGCTGAGTGCGAGCACGAAGATGTTTAAAACGAAGATCATCCAGACGCCTTGCAACCACGTGTATGCTAGCTTGAACATCTTCACAAGAAGTGAGACGGAGAAGGGACTTGGCTACAAAGGTAATGATGAGGAAGGTACGGCAAGACTTCAAACTTTGCCAGTTTAACAATTGCAGTCGATTTTGGTATGACATTTGTTGCTGTTGTTGTTTTAGAATAAGACGGGTTGCGCGGCGTTGGATGCTTTCTAATCTGTCAGAATAACAGCTATTGTAAGGATTCCACGCAGGCACACCATACTCGAGTATCGGGAGAACCAATGATTTGTACAGAGCAAATATTGCTCAGGGGGAGAGACCGGAAGAAAGAGAGGTAAGTAAACCTAGTTAGTGAAATCCTTGCTTCTGATTGGTTATCAGCAGATTTTGTCACTGATTTTAGTCATTTGTCATTAAAAGAAGGCTGAAATGGGTCCCAGGACTTGGAACTAACAGGCTATCCGAGACACATGGACGCCCAAAATCTAGGTTCGGACCCCCAGAATTTGGACGTCTTTACATAGGGCTAATGCATACAGAGTGGAAAAAGTTAAATCTGAACCTCTCTTCCAAATAACAGTTAGTGTGGAGCCCTGTATCATGCATACACAAATTCAAGATGAAGTGTTACCAGTGGGACACTGTCTTACTCTATCGATACCATAGCAACTAGACTTCATACTTTGATTGCTTCTCTGGGATTTCAGGATCATCCTGTGAAGCTCTTGACTGAGTACAAGAAGCCTGCCTCTTGTCTGAAATGTATATGCGTTTCAAAACAGCTTTGCGTTTATCATCTCTCAGAAACGTGATTCTGGCTCATTCTCACATTCAAAACGCATTTTTTTTGGCGTTTCAATATAAACGTATCTAAAGACGTATGAAAACGTGCTTGCGTTTATCAACATGCAAATTTGCCTGAAACGCTGATTATTGGCTAGACAAGAGTTGATAAACGCACTCTTACATCACACATGGGTTGCTGTTGAGGGTGGTCTGATGGCTGTAATGTCCTTCTTGGAGAGTGTACATCATCCATGGGTTGCTGTTGAGGGTGGTCTGATGGTGGTAATGTCCTTCTTGGATAGTGTACATCATCCATGGGTGGCTGTTGAGGGTGGTCTGATGGTGGTAATGTCCTTCTTGGAGAGTGTACATCACCCATTGGTTGCTGTTGAGGGTGGTCTGATGGTGGTAATGTCCTTCTTGGAGAGTGTACATCACCCATGGGTTGCTGTTGAGGGTGGTCTGATGGCTGTAATGTCCGTCTTCGATAGTGAACATCACCCATGGATGGTTGTTGAGGGTGGTCTGATGGTGGTAATGTCCTTCTTGGATAGTGTACATCATCCATGGGTTGCTGTTGAGGGTGGTCTGATGGTGGTAATGTCCTTCTTGGATAGTGTACATCACCAATGGGTTGCTGTTGAAGGTGGTATGATGGTGGTATTGTCCTTCTTGGAGAGTGTACATCACCCATGAGTTGCTGTTGAAGGTGGTATGATGGTGGTATTGTCCTTCTTGGAGAGTGTACATCACCAATGGGTTGCTGTTGAAGGTGGTATGATGGTGGTATTGTCCTTCTTGGAGAGTGTACATCACCAATGGGTTGCTGTTGAAGATGGTCTGATGGTGGTATTGTCCTTCTTGGAGAGTGTACATCACCCATGGGTTGCTGTTGAAGGTGGTATGATGGTGGTATTGTCCTTCTTGGAGAGTGTACATCACCCATGGGTTGCTGTTGAAGGTGGTATGATGGTGGTATTGTCCTTCTTGGAGAGTGTACATCACCGATGGATGTAGAGGAATGGTAGGATCGAGTGTAGTGATCTTGCAAGACTGGAATATTGGCACCTAACCCTCTTGATAGGGTGATGTTGGCATGTACTGGGTTCACGTGACTAGTGCTTGCCATGGTTCCTTGGTACATCGCTCTTGATTGCTCAGAAGAGACATTTCCTGTGTCGTATGTGTTGCCATGGTAACTACCTTCTAATAGTTGGCGAGATGCCCTGAAATAAGGATGATAAGGACTGTAAGGAATGATAGGAAACTGAGTAATGTTTAAGTTGCCCAAGTCCGCTGAGCTATAAAGGAAACAGATTTTTTTTACTATCCGTTTGTAAGATCAGAGAAATAAGAAATTAACCTCTATGGCCCGTATTCTGAAGTCAGGTTTAGTTAAACCCAGGTTTAACTTTAAACCCGGGATTAACTAAGCCAGACTTCAGGTCTAAGTATCATTTCAGTTTCTGAAAGCCAGGTTTAGTTAAACCCAGGTTTAAGTCTAAAACCCAGGTTTAAATTTAAGCCAAGGTTTAACTACCATGGAGATGTAGTCTGCTTCTACTGCACATGCTCAGTACAGCTCATCCATCTTCAAGGGTAGCTGATATGGCCTTTATAGGCTTTGTTATAGCTGGATTTCGTGCTGCAAATTTAATAATTTCAATTCAAAATATTCGACACAAACAAATCTCTTTCGAAGCAACCATTGAACGTTATGACGTGATTTTTTGTTTTGTTTTACCCTTTGATTTATTGTTAAACTGCTGAAAAAGTCTGAATCGAGGTGGAATTGATCTTTACGAATAATAAATAATACAAAAATCGGGATTCTACAATTTCTGCATGCCCATGCAGATTAGTCAAAACTTCCAGAACAACATAAAAATGCTCTAAATAAGATTTAGATGACTAAAAGAGAAACTAAAAATGATCAAAAATACCTTCTTGATGCAAAATAACTAGTCCAAAGTCAACATTGCTGAAGCTCATTTGTTTGATTTTTAGTTTTTTTTTAGGACAATGGAATCCTTTTTCGAACCGACATGTCGGGTATCATGATCCCCTTCTCGGTCACCGTGCGCGCATATCATCGATCGTGCGCGCATTCATTTGTACAAGTACCCACGGTTTAGAAATATTGCATTGTCCTAACAAAAAACGCTTAAAATTCGACCATATTATATGAGCTTCAATGTTGACTTTGGACTAGTTATTCTGCATCAAGAAGGTATTTGTGATCATTTCTCTTTCAGTCATTTTAATCTTATTAAGGCCTAGGTCTAGATCTAGATCTAGACCTCGATCTAGTGCATCGTTCGGGGCATCTTAAGGATGTTCTCGATGTTTTGACATCATAATATAAATAGACTAGGCGCGCCTAATCGGTCTAGGTCTAGAGTCTAGACTAGATCTAGGGCAGATTCTACCCAAAACTCTACTAGATCTAGGTCTAGAGTTCCGGCTTAATACACTCGTCGGCTCTTAATTATACTAATCCATGATTGTCTTATAAATATAGATTATTCTAATCCAACCTTAGGCCTACAGTTTTATTTTATCTCGCATTTGTTTACATCGTTGGGACGCAATTTGAAAATGTGTATTGCACTCACAGTTTCAAAACTACGTGAGCATAACGTCAAACTAAAGGTATGGGGCTACTATATTTGTTTTCCTCTGCAACAAAGTGATACGTGTTGATTTACTTTGGCAACTTTTTAGTTTCAAGGATTGTCGTACTATACAAATCACACAATCTTATATAAAATATAAAATCTTAAGACTTAGAAAATATTAGGCATAAAGATTCAATAAGCAAATGAAGTATCCAAATTAATGTTCAAACTTGCCGAAGGCATAAAATCGCAAGGCCCACTTTTATCCGCAAGCGATGTGTGTGTCTCTCCAATGTTGGAGTCAATGCAAATCGCTGTTTGTTTGGTATTTAAAAAAAGACAGCGATGACAAACAAATCATCGTCGCCATGATTGTGAAAGGTTTTTTTCTTTCCACAAGAGCTCTCTCCGGTCTCATTATTTGCAATAATTCGTCGTAATGTCTTTTAATGTTGTCTTCTTCTCCTCTGAATATCCAACAAATAGTTAGACCTGACTTAAGCCAGACTTAAACTAGGTGTACCCCAGGTTTAAATATGTGTACAATTTCTACAGAGTTAGACCAGGCTTAAACCTAGGTTTAAGTTAAACCCGACTTCAGAAACGCAAAATTAAACCTAGGTTTAAATCTGAGAGTTAGGCGAGGCTTAGACTAGACTTAAACCTAGGTTTAAAGTTAAACCTGACTTCAGAATACGGGCCTATTGGTCTTATTGAAAGTACTAGTCTCAAGAAACATTTTGATCAGTGAATGAAGAAGAAGAAAAAAGAAATATGAGAGACTACAGCACCCCCCCCCAAAAAAAAAAAAAAAAAAAAAAAAAAAAAATATATATATAAAAAGAACACAAAAATTCAACAAAGTTTAAGTTGATTGATTCCACTTTACAGTAGAGAATTTGTTCAATAAAGCTGTTAATGAATATATAGTTCTGTCAGACAAGAAATCTTCAATATTTCCGAGGTAAACAGTATCACAATATTGCATGCTCCCAACAGGAGTATCAGCATTGTAGCTTTCCTTATCATTCCATTAGAGGCTCTTTGAAAAGTCTACAGTAGCAGTAAATTTTATTGGATAACTTGTTTAGCACAGGGCTAATCTTCCACAAGGTCCATCTGGGTATACTGGTATACTGGGGTGTGCAGGTGGCCCACTACACCAGGGTTTCCCCCTACTCTTATATGAATAGTGCAGTGAGTTCTTAACGTGCAAAGGTGGCGACTCTCCTCTACACGGGTCCTCCATTTAACGTCCTATCCGAGGGACGGTGTGTTTTTCACTTTACAAAGCCTGCGTCTCTGAAGCAAGGGGAGGGGCAATTTAACACACAATGCAGGCATCTGCCTGGGTGGGATTTAAACCCGAGATATTTGGTTCGACGGGCAAACGCTTTACTGACCGAGCCTACTCGCCTCCTCAGATACATGCTGTTATCAGAATTTTATTTTTTAAAATCACATTTACTGTACTGACCTTTGCGAACATGCAAGGGTGTGAAGAAATGAGTTCAAGTCATCTTGAGCAACTCCATTGAACTTGAAATTTCCCTTCCTGATCTGAGGAAAACAACCCTGTAACATATAATAGCAATACTACTTGTAAACTTTGTATCAATTTCAAGTAAGTGAATCTATTTCATTCTGGCATGTAATCTATTTTCTTGGGAATATACACTCAAGAGCTACAGTTACATCCCTTAAACAAAATGAAAATAAGAATGTGGAGCCCCACAGAATACCCCCCTATGTTTGTGTGTATCTTTGACTTACATGTCCCCACAGTCCCTCCTGTTAGTTCATTACTTACCCTCTCTTGCGAGAGTGGCCTCACCCAACAACTAAATCTAACTACACCAGCTGGGATACCAGGAGTGGTTCCCACTTTGTTTTGCCACGCATCCCAGTGACTACCTATCTTTATTTTGTCTTCCTTAAATGTCTTCCTTAGTAGCCAAACTATTTTTATGATATTACGCTTGTAAACAAAGCACAGAAGTAAGGAAGTTTCTTTAGAGTTAGTAAGGGAAAGAAACTTTCCCAGATGATGTTTTTAGTGATATTTTAGAAAGAGAACACCGAAGAGCTAACAAATTCAATGTATGAGAACGGGTATATTTATTTGTGTGTAGTACATGAAGAGTGTGTATGGTTATGCCATTTGATCGTATACAGTGCGTCCCCAAAAAAACGAAACCGAGAATTATCGATGTTTTATCATAACTTAATCACAATTATAATTAATAAATGACACATATTTGTAAAGCTTACATCCTCCTCTTTCATTTGTTGCAACTCATATGATGCATATTTCATGCATGAGTGATTGAAATCAATTTGAAGAAAGGGAACCAAAAAGTCATTTGGCGGACGGTATCTAAATTTCAAAGAGAAAATCGCATTTCTAGAAAGTTCATTTTCTGCCCTTTCATATGACACCTCAATCAGGAAAAATGAGCTAGGAATAACAAAGTTCTGTTCGTTAAAAGTAATACTTGCATTTCCATAATTTTATTTAAAGAATTCGTTTTCAGTGGCTGCCTGCCGTAGCAACAAACATAATTGACAAAAGACTTAACTCCATTTTGTTGACAATCAGCCTTGCATGAAGATTTTCGTATATTTGTAGTATTTTTCATTCAGTCACAGTCAAATATATTTCATGACGAATTACATATCCATTGAAATAACATATAACAATTTTGAGTGCTTGCTTCACTTCCCTGCACAATTCAGAAACTTGGTAGTTGGCATTTGGGCTGGAAACATCATCCCTGTACACTTACGTATGTACGTTTGTATAACTCGGTGACATGCAATGTAATTTTAGAAATATTTCTGGCCTTTGGGACAATTCATAGTTTAAAGGGAAATCCAACCTTAATATCAAACTACTGTAACAGAAAGCAGAAAAAATCAGAGGAGCAGATTGGTGAAAGTTTGAACAAAATCAGACAAAAACTAACAAAGAAACTTGTGAATTTTCCAAAACTGTGATCACTATAAATATGAGCACTTCAAATTGGCGCCGAATGGGTAATGTCACTGTGACATAGTGTTGACAACTTTCCCGCTTGTTCCAAAACACAAAATGACTAAAATGTCAGGTTTTCACATTCTATGAATCGGGATTGTCTTTTCTTTGAAGAGCCTTTAATAATATGCTATCCACAATTAATTTGAGTAGTTCCCCAACAAAGAACGTGCTTCGGATTAATTCTGTAAAACAGTCATTTAATATTTTTGTACATGACAAACAGGAGAGTTATCTGTGGTTCTGTCACAATCCTGTAACTAAATTGCCAAGTGGAGATTTGCACAGCTTTTGTGACTTTGTTGGACGAAAACAAATGTTTAAAGAAAAAGTAGAAGGATCTTCGACTGCACGCAGTTGAAAATGATGCCTACACCATAGAGCGATTTTTTATTCCAAAACAGAAGCACTTTCTAAAATTCAACAGGTTCTCAGAATATTGTGATTACAACCTATTTTTCATATACATGTATGACCCTTTGATCTTTGACCTCATGACCCTAAAATCTATCGGTTCATTGGCTCTGCAAGATACAAACATGTCCTGAGTTTGATAGTAATCCATCCGTCACTTCTAATTATAATGCATTCACAAGCTATTTTCGCAAACATAATGAGCCCCATGGACTTTGACCTTTTAACGTCATGACCCCTAGATCTATTCAGGTCATTGACTCAGTAAGATACAAACATGTCCTGAGTTTGAGGGTAATCTGTCCATTGGTTCTAATGATATAAATGTGATCACAAGCTATTTTTTCATACATGAGCCCTACGACCTTTGACTTCATAACCCCAAAATCTATTCAGGTCATTGGTTCAGCAAGATACATACATATCCTGAGCTTGATGGTAATCTGTCCATCAGTTCTAATGATGTGATCACAAGCTATTTTTGCATACATAATAAGCCCTGTGACCTTTTGAACTCCTGACCTGAAAATCAAATCAGTTCATCGGCTGTGCAAGATTCATACATGACCCAAGTTTGACGGGAATCCATCAACAATTGAATCTGTTCTTGAGATAATGTGATCACAAGCTATTTTTGCATACAAAATAAGCCATGTGACCTTTGACATTTAACCTCGTGGCCCCAAAATCTATTCAGTTCATTGGCTCTGCAAGATTCAAACATGACTTGAGTTTGGCGGGAATCAATCTATCCGTTCTTGAGATAACGCAATCCCGAGAACAGGACGTACAACCTGTACATACAGAGGTACGGACGAACAACACAAAAACATAATTATAAACTAGATGGACCTTCGACCGCGCGCAGTAGAAAATGATGCCTCCGCCATGGAGCAATTTTACAAACCAAATCAGAAGCGAGATATTTTTGCATACATAATGAGCCATGTGACCTTTGACATTTGACCTCGTGACCCTAAAATCTTGTCAGTTCATTGGCTCTACAAGATACATACATGACCCAAGTTTGGCGGGAATCGAACAATGGGTTCTTCAGAAAACGCGATCACGAGCTATTTTTGCATACATAATGAGCCCTGTGACCTTTGACCTTGGATCTCATGACCTAAAATCTAGTCAGTTCATTGGCTCTACAAGATACATACATGACCCAAGTTTGGCGGGAATCGAACAATGGGTTCTTCAGAAAACGTGATCACAAGCTATTTTTGCATACATAATGAGCCCTGTGACCTTTGACCTTGGATCTCATGACCCTAAAATCTAGTCAGTTCATTGGCTCTACAAGATACATACATGACCTAAGTTTGGCAGGAATCCATCAATTGGTTCTTGAGATAACGCAATCACGAGAAAGGGACGTACGGACGTACAGACGTACATGTACGTACATACGGACGGACGGACAACCGGAAAACATAATGCCTCCGGCTACTTTGTAGCGGAGGCATAAAAATAACGTATGTGCACAATATAATTATTACTGCTGTTTCTGTCGATCAATGACCCTCCTTGACATTAACATTAGGACATACATACCTGTATGGATGGTGCCATATTTTTTGGAAAATGGAGCTGAATTGGTATGATCGTATTGGCTAAATTTCGCACATTTTGGGGTCTAAAATTACCTTCATAGCAATTTTAGGTCCCCAAAGGGCACTAGAAATGTTATAGATAAGAATAAGAGCAATAACCATGCACTTTGAAGGCAATTACGGTCTGAAAAAAGAACTCAACTATCATTTTAAAGGTATTCATAACTCTGGATTTCATGTGCACAAGACCCATAAGTCAGAAGGTTTTGGGCTATGCATGGTTCACTATGGTAAATTTAAGTCTTTATCAAAATTGGCTCTTAAAACATTATATGACTTACATTTTATTATCAATCAAACTTGAAACAGGTTGGATATTGGATATGACTGTTCCAATAATACCAAGTGAATGGCCTTTAAAAAATGGTGTTTGGAAGAAAAGAAAAAAATATATAAACGTGTGCACCAAATAGCTATTACTCCTGTTTCTGTCGACCAATGGCCCTCCATGACATTTACATTAGGACACACATACCTGTATGGATGATGCCTTTGCATTCAATGTAGAGTAGAATTCCTCAGTGAGATTACTTCCAAGTGTCAGGTCAGTCAAGTTTGGCATAGAACACAGTGCTTCTGCAAGGTGATGTGATGAGGCTGGTGTGGGAAATTCCACATCATCAAGCTTGAGAGTCTGGACCTGCATTGTATGTGAATATATTTAAGCATCACGTCTAAACATGCATATGTTTTACTCACTAATTTCTGACTGTATTCTAACATTTCAGCCAAATTCCATTAATTACATAGTTGTATTCATAATAACATTCTCAGCAAAAATGATTGAATAGATTTTATTTTTAAACACACTTAAGTTTCTATGGAAAGGATGATTAAGAGTGTTTTTTCTAATTCCATTATGTATCATTTATAGGGATTCCAACTTGTTTGCATTTTTACTCCTACTTACACAGAATTAATAGTACCCAGAAAAATGCATTTGCTATTATAGTATTTAAGGTATTCTTTTCACTCGCCGCCCAAAATATACTCAGTACCCGGGTGGTCGCCACACGGGCACAGACCTAATCGATCGTTTGCCGTCGAGCGACTTAGGTCAAAAATCAAAGCTGCTATATCAAAGGCTGCTGAGCAGTCGCCGCTGGGAGATCAGTCGGTCACTTGGCAGCGAGTACAAAATTGGTCGACAGCTAGGGCTTCGATTTTTTACCTAGATCGCTCGGCAGCAAACGCTTGATTAGGTCGGTGCTCGGGCAGCGACTGCCCGGGCAATTTCTTTAAAATCAGCCGGTGGCCGGTAGGAGACCGCTCGAGAATCAGTGGGTGAGGCTTCCCGATTTTGCTCAGTTTTGTTCTAATATCGACCGGCGACCGAAGGGGAAATCGATAGGGTACCGCTCAGGCATCGCTGGGGCTCTACAGCCTGCTCGCCTTCTCCAAAAATTGTTGGGCGATGCCTCAATTCCAGTGGCGACCAAGTCTGAGTTGCGACCATAGTTTTAGTTAGGTTTGTTGCTATGGTTCAGTTTGGTAAATTCAAACCTTTATCAAAATTGGCTCTTAAAAAATTATATGACATATTTTTCATATCTATTTTGGAAAAGGTTGGATATTGATCATTGAAAAAAACAATGTCATTCTTATACCCACTTAAATTTTAACTGAATCAGTACATGTGTAGTTTGCATGACTAATTTTGTTTTTAATTACTTGAAACAGCAGCTCATCGCTTGATCTGTATGAAGTTTAATTTCACCCTTTTTTATTTTCATTTACATGCTATAGCTACGATGTATTTCTCTTTAATTATGTATAAGTCTTAATGTCAAATTGTATCATATTTACTTTGTATTACATTTATTTGAATTTTTAATGATGTAATTCCACTCAATTCAACTGTTGAGCTGCTATGTGGTTTTTAAGAAATACTTTTCAAATGATTGTTCCAATATACCGAGTAAATGGCCCTTTAACATGCGTGTTTGGAAAAAACAACATTTGCACCGTATAACTATTACTGCTGTTTTTTTCTTGCAATGACCCTCCATGACTTTTACATTAGGACACACATACCTGTATGGATGATGCCTTTGCATTCAATGTAGAGTAGAACTCCTCATTGAGATACCTTCCAAATGTCAGGTAAGTCAGGTTTGGCATAGAACATACTGCTTCTGCAAGGTGATGTGATGAGGCTGGTGTTGGGCATTCCACATCATTAAGCTTGAGAGTCTGTACCTGCATTGTATGTGAATATATTTACCAATAAGCAGCACGACTATACATGCATATCTTTTATTTACTAATTTCCGACTGTATTCTTACATTTTATACAAATTCCATTAATTACATAGTTGTATTCATAATAATATTTTCAACAAAATTGATTGAATAGGTTGTTTTTTCAAATTCAATTCTAGTCTATTGGGAAAAAGAACACACTAAAGTTTTTATGGAGAAGATGATTTAGTAAAAGTGATTTAAAAAAAAAATCTGTATGTATTCTGGAGTACTGGTACCAAAGCTGTGACATCATACAAATCTATTTTTAGAATTTCTCAATTTTTATTTCATTATCCGAAAGAGCATCAAAAATAATGTCTAAATGTCGAAAACCAATTCGATTTTCGACAGTTGTACATTATTTGTGATGTTCTTTTGGAAAATGAAGTTAAAATTAAGAATTTCTCAAAACAGTTTTTTGATGACATCACACTTCACCACTCTTATGGCTTCCAACCCGTTTGCATTGATAAGTCCTTATCCTACTAACACTGAATTTATAAACCCAGGAATAAGCATTTGCTATTAATGAATTACAGGTATTCATAACTCTGGATTTCATGTGTACAATACCCCTAAAGGGATCCATTAACTTTGTCTTACATCCTTTAAAAAAATCCTTGATTTAGCTCATGCTGCCATGATAATTATAAACCTTTCGGTCAGTCAGGAATCCCATGACTTTTACAAGCCAATCGCCTGTCTGATTATCAAGATATTTATGATTGAAAATCGAAATCAAATTTGCGTTTGCCAAACTGTTTTCATAACACTACAGTCTATAGAGTACCGAAGCTGTGACGTCATAAAAATCTATTTTTTGGATCTCTCAATTTTTAATTCATTTTCCGAAAGAGCATAAAAAACAATGTCCAAATGTCGAAAACCAATTGAATATGTTAAGTATTGGCCGAGATATGACCCTTTAAATGAAAAGATTTCCTTTGGGGACTCAGTGTTATATGCTCTGGCTCCTAACCATTTTTTGAGGCACCTCTTGATCATTTTGAAGCGCAAATTTTTTAGGGCTTCAATATAACACCATATCACAGACATTGATAACACGTAGGGCCGTGCATCTCAGATTTAACATTGTTAAACGATCCCTTTAAGTCAGAAGGTTTGTTGCTATGGTTCAGTGTGGTAAATTCTAGCATTTATTAAAATTGGCTCTTACAAAAATATGAATAATCTTATTAATATCAATCAAACTTGGAAAGGTTAAATATTGATTATTGATCCAAACAATGTCAATCTTTCAAACATTTGAATTTCAACTGAATCAGTACATGTGTAGTTTGCTTGAATTCAATGTTTCATGACTGTTCCAATATACAGAGTGAATGGCCTTCAAAACGGGTGTTTGGAGAAAAAAATATATATACATGTGCACTTCACAACTTTTACTGCTGCTTCTGTCATTCAATGACCCTCCATGACATTTATATTAGGACACAAATACCTGTATGGATGATGCCTCTGCTTTCAATGTAGAGTAGAAATCTTCATAGAGAACCCCTCCAAGTGTAAGGTTAGTCAGATTTGACATAGAACACAGTGCTTCTGCAAAGAGATGTGAAGAGGCTGGTTCGAAACACAGGAAACCATCAAGCTTGAGAGTCTGGACCTGCATTGTTTGTGAATATATTTAAGCATCACGTCTATACATGCATATGTTTTACTCACTAATTTCTGACTGTATTCTAACATTTCAGCCAAATTCCATGATTACATAGTTGTATTCATAATAACATTCTAAACAACAAGATGGAACTTCGACTGCACGCAGTCGAAAATAATGCCTCCGCAATAGAGCGATTTCACAAACCAAAACAGAACCAATTTTTAAAATTCAAGTTTAATTGTATTCCATTTATAACAGGTTCTCAGAATATTGTGATTACAAGCTATTTTTCATATACATGTATGACCCTTTTATCTTTGACCTCATGACCCCAAATCTAATCAGTTCATTGGCTCAGCAAGATACATACATGACCTAAGTTTGGCAGAAATCCATCAATCGGTTATTGAGAAAACGCGATCACAAGCTATTTTTGCATACATAATGAGCCCTGTGACCTTTGACCTTTGATCTCGTGCCCCCAAAATCTATTCAAGTCATTGGCTTTGCAAGATACATACATGACCTAAGTTTGGCAGAAATCTATCGATCGGTTCTTGAGATAACGCGATCACAAGCTATTTTTGCATAAATAATGAGCACTGTGACCTTTGACCTTTGAGCTCGTGCCCCCAAAATCGAATCAATTCATTGGCTCTGCAAGATACATACATGTTCTAAGTGTGGCAGGAATCCATCCATTAGTTCTTGAGATAAAGCGATCACAAGCTATTTTGCATACATAATGAGCACTGTGACCTTTGACCTTTGACCTTGTGACCCCAAAATCTAATCAATTCATTAGCTCTGCAAGATACATACATGACCTAAGTTTGGCAGGAATCCATCAATCGGTTCTTGAGATAACGCGATCACAAGAACGGGACGGACAGACGGACGGACAACCCGAAAACATAATGCCTCCGGATACTTCGTAACGAAGGCATAAAAATGATTGAATAGATTTTATTTTCAAATTCAATTCTTGTCTATTGAGAAAAAGAACACACTAAAGTTTCTATTGAGAGGATTATTTAGTAAAGGTATTTTTTTAAAATAATTCCTTATGTTTTCGTTATAGGGATTCCAAACTGTTCGCATTGATAAGTCCGACTCCTACTTACACTGAAATTCATGATACCAATAAATATACATTTGCTATCAATTTGTTAAAGGTATTCATAACTCTGGATTTCATATGCACAAGACCCCTAAGTCAGGAGGTTTGTTGCTATGGTTCAGTTTGGTAAATTTAAGCCTCTATAAAAAAAATGGCTCTTAAAAAACTGTATGACATATTTTTTACTATCAATCAAACTTGGAAAAGGTTGAATTTTGATTATTAGTCAAATCAATGTCAATCTTAGACACACTTGATTTCAACTGAATTTGTACATGTGTAGTTTGCTTTATTCCATGTTTCATGACTGTTCCAAAGGGTGATTGAAGAAGAAAAAAACACATAGCAGTTTATACCTGTGCCCCATATAACTATTACTGCTGCTTCTGTCGTTCAATTAACCTCCATGACATTTACATTAGGACACACATACCTGTATGGATGATGCCTTTGCTTTCAATGCAGAGTAGAAATTCTCATAGAGAGCCCCTCCAAGTGTCAGGTCAGTCAGGTTGGGCATAGAACACAGTGCTTCTACTAGGAGATGTGATGAGGCTGGTGTGGGACACTGGAGACCCTCAAGCATGACAGTCTGGACCTGCATTGTTTGTCAATATATTTAAGCAGCACATCTATATATGCATATGTTAGATTAACTAATTTCTGACTGTATTCTTACATATCACACAAATTCCATTAATTACATAGTTGTATTAATAATAATATTTTTAACAAAATTGATTGAATAGGTTTTTATTTTCAAATTCAATTCTAGTCTATTGGGAAAAAGAACACTAAAATTTATATGGAGAGGATGATTTAGTAATAGTGATTTTTTTTTAAATACTACATGTATTGTTTATAGAGTACCGAAGCTGTGACATCGTACAAATCTATTTTTTAGAATTTCTAAATATTTACTTCATTTTCCAAAAGAGCATCAAAAAAAATGTTCAAATGTCAAAAACCAATTGAATATATTAAGTATTGGCTGAGATATGACCATCTAAATAAATAGATTTCCTGTAGGAACTCAGTGTTATTGCTCTGGCTCGTAATGTTACGAGCCAGAGCAAACTACCTGTAACACTGAGTGCCATAGGAAATCTATTTATTCAGATGGTCATATCTCAGCCAATACTTAACCTATTCAATTGATTTTCGACAGTTGTACATTATTTTTGATGTTCTTTTGGAAAATGAAGTTAAAATTGAAAAATTCTCAAAACAGTTTTTTGATGACATCACACTTCACCGCTCTATAAGGCTTCCAATCTGTTTGCATTGATAAGTCCTTATCCTACTAACACTAAAATTTATAAAACCAGAAATATGCATTTGCTATTAATGTATTAAAGGTGTTCATAACTCTGGATTTCATGTGCACAATACTCTTAAGTCAGAAGGTTTGATGCTATGGTTCAGTGAGGTAAATTCTAGCATTTATTAAAATTGGCTCTTAAAAAAAATGACTTATTTTTTTACTATCAATTAAACTTGGGAAAGGTTAGATATTGATTATTGATCAGAACAATGTCAATCTTTCAAACATTTGAATTTCAATTGAATGAGTACATGTGTAGTTTGCTTTAATTCAATGTTTCATGACTGTTCCAATATACAGAGTGAATGGCCTTCAAAAAAGGGTGTTTGGAGAAAAAAACATATATACATGTGCACTTTACAACTTTTACTGCTGTTTCTGTCATACAATGACCCTCCATGACATTTACATTAGGACACACATACCTGTATGAATGATGCCTTTGCTTTCAATGTAGAGTAGAACTCCTCATAGATACGCCCACTAAGTGTCAGTTTAGTCAGGTTTGGCATAGAACACAGTGCTTCTGCAAAGCGATGTGAAGAGGCTGGTTCGAAACACAGGAAACCATCAATCTTGAGAGTCTGGACCTGCATTGTTTGTGATTATATTTAAGCATCACGTCTATACATGCATATGTTTTACTCACTAATTTCTGACTGTATTCCAACATTTCAGCCAAATTCCATTAATTTCATAGTTTTATTCATAATCACATTCGCAACAAAAATTATTGAATAGATTTTGTTTTCAAATTCAATTCTTGTCTATTGAGAAAAAGAGGATTATTTAGTAAAGATAATTTTTTTGAATATCCTTATGTATTCTTTATAGGGCTTTCAACCTGTTTGCATTAATAAGTCCTTCTCCTACTTACACTGAAATTCATAATACCAATAAATATACAATTGCTATTAATGTATTAAAGGTATTCACAACTCTGGATTTCATATGCACAAGACCCCTAAAGTCAGGAGGTTTGTTGCTATGGTTCAGTTTGGTAAATTCAAGCTTCTATAAAAAAAAAAAATGGCTCTTAAAAACCATATGACATATTTTTATTATCAATCAAACTTGGAAAAGGTTGAATTTTGATTATTAGTCAAACCAATGTCAATCTTAGACACACTTGAATTTCAACTGAATCAGTACATGTGTTGTTTGCTTTATTCCATGTTTCATGACTGTTCTAAAGGGTAATTGGAGAAGGAAAAAACACATACCAGTATGTACATGTGCCCCATATAACTATTACTGCTGTTTCTGTCGATCAATGAACCTCCATGACATTTACACTAGGACACATACCTGTATGGATGATGCCTTTGCTTTCAATGCAGAATAGAACTCCCCAGTGAGATTACTATCAAGTGTCAGGTCAGTCAGGTTGGGCATATAACACAGTGCTTCTGCTAGGAGATGTAATGAGGCTACTGTGGGACAATGGAGCCCATCAAGCTTGACAGTCTGGACCTGCATTGTTTGTCAATATATTTGAGTAGCACATCTATACATGCATATGTTATATTTACTAATATAATATAACATAATAACATTCTAAACAAAAATGATCGAATAGAATTTCTTTTCAAATTCAATTCTTGTCTATTGAGAAAGAGAACACAATAAAGTTTCTATGGAGAGGATGATTTAGTAAGAGCGATTTAAAAAATGTCTATACATCTTTCTACGACAGGGGGGGGGGGGGGGTAGGGCATTTCAAGTGAAGTGTATTGAATACTATGGTTATTTATATTTTTTGAAAATTCACTCATTTCCATATTCATGGTAATTTATGCAAATAAGATGATGAAATTCACATTTTTAACATTATATCTTATATTGGTCATACTTAAACATTCGTTTTCATTACATATCTTCTTTAGACTATTTGGAATAATAATACAACCAAACTATAGGGATGTTCGACTGCACACAGTCGAAAATGATACCACCGCCATACATCAATAACAAAATTAATTTTCAAAATTCAAGTTTGATTGTAATGATAAATCCATTAACAGGTTCTCAGCATATCGTGATTAAAAGCTATTTTTCATATACATGTATGACCCTTAGAACTTTGACCTCATGTCCCTAAAATCTAATCAGTTCATTGTCTCTGCAAGAAACATACATGTCCCAAGTTTGATAGTAAATTAGTAATCAATCCGTCAGTATTGAAATTGCGTTCACAAGCTATTTTTTGCATACATAATTAGCCCCATGACCTTTGACCCCAAATCTGATCAGTTCATTGGATCTGCATGATAAATACATGTCCCAAGTTTGGCGGTATCCATCAATCGGTTCTTGAGATAACGCAATCACGAGAATGGGACGAACAGACGGACAACCAGAAACATAATGCCTCCGGCTACCTTATAGCGGAGGCATAAAAATGAGTGTTAAATAAACACCAACATGGAATTTAAAGAAAGTGATGGAATCGAATCGGTTTAATCCTTATCGATGTTGATCAATTACCTATCAGGTGTCACATTTATACTATCATAGATAATATACAGTGGTAATGTTATTAACACCCTGGTGTATATATACATTTTTTGCCAAAAAAAAGTAAAGAATCATAAATGCCAACATATTGTCATCTGGCCTACCCCTCCAGCCAAAACGGTATACAACAATATAACTAGAAATATCGCAATGTAAATGTATCCTTGCAGTGGCAGCAATTTTGTGTCATCCTTATGTTCGAAGGAGGGACAAAGATCACCTCTCCCCTCCCTGAAACAAAAGGATGGCATAGAGAGGTCGCCACAAGTGGCTTGGACTATTGTCAAGACTAGGAGCAACATCACCAAAACAATATGTGTGTAGATTAGAGTATAATACATGTCTGTAGAAAATTTGAAATGTGGCCGTTAGAGCGCATAAAAGACATATGACCTTTGACCATATAAGAGACGGAACAATGAGGGCAGCATTGCAAGTAGTAGATGTGTAGATTGTACGATACATCTCCATACAAAATTTGAAAGAAATTCGTCAAGAAATATGTCCTGCAGAGAGCACATTAAACACTCACCAAAATATGACCTTTGACCCTATAAAAAATGGGACACTGGTGGCAGCATCACCCAAAACTATAGGTGCATAGATTTTACCAACATACACTCCATACTCAATTTGAAAGAAATCTGATGCAGTTAGACCACACACTAGAGTGCACACAAGACATCTATAAAAATATGACCTTTGACCCTATAAAAGACGGAACACTGGAGGCAGCATCACCAAAATCTTTAGGCTTGTAGATTATACCAAGATACACCTTCGTTTAAAATTTGAACAGAATACACGATGTCATTGTTAACTATATTTTGCATGTACTGTAAATCCAAATACAAAAGCATGGAGGACAATGATGTACAAATCTCTTTGGTGTTAACAAAGTGTCCGAGAACAATCAATATATGACATTATTTAGGTGGATCTTTCATATCTTTCATCTTTTATATTGGAATTGACCAATTTGGCTTTCGAAAAGGGGTCGGTACTCGAGAAGCAATCGCTGTGATGAGAATACTAAGTGAGAGATGTATACAGCATGATCAGGACCTATATATCTGTTTTGTGGACTACGAAAAGGCATTTGACCGTGTCAATTGGACTAGGCTGATGGAAGTGCTGTCAGCCATGGGTGTTGATTGGAAAGACCGTAGATTGCTTGCATCCTGTACATGTCTCAGACTGCTAGCGTCCGCGTTGGAGATGGGGTCTCTGAACCAGCCGTCATTGGACGTGGAACACGTCAGGGATGCCTTCTGTCTCCTCTTCTCTTCAATATCTATGCAGAGGCAATGGTAAGAGAAGCTCTGGCGATGTTAGAAGAAGGAGTGATCGTTGGAGGAGTGTTGATTAGGTCTGTACTTTATGCTGATGATCAGGCCACACTCGCTGTCACTGCCGATGGTCTTCAAAGACTGATGGTACAGATGGATCAAGTGGTCAGGAGATATGGCATGAGAATCAACGAGAAGAAAACGAAGGTGTTGATGATAAGTAAAGGCAAGACAAAAGAAATAACTATCATGATAAATGGCAACAGACTAGTGCAAGTCAACCACTTCAAGTATCTAGGCAGTGTGCTGACTAAGGATGGCAAGTCTGCCAAAGAGGTCAACTTGCGCTCAGCTCTGGCAAGAGCTGCCTTCTTTCAAAGACAAGATATCTTGATGAGCCACAACATTGACCTTAGTTTGAGAAAGCGGCTTGTGAAGTCTCTAGTATGGAGTGTACTGCTGTATGGGGCTGAGACGTGGACACTCACTAAAAAGGACATGCAGCGTTTGGAGGCGGTCGAAATGTGGTGCTGGCGCAAATTACTAGGTGTGTCTTGGAGGGACAGAGTTTCGAATGAAGAGGTGTTGCATCGAGCTCAAGAAAGGCGGGTGCTGATTCAAACGATTAGAGAGAGACAGAAGAAATGGCTTGGACACATAATGCGGCATGATGAGGGCTTGATGCTCAGAGTCATAGAAGGTCGTATTCATGGAAAGAAGAAGAGGGGAAGACCTCGTAAAGGCTTTCTAGACGATGTAATCACACAATGTGGAGCGACGGGGTATGAGACGATGAAACGGTTGGCTCAAGACCGAGGAACTTGGAGAGGGGCTTGGAGAGACACTTGATATGGAATTTTTAATGGGTCACTGAACCTGTCATGAACTGACAGATCACTATTGATGATGATCTTTCATTGTTATGATTATTCACAGTTATCTGCATGAAAAGTCATAAGAGATTATTGTGACTAACAACCGTTATTCTTGTCACCCTAAACTCTGCACCAATATCAATACCAATATATCATATCGACTCTGTCTTCAATTGCATACAGATATTATATTACTTTCATTTCAATCTATACATCTGACACAATTATACATGTCATTGATGAAACATTTATTTGATCGAGAGAGCGGTTGTTTAGTTAGCAATTCTGAACCCATCATTGTGTAAATATAATATCACACAATTTACACTTCTATTCCACCTTTTATCAGCAAGGAGGTTTTGCAGGAATAATGTAAACAACAGAGCTAGATGAAAAGACCAAGGAGTTACCGGTATAGGATTTTACAGAACTCCTTGGAAAGACCATGCAGGGAATCAAAAGACATAATTTGAAAGACAAAAGTTGAGAGAGAGAGAGAGGGGGCGAGAGCTGGCTCACCACAAATCCCATTACATAACAAATGAACAATAAAATTGGACAATTTTTTCCTCCAACATTCCTTTCCCAAAAGTTTCAGTGCCCACATGCTGGTCTCATTCAGACTTATTTTTGGAGTCTGAACAGGACTTTAATATTTCACTCATGAGGTCTGTCTTCATCAGCTCGAGATTGTCAAATAGCCCGCTATTTCTGATTCGGGAAATAATCCCAAAGTTACAAATCGCGTCTTCAATAGCTTGAGACTTGACCTTGAAACTTTAAACTCATGTTCGAGAAATTAGGTCGAGATATTTTGCTCGTTATTTCTAAATTTGCCAAAAACAAAGCGCCTGGAAGTGATGGCCTGAATGTTGAGTTTTATAATTTTTTTGGGACAGAAGTTAAATGTTTGCTTGTAAACTCACTAAACGAGGGATTTGAAAATAATGAACTTTCTAACACGCAGAGACAAGCCAGAATTAAGTTATTACACAAAAAAGGTGATCAAACTAATTTAGAAAATTTTAGACCAATTAGTGTATTACGGTATGTCACTGAAACAGCTCCTGTAGGATTTTTGTGCGAAAGTTGATTTTTTTGCTGTTTTGGCTTCAAAAGGGTCCCAATTGACCAAAAATAATGGGGTTCAAATTTTCAGACCCCTCCTTCATTTCCTGGGGGGTCCTAGACCGGGAGCCAGTGGGGGTCAACCTAGCTGGGAAGGAAACCAATTTTAATGTGCACAGATGTAAAGATCGCATAGCTCCACATAAAAAAATGACCGTCTGGCATGTTCTAAGTGGTGGGAGTGGCCAGAGGGACGCCCCCACCAAAAAAGTGTCCCTTTTGACGACAAAATAGTATTATGTAAATAATATTTGAAGGGAACCTTGAACCACCATGAGTTTGGTGTCATATGAAAGAGAGTTAAATTATCTACATTTTGATACCAATTTCAAAGAATTTGGGATTAATTAACATCGCAAATTTAAGTAAAAAACATGATTTTTCATATATCAAAATTGGAGAATTGCATTTTTTTCATAACTTTCCAGGAATTCGCTTATGTACAACGAAAAAATCTTGTGCGAGGGAGAGGTTGATATTTTTTTTTATTTCCACAAAAACAACATTTTTGCCCACATGTGTAATAACTGTATGCATATACGTGCATTAGTGTATTAAGGACCTGTTTGGTGTGTTTACATCGAGTTTTAAAGACAACTTTAAACTAAAACCTCTAATCACCATGTACAGTATTTGGTGTCAAAAGATGGATAATTAAAATACCTTCATTCTGATATCAATTTCAATAAGTGATGTAGTGTGTGAAATATAAATTTTGAGCCAAAAAGGTGCTTTATTGTAGATATTCCTCTGATTTTTGCCAGTATATCGGTATATTAACTGGAAAAACGTGATTAGACATTTAGTAGTGCAGAAAGTTCAACAGTTTGGGATTGGGGGAGGGGGCAAACATTCCAGGGGGCTCACTTTTCAGGGGCAGTGGCGTAATGAGCAAAAACGTTTTTGGGGGGCAGAAGAAAAATCTGCACCACCACCACTCTTACATGTTACATGCCGGCCCCGTGGAACGTTTTTCAAAGTGGAGTATTAACGATCAGGTAGAGCGGAGCGAGTGCAGCGTAAATTGGCGTGGGGTCCATTGTCTTTGCCCCGGCGGGGTCAAAGAGGCGAAGCCCTCGGAAGCTGCACAGGTTTTAGGCATTAAATACGGTCAGATAAGCATATTTAGATACCTTATTTGTGACACTGGCATGTCACTAATTGAAGTAGGGTCCAGGGGGCTGTGTCCCATGAAGCTCAGCGTTTAAGGCATTTAATTATGGTCAGATGAGCATTCAGGGACCCGTCTTAGTGCCCTTGGTGAGGTCCATGGTGTGGAGCCCCCGGAAGCTCAGGGGTTTTAGGTATTTAATTACAGTCAGAAGAGCATATTTTGATACCTCATTTGTGACACTGGCAGGTCACTCATTCTTTCTTTCTCTCTTTCTTTCTTTTACTATTTAACATACTTTTTCAAAAAAGTGAGGAGGGCTCGAGCCCTACCGTTCTGCAGGCCCCGACATAAATACTTCTAAATAAGCATATTTTTTTGCCTAATTGTAAATTTGGGAGACTTGTTATTTTCCAACAAAGGCATACAAAAGTATAATTTACTTCCCAAAAAGAGAAAAAAATCACAGAAAATCATGTCATTTCAGCAACATGTTCAAAAAGACCATATGATTTATGCAACAGGCATGATAGAACTCTAATGTAGATGGTGATGTTTTGTCAAAATTATAAGCTGGTACCTAATGACATTGAGATCCTTAGAAGTTCAAGGAGTTAGTAACGCTTTTAAATTATTCATGGCTAAGCAGAAAAGATTTCAAATTTATCTCAATTGTAGTTCTGGAACTTCCTATTTGAAACACACAAAGACTAAAACTGAGATTCAATCGAATCAAGTAGTTTCATAATGTTCCTTCGATTTTTGTACCTAATTACTTGTAATCGAGAGAAAAAACAACTTTGCATACCTAGCCGAAACTATTTAAGAAAAGTTTATGTCATTCTAATCTTATCACAATAGGAATTATGCGGGGTATTGGTTGCTTACAAGCATATACACGTGTTTTCTTAGTAGTCAGGCAAAATTAACCATTAAACCAAATATGGCGATATTATATTATTATATTCATGTTGATCGATGCACTAACTTTTCTTGGGCATTGGCAAGATTATGACAAGCGGCTGGAAGGGGCTGGAAGGGGGGGGGTGGGGGGGGGGGGGGGGGGGGAGGCAACTGCCAATGTCCACATTTCCTGAAACATCCCATAGTACAGGAGAAGAACTTATCAATTGCACTCAGCGCTCTAAATCCTTTGAACTTTCTGCACTACTAAATGTCTTATCACTTTTGTCCAGTTAATATACCAATATCGATACTGGCATAAATCAGAGGAATATCTACAATAAAGCACCTTTTTGGCTCAAAATTTATATTTCACACACTACATCACTCATTGAAATTGATATCAGAATGAAGGTATTTTAATTATCCATCTTTTGACACCAAATACATGGTGATTAGAGGTTTTAGTTCAAAGTTATCTTTAAAACTCGATGTAAACACACCAAACAGGTCCTTAATACACTAATGCACGTTTATGCATAGAGTTATTACACATGTGGGCAAAAATGTTGTTTTTGTGGAAATCAAATCAATAACTTTGGATTGCTATAACTTTTAGTTGAAACGATATATCAACCTCTCCCTCGCACAGGATATTGTCGTTGAACATGAGCAAATTCCTGGAAAGTTATGAAAAAAAATGCAATTCTCCAATTTTGATATATGGAAAATAATGTTTTTTGATAAAATTAAATTTTTCGAAAAAAAATCACAAAAATCATGTTTTTTTACTTAAATTTGCGATGTTAATTAATCCCAAATTCTTTGAAATTGGTATCAAAATGTAGATAATTAGGTGGTCTGTCGTTTTCGACAGATCACCTATTGTTTTCGTCAGAATTTTCTTTCTTTCTTTATTTATTTATTATTATTAATATTGTTTATTAGGTGGTCTGTTTTCGTCAGAATTTTCTTTATTTATTTATTTATTTATTTCCTACACTTTTTTGTGCCTAGGATAACTCAAGTTCGGTTTCGTCAATTTCATTCAATTTTGGCACAGTTATAGGTCATTGTCATGAGACGTGACAGGAACATTTTCAAGGTCATCAGGTCATCGTGACGTCATCCAGGCGCCATTTTGTGAAATCCCATTATCCATCATATCTTCATGATGCATAAGCAAAGGTGATTCATATTCATATCACATATACTTCAGGTCAAGGGTCAACAAGTCATGTCATCAAAGGTCACATAAAGGTCATGACGCGCACGTACGCGCGCGTCAAAATGTTAAAATGCTCAAAGTCACTTAACCATTAAACGAGAGTACGAATCAGGTCATTTTAAGCATTTCAAAATTCTCCGTCCGTACAGGTCCCCGCGCGCGTTGTGCGCGCTCACAACGCGCGGAAAAGGTCAAATTCATTTTTTTTTACATGATTTAGATTCCTCTTACCGTAAATGACAATTAACATTAATTTCAGTCACCCTTGACCTTTCATAAGGCTGTGAGCGCGCGTGAAAGTTCAAAATCCGCGCGTACTGCTATGGGCAATATAATGCAAATTTGATCAAAAACATCCTATTTAAAAATCAAAATAGTTCTTCAGATAGTCAATTGACCCCAACTTTTATATCATGGTTAGAAAAAGCATGAGTTGGAGATATGATTTCATGTCTCATTTGACCCTCAATTAACTCATGACGTCATCATAATGGCCTCCAAACTCAAAATTTTAATTTTCATATTATGACGTCAGCAGATTTTTGGAAAATTGATTGTATCTCTGTAAATGTTGATCAATTTTCTTTCAAATTTTGATATGTTCTACCTGAGAATATTCTCTACAAATGCAGTCACCACGATATTTCATTTTGACAAAGGCATCATGGCGTATTTTTAAGATTAAAGGAGGCATGTCAATTTTTCACATTTTGCGTGTATTCTCTATGGGACATGACTTTTTCTCAAAACTGGATTCTACATTTTCGTCTTTCGCAAGCAATATCTCCGTCGTTTTATCTTTGTTTACGCTGAGCTTTGAGTATGTTGTAGCTGAGACAATAAGCTATCACTAGTGTGCCCTTTATTTTTCGATCAGATGCCGAGATCATGCTCATATTTCACTTGCAACGTGGGATTTGAGAATTCCATTTCTCGTTTACGTGTAATCGCTATGGGAAATGTTTTGGTATATCAGTAACGCACTTGACTTCGGACCTCGAGATCCCTGGTTCGAGTCCGGGAGTCTCCAAAAAAAAAAATTCTTCATTTTTTTTCTTTTTTGACTTTTCAATGATCATAAAATTGAAAACAGACCACCTAATTCGTCCCCATGACGAATTAAATGTCTAGTTTTTATTTCCTCCCGTTTTTTGTTTATCGGTTAACTCAAGATCGGTTGTCTTAATTTCTTTCAATTTCGACACAGTCATAGGTCATTGTCATGAGACGTGACAGTAACCTTTTCAAGGTCATCAGGTCATTGTGACGTCATCCAGGCGCCATTTTGTGAAATCACGTTATCCATCATATCTTCATGATGCATAAGCAAAGGTCATTCATATTCATATCACATATACTTCAGGTCAAGGGTCAACAAGTCATGTCACCAAAGGTCACATAAAGGTCATGACGCGCACGTACGCGCGCGTCAAAATTTTAAAATGCTCAAAATCACTTAACTATTAAACGAGAGTACGAATCAGGTCATTTTAAGCATTTCAAAATTTTCCGTCCGTAAGTGTCCCCGCACGCGGAAAAGGTCAAATTCAAAATGTTTACATGATTTGGATTCCTCTTAACGTAATTGACAATTTACATTAATTTCAGTCACTCTTCATATTTCATAAGGCCGTGAGCGTGCGTCAAAGTTCAAAATCCGCGCGTACTGCTATGGGCAATATAGTGCAAATTTGATCAAAAACATGCCATTTTAAAAATCGAAATAGCTCTTCAGATAGTCCATTGACCCCCAATTTTTATATCATGGTTGGAGAAAGCATGAGTTGGAGATATGATTTCATACCACCCTGACTCGTACAAAGTGAAATAAAGTCATCATATTGGCATCTAAACTCAAACAAATGTATTTTGTTGATGACGTCATTTTTGTCTTTGTTTATTTGAGATTATCTCACTTATCGGTGATCGATTTTCTCCCAGATTTTGATATTTTGTAGCTGAGATAACTCTCTATCAGAAATATTCCATTTATTTTTCATTTATCTGACGTCCCCATAGTAAAATATTCGATTAAAGGCGACAATGCATAATTTGTCATATTTGCGTGTTATGTCTATGGGAGGTCACTTTTTTCAAAACATGCATCTGCATGACAATGTGTTTTGACCAGTATCTCGGTTATTATTCAACAGTTTTCTCCCAAATTTTAGTATGTTGTCGCTGAGACTATATGTTATCTAAATCACCCTCATTCTTCCGATAAGATGTCAGAATCACGCTCATGATCATGATCATCATCCTCATCAACATCATCATCATCATCATCATAATCATTACTATCAAGATCATAATCATAATCATCATTGTTTACAAGTCTATATAACTTCTCCCTTTTTCAATATAGTAAATATTATAATCTATTATAAGACTTGAAGACAGACCACCTTATTCGTCTTCGTGACGAATTAAATTTCTAGTTTTTTTTTTCTTTTTTGACTTTTCAATGATCATAAAATTGAAAACAGACCACCTAATTCGTCCCCATGACGAATTAAATGTCTAGTTTTTATTTCTTCCCGTTTTTTGTTTATCGGTTAACTCAAGATCGGTTGTCTTAATTTCTTTCAATTTTGACACAGTCATAGGTCATTGTCATGAGACGTGACAGGAACATTTTCAAGGTCATCAGGTCATCGTGACGTCATCCAGGCGCCATTTTGTGAAATCACGTTATCCATCATATCTTCATGATGCATAAGCAAAGGTCATTCATATTCATATCACATATACTTCAGGTCAAGGGTCAACAGGTCATGTCATCAAAGGTCACATAAAGGTCATGACGCGCGCATACGCATTTTAAAATGCTCAAAATCACCTAACTATTAAACGAGAGTACGAATCAGGTCATTTTAAGCATTTCAAAATTTTCCGTCCGTACGTGTCCCCGCGTGCGTTGCGCGCGCTCACAGCGCGCGGAAAAGGTCAAATTCAAATTTTTTACATGATTTAGATTCCTCTTACCGTAAATGACAATTTACATTCATTTCAGTCACCCTTGACCTTTCATTAGGCCGTGAGCGCGCGTCAAAGTTCAAAATCCGCGCGTGCTGCTATGGGCAATATAATGCAAATTTGATCAAAAACATGCCATTTTAAAAATCAAAATAGCTCTTCAGATAGTCCATTGACCCCAACTTTTATATCATGGTTGAAAAAAGCATGAGTTGGACATATGATTTCATGTCTCATTTGACCCTCAATTAACTCATGACGTCATCATAATGGCCTCCGAACTCAAAATATTAATTTGCATATTATGACGTCAGCAGATTTTTGGAAAATTTATTGTATCTTTGTAAATATTAATCAATTTTCTTTCAAATTTTGATATGTTCTACCTTAGAATATTCTCTACAAATGCAGTCATCACAATAATTCATTGTGACAATGGTATCATGGCATATTTTTGCGATTAAAGGAGGCATGTCAATTTTTCACATTTTGCGTGTATTCTCTATGGGACATGACTTTTTCTCAAAACTGGATTCTACATTCTTGTCTTTCGCGAGCAATATCTCCGTCGTTTTATCTTTCTTTACGCTGAGCTTTTGAGTATGTTGTAGCTGAGACAATAAGCTATCACAAGTGTGCCCTATATTTTTCGATCAGATGCCGGGATCATGCTCATATTTCACTGACAAAGTGGGATTTGAGAATTCCATTTCTCGTTTACGTGTAATCGCTATGGGAAATGTTTTGGTATATCGGTAACGCACTTGACTTCGGACCTCGAGGTCCCTGGATCGAGTCCGGGCGTCCCCAACAATTTTTTTTCTTCAATTTTTTTTACTTTTTGACTTGTCAATGATCATGAAAATTGAAGACAGACCACCTCATTCGTCCCCATGACGAATTAAATTTCTAGTTTAACTCTCTTTTATATGACACCAAACTCATGGTGGTTCAAGGTTTCCTTAAAATATTATTTACACAATACTATTTTGTCGTCAAAAGGGACACTTTTTTGGTGGGGGCGTCCCCCTGGCCACATCCACCACTTAGAACATGCCAGATGGTCAATTTGTTATGTGGAGCTATGCGATCTTTACATCTGTGCACATGAAAATTGGTTTTCTTCCCAGCTAGGTTGACCCCCCTGGCTCCCGGTCTAGGACCCCCCAGGAAATGAAGGAGGGGTCTGAAAATTTGAACCCCATCATTTTTGGCCAATTGGGACCCTTTTGAAGCCAAAACAGCCAAAGTATTAACTTTGGCACAAAAATCCTACGGGATTACATACCATACCGCACTAAATCTCACTTCTTAATTATGACTACAAGATTGCGGCATCGGTCCTAACTAAAAGTCTCCAGAAGGTAATTCCCACATTAATTTCCAATGATCAAGTACAGTACATCAAGGGTAAAATTTTAGCTGAAAATATCAGATAAATTGAAGATATATTTCATTATGTCCAAAACCACTAAGACAAAGGACTTGTATTTTTAACAGATTTTAGAAAAGCCTTTGATTGTCTAAGTTAGAATTTTGTCAAGTTGTCAATACCCTGTACACAAATGTTAAAAGCAGTGTTAATGTAAACGGTTGGTTAACAGAACAAATTAACATAACAAGAGGCGTGCACCAAGGGTGCCCTCTCTCGGCCCTTTTATTCATACTCGCTGCCGAGGTACTAGCTATTAAAATAAGAAACGATCAAGACATCACAGGAATTAACCTTTTTGATTTAGTCGAAATAAAGATATTGCAATTTGCAGATGACGCAACAATTTTTGTTAAAGACACAAAATCTTTAAAGAAAGCTATAAAGCAGATAAAACATTTCAATTTATTTTCTGGTTTAGAGCTGAATAAATCAAAGAGTTCCATAGTTAACATTAATGGAGACACCATTGGTGAAAGCATTTATGGCATTCCATGGACCTATTCTGATGTTAAAATATTAGGGGTTCATTTTGGGAAAAATGAACAAAACCTAATAAATCTTAATTGGAAACCCAAAATATCAAAGATTGAAAATATAGTACGTCTATGGAAAGCAAGGCACTTAACTTTTTTTGGTAAAATAACCATAATCAAATCATTCCTTGTTTCTCAAATTATATACAATGCTCACATGATTTCATGCCGGAAATGTAATGAAACACATTGATTCTTTACTTTATACATTTTTGTGGAATGAAATAAAAACACAAAATAAAAAGAAAAGTGGTTTGTATGAGTTATGAGTATGGAGGATTGACAAGGTAAACGCTCTCGGCGGTCTCGCCTGCATTATGCAATTCGATATGATGAAAAATTGAGGTTGGAACATTATTTATAGGCAGGGTGGCCCATTAGCAAGCCCCCAAAAATGAAATCCTCTAAATATAATCAGCATTTTGAAGTGAATATTGACCAAGAATCATCAGAAGAATATTTACTATTAATTGTACCAGGATCGATAACTTGAATGAAATATGAACAAATTAATTAAAAAAAATGATTTATTAATGCTCATTTAAGTTGTGAAAACATAATTCAAGTCTACTGAACTAAAATGACCTTTGACCTTGTGACCTGGAATTTTTGTCATATGATTTGTGATACTTGATAACCCTTGGGTACAAGTTTCATGGAATTTGAACAAACAATCTTAAAAATATGCTAAAAATTCAAAATCTTGATGATGCCACAACAAAGTCCAAGTTTGTTGACCTTAACTTAGTGACCTGAAATTCTATTCACATGATTTGGGATACTTGATAACCCTATAGTCCAAGTTTCATCGACTAAGAACTTATACTTTCAAAATTATATCAAAAATTAAAAAACTTAACCTTAGGTTAAGTTTTTCATGATGATGCCGCAACATAGTCCAAGTCTGTTGACCTGAAATGACCTTTGACCTTGACTTTGTGACCTGAAATTCTACTCACATGATCGGGGATACTTGATAATCCTAAAGTTCAAGTTTCATTGACTAAGAACTTATACTTTAAAAATTATATAAAAAATCGGTTAAGTTTTTGATGTTGACGCCGCCGCCGTCGCCGGAAAAGCGGCGCCTATGTCTCGCTTTTTGCTACGCAGGGGAGACAACAATGGTTGATTTGAATGCTCTGTTACAAAGTTTTATATTAAAGTGGATATTGCACTACTTCTCCCACGAAAACTCAAAGTGGAAAAGATAATTGATGGTTTCTTTAAAAAAGTGGGCAATTTATAATATGTACAAAAGATGATATGAAGTTTTGTTTAAAGAATATAAAAATGCTCCAATATAACAAGAATATGGTATATACTTGGTTTGACTTTAAAGAGATAGTAGAAAGTAAGAAGCCAATTGATTTACAATGTACTAATGTTAGAAGTGAAGACATATGGTATAACTCAAATATAAGAGATCATAACAAAAATGTATTATTTATTTAAAAAATGGTTTGATGTAGGCCTTTTGAAAATTAATGATGTCGTAAAAAACTCTAGATTTATGTCTTTGAGAGAAATTGAAGAAAGATTTGAGAAAAAACATGCTTCTTTGTTTCAAGAATATTACATCATAGTAAATGCGATTCCCAAAGTTTGGAAAAAGAATATTTTAAGACAGGTACATGTGTATGATGCGACACAGGAAGAAAACGAAGGTGTCATGAAAAATGTTTTAATGAATGTTAACACTAAACAAAAGCCGAAGTTTTTCTACTTTACGTTGTCTATTCATTCAATTGTTAGACCTCCAATCGAAGAGAAATGTTAAATGGTACAGAACAAATCGACTGGAAAGTCATATGGTCATTTAATTTACAAGCTATGAAAGAAAAGAAGAAAAAAAGAAGAAAAAAAAGAAAAAAAAGAGATATTTTGCTCAGCCATCGCGCATAGTGCGAGTCTTCGGGCTGGTGATGACGCACCGGACAAATAGCAGGATATTTTGCCAAATAGCAGCTTATTTTGCAAACTAGCCTGAGAAATCTTGAGATGATTATCTCAACCTAATATCCCGCTAATTGCAACTTTGGGCTGATGAAGACATAAATTAACTGGATAATTTGCGATCGGGATAGTTAAAATAACGGGATATTTGGCAATCTGGAGCTGATGTGGACAGGCCTATAATATATATTTAGATTATAGCAGTTCTTCTCATAAACAAACTAGAATGATATTGAAGATATGCTTCTGATAGTAGGGAGACCTTTAACACAATTAATAAACGTCACTGGTGGTACTTCAAGTTAAAGGTACTATGTCCCATTTACAGGCCCCAAAATGAAAAGGTTAAATTTCAACAGCATTTGAAAGTCAATACTTATTTGGAAATTCCCTCGAAACAAAAGGGCTTGAGGAAATGCCTTTTTGTGGGAAAATAACGACCATTAGTTGTCGAATCGACATAAGTGATTGCAATAACCTAAATAATAGTCTGATTTTCAGACCCTTGCCCCGAATGGTCGTACGTTTTGTGCTGCACAAAGATTCAATCAGTTTAATTTTGGCCATTACAAGTAGTGGGTTATTGATATAGACAAACGCTCATGTACATGTTACAGCTCATTTTATGTATATTATTACCAAAGAAAAAAAGATGTCAGTCACTCACACAACAGTGTCTGACAGCGAGTCTAGAAAGTAAACGAGTTTCCTTGCATAATTTGAATACTAGGACACTGCTAATGTTTAAATTTTACAGATAGGACATACATGACAAATTCATAATTCCTGCACAGTTCTACAGAATTTGATGTTGGCTGCAAAAGCTGACATAGTATCTTTAAAGGGGAAGTCCATCATGATATTACGTTGGTTTTAATAGAAGCAGATCTAGAAAATAAAGGGAACAGGTCAGTGAAAGTTTGAGCAAATTCCGGTTCAAATAAGAACATTATGAATTTTTTGAAATTGCGATCAATCAAACACAAATTGTCAACAATGTGACGTATCTTGTGAGCCCGCCCCCTCCCCCTCCAATATGCTCTTTGTATTGATGACGGATTATATATTTTTGTCCATACATATTTGAAATATATTTGCAATGATACATGGGTGCATGTATGATTGAAAATTTACTAGAGGAAATAAAAATATATCTCAATTTTCTTACAAGAGACATCACAGATTTACAAATATGTGTTTCACTGATGACAGCATAATAAATTCATAACTTTAGTATCTTTAATCTGATATTACTCAAACTTTCACTAATTTTTCCCTCTTATTTATCTGCTGTTATTCAGACCAAGTTAATATCAGGGTGGACTTCCCCGTTAAGTACGTTGTGATCTTCCACGGTTTCCACGGTTATAGTATTCACACTTAAATGGTTTTTTCAAGACTGCTGCTGCCTTAGTGAAAAGACCATTGATATATATACTTCCGTCAAAAGAACCAGCACATATATATGAGACATTAAAAGGAATTAAAGAAAAGTAAAATGTATATTAGAAAAGGGAAGAGATGGTAATGGAATGGAAAGAAATGAAATTAAACACTCACACATACATGTACATCACAATTGTGGATGAACCGCTCACCTTTGATTCTTTTCCTTTCCTTGCAAGTGTTTCAAAAAAACAATGATGGAATGCACTTTGTAGAGAAACTTCCTTCAAAGATGGCATGGAGCATATTATCTCTGCCACATCCAGTGACATAGTAGGTCCACAATTTCTCTTAATACAGAGGGTAACCTGGATAAAATGACAAAGTGGTTACTGATGGGATGCAAAATAGAGATGTTCTCTTGGATGTTAGGCATACATGTGTATTACCTACATAAGCGGTTGCCGTAAATGTGCTGCAAGAAATACACAGATTAAGAGGGATAAGGAAATAAATAAGATGGTTTGTTGACAAACCAGGAGATAGCTGAATTGTTTTCCTTTTAATTCAGAAGACACCGTAGCTTATTTTACGTCTACCATAGCGCGTATGGAATTTATGCTAATTCTAGTTCAGAGCGACGTGTTTGCAGATGCCATGTTTCTGTCGTTAGGAAAGGACCTTCAGGAGACGAAAGTCTTACTATGTTGTTTTCAGGTGCGATCCAGGATTTCTTAGGGGTGTGGGCCCAAATTTGAAATCAATTTGAAATTTAGTGTGCTGAAATATGAAAATCGTTTTTTTTTTTTTGCTCCAAAAAATTTGAAAATCACGCCGTCCAAAAATTCACTTGGTGGGGGGGTTTTGGCTCTCGAAAACTTGCACCCCCCCCCCCCCCCCTTGAGCGCCAAGGAGGGGGGGGGGGGCCATCTCAAAAAAAAAGGTAAAATTAACGTTAAAAAATGTAAAAATACACATTTTTTCCCAGGGGGGGGGGGGGGGGGGCCCCCCCCCCCCCTGGATCCGCCACTGGTTGTTTTAGTTAGCCAAGAAATGTCACCATAGAAGTAAGTTTATCTTTAAAATATCATGCTTTTCATTTGTGGTGATTTAAGAATGTGTTTTGGTCAGGTTGTTGAAGAAAAATGATATTACATAATCAATGTGTACCGAGTACGGTGTATAAATTGCTATGCACAAAACTGTATAGTATAGTATATGTATACCGGTATGTATGTACAGTGCGTCCCAGAAAAAACGAAACCGAGAAGTATCGATGTTTTATCATAACTTAATCTCAACCATAATTAATGAATGATACATATTTGGAAAGCTTAAAGTCTCCTCTTTCATGTGATGCTATTCAGATGATGCATATTTTACGCATGGGTGATTAAAAGCAATTTGAAGGAAGGAAACCAAAAAGACATTTGGCGGGCGGTATCTGAATTTCGAAGAAAAATTCACATTTCTAGAAAGTTGAGTTTCTGCCCTTTCATATGACACCTCAATCAGGAAAAATGAGCGAGGAATAACAAAGTTCTCTTTGTTTAAAGTAGCCCTTACATTTTCATAATTTTAACAAACGAATTCGTTTTCACTGGGTGCCTGTCGTAGCAAAAAGCAGATTTGACAAAAGACTTAACTCCGTTTCGCTGACAATCAGCCATGCATGAAGACTCTCGTCTACGGCTGATTGTCAACGAAACGGAGTTAAGTCTTTTGTTAATTTCGTTTATTGATACGGCAGGCAGCCAGTGAAAACGAATTCGTTTAATAAAATTATGGAAATGCAAGCACTACTTTAAACAAACAGAACTTTGTCATTCCTCGCTCATTTTTCCTGATTGAGGTGTCATATGAAAGGTCAGAAACTCAACTTTCTAGAAATGTGAATTTGTCTTCGAAATTCAGATACCGCCCGCCAAATGTCTTTTTGGTTTCCTTCCTTCAAATTGCTTTTAATCACTTATGCGTGAAATATGCATCATCTGAGTAGCATCACAGGAAAGAGGAGACTCTAAGCTTTCCAAATATGTATCATTCATTAATTATGGTTGAGATTAAGTTATGATAAAACATCGATACTTCTCGGTTTCGTTTTTTCTGGGACGCACTGTATAGTGATAGGGTCTACGTTGTATGAGTTACATTGGAAGTCTTATTTCTTTTAGAAATGACAATGCATAACATACAGACGCGATGTTAAATATCGCTTCATCTATGTAGATATGTTTAATACAATGTATTCAGGTGCTTTAATACATTATTTAAGCTGGCTTATTGTTGGCCATTTAGAGTGATAGTTTAAGAGAGAAAGTTGAGTTAGTTAATACATGAATGAACCAAACAGAGTAAGCTTATAAACTGGAAATATTTGCTCTATAAATGGAAGTTTGTGAGTTATGATGTAAACAAAGGACTAGGGGTTTAATCTTACATTTGATTAACGAGATGTTGTTCTGGTGATGTTTAGATTAGTCTTCGTATTTAACGTGGAAGTTTCCTATAGTCTTAGTGAGTTTGTTATAATGAGGTTACACTACACATTTCAAGGAGTTAAAGTAGTATTTTGACTTGATTTCAGTTTCAGAACAGAGCATAGTCGATTTTTGCACTCTCGCAAACAATGCCTCGTGTTCATCCAAGCGTGAACACATACCTGACAAAAATGGTACCAAATGATTTGGGATAAAACACTCTTTCATAAGATGTATAATAATTTACTGTTCATAGATGATTTTTTAAATAATTAGCAATTGTCTAGGTGTAACCTTTTTTTTGACTCACTCTGTATGTACGTGCCAGTACATAGCTTCAATGTTATTGTAAATTTGCACGTTATGAATTTTTTCAAAATTCCTCTTCCACCGACATCAGATTCGTTTAGTGAACGTTATACCTAGGTCTATGAAATTTGGCAGACATGTGTATCAACCTGCTTGACAAATACCTGCCAAGCTCGACAAAATTTCATGACGTAGATCATTACAATGCGTGACATGCTTGTAGGACATTTGCTTGGATGACAATGGGGTCAAAATGACTGCAATGAAGTACCCCTTCAAATGATACCATACACGGTATATGTTCACTCAGAAAATTTTGAGTGAATCGAAATTGAAAGCAGGTCACAATTCCGATTATGCGGGGTTTCTGCCCAACTGTAACACGTATCGGCTATGCATGACATCAATTTTCAGAGTGATTTCTGCCCCTTTTCAATTTTTCTTTATCTTGAAATTTTGCAAGTGTATTCTGAGTGGCCAAACTCAGGGCATCTCATACCCCGATTTTGAAAATCTGCAGAGTGGGACGTTTTAGCTGCCATTTCATATTCTGCATTATAATGTATCGCACTATATATGCATCACATATTAGCATTAAGCATGTAAGGCCATATAGGCCAAAGTATATGGAAACCATACGTGTGTAATCACGTGTTACTGGTATTTATATCTGCTCAAAGAAATCGTTATACGTTTGTAAAGAAAAGAGAAAAGAAAATTGGTTTGGTATTAGGGGCCAGAAAATAGCACATGTGCTAGTCGAGATGCACCCTTCCATAATTATACTGTTGTACTGTAAGAAAACTGCAAAAGATATAAGAACTTGTACAAAAATGGATGAACTAATTTTGTTCATCAAACTGTGATTAACTTACCACATGTGGTCCAATGAAAGCATAACCAGCTACAGTGTGCGCTGTCATATCAGCGGATACGGTCAGTGCAATTGCATTTGATGAAACCTTGTCCCTCACCAAGGCTGCTACATCTGGGTCTTGACTCTCGAAGGCTACATCAACAATGAAAGGTAACTCTCCACTTAGAGTTACATCTACCGTTGTGTCCAAAAAATTATTTACCTCTAGTCCCTGAAGCATAGGGTTCAGTACATGGGTTGCAATACTTTTGTTTTGTGACACAGTGAAGTACAGGAGATACCTAAACTCCTGCTTCCTTGGCAGCACTACTAGCTCAATCAGCCTATTGAATTCATTACGATCTGATTCATACAGGGAAGCGAGATGGACTCCAGCCATGTACTCCTGAAACAGTTTGTGAGGGAAGAAGACTGGCAATTGCACATGAGCATCCCTCTTATGTATGTCGATGCTAGTGGTAATTCTGTCCTCCTGAGACAAAATCCCGACCTTACAGGCAGTTTCCTTGGATTCTGGGCATATTTGGAAATCATCTTCACCGAAAATCAAGGTATTTTCTAGCAGACCATTGAGGGCCTGTTTGGCAATCGGTCCAAGGAGCTCATCAATTTTTTTCAAATAGGAAAGAAATGAGGGGCTGCCTACTTTCTTCACCTTTTTCTGAGCATAATGTTCTTTCAGAAAGGCAATCATTTCTTTAAATATCTGAGAAAAAGATTTCAGTGATTTAATTTCCTTTAGTTTTTGCTCGTCAAGTTCTTTCCACATAAGGCACAACATGGCTACATATATAGGATAGTGGGCCATGTTTTCAGATATGACATCATTCTCACTGGTGAACTGGATAAGCTGATTTGCTTTATCATCTTTCTTTGGAAAGTATTTGTGAATGTAAACTGACAAATTCTCTCTGTTGAAACCCTCAACACGAATGAATGTGTAGAGCTTCATTAGATCACCATCTGATCTAATTTCTACTGCTCTCCATGGGCGAGTGGTCACCAAGACTGGGCAAGAGGCAAGCTGATCTGAACAAAGAATCTCTACAAGTCCAATATCACCAGTCTCAGATGAACTTCCACATGCCTCTGAGGAGGTAACATATGGTTGTGATGGCTGAAGTTGCATTTGATCAGTAGGCTGTTCGTCACAAGATTTTGTCTTCATGATTTTGCCACTGACTTCATCTAGCCCATCGAATGCGATGAATACCTTGTCAGGATTCGACCGGATATACTCAGTAATCTGAGAAACTGTTGCTGGATTGTTTTTGGCCAGATAAGACTTTACAATCTTGCCAATAGTGTGTTGCTTAAATTCACGTAGAGGAACTATCAAGACCCATACAAAGTGACTGAAATGCCTCCCTTCAACCCAGTCCCAGGCAATCTTAGCACAGAATGTAGTTTTTCCAGCCCCTGCCTCTCCCTGAACCATGATCCTCTTGGGGAACTCTCCATTGACTTTGAGATCAAGGATATCATTGTAATCTAGCACTCGCTTGTCTGTCCCATGTTCTTCTAGTAAGACAAGATTAGTATACATATCGTCAAACTGGACAGTGGAAGCAGGATTGAGAGGATCAGATCTGATCTTACAGAGAGTTGACCTATACTTGAACTTGATGTCATTTGTACACCGCTCAACCAGTTCAGGAGAAAGTAGGTTCGTCTGAGATTCAGCTAAAGGAGGTTTGGTCTGTGATTGGAGCAGTCTTGATGGCCCTCCTAAAAATACAAAATCCATATTCACATGATTACACGTAAACATAGTTTGATACATCTAAAAGGATTGTAAAGGCCTGAGGCTAATAGTGTGAGATATGACTAGGTGCATGTTGTCAAAGACACAAAGTCCTACATGTTTGTCTGAATTTATATGACTTCATTCAAATTTAAGGGCATTTAAAATCTGAGTAATATGTGTATACATGTACTTGTAGATGAATATCACTGGAATTAATATTCCTAGGACATTTCAGCAATGCAGTTTCCCTTACAATCATACATCTTATTTTGAAGAAACAAAACAAGACAAATAGACTGCATCTCCAGTATGCCTCTGCCTAAGTTCAGTTAAAATCAGGGCTTGAATCTTTAAATATCATAATGAGAACAAAAATCCTATATACCGGTATACATGATGATTGATCTTTACAACCTTTGACCTTTGACCTTACAATCCAACATCTGATCACTTGTCTCCCTTTGGTGACGCAAACCATATGTAGTCAGTTTTTAAATAATTTTTTCCGCCAGCTAAAGTAGCTTAAAGATAAAGGTGAGTTCTGGTAATGCGATTGCATTGTGAAAGAAAAGGTGTGGAATGGATCAGAAACAGTTGATCATGTAGCATGTAAGTATTGGTGTGCACTGCAAGGTTCTGGAGTCATCAAAATCATCATAAATTTGGCCGAGTCTTGGTAAAGTAACAAGCACTGTACATAGAAAGCTATATATGGGACAACACACATGGTGTCGGGGCTAGTACTACCTTGATTTCCTTGTCTTTCTATGCTCATTACTCAGCCAGTATACATTTTCTTCCAAAATTATTTGGCACATGTCATTTATTTGTAATCTTGAACATTCAGTGTAAGTTTTGTTTGATTCTGTGAGAATTAATTTTCCTTTTTTTTTTACCAGAACTGGAGTTTATCTTTAAAGTAGTTATTGATATGGTTATAATCTTATCCCAACATATGTTTCAATGTGGTGGTGCATACCAACACCAAATTTGAAATTCATGGGTCAAACCGTTCTAGAAACATTGCAATAAAGGGGCTAAAACCCTAAAAGGTAATTAAATTTGACCCTCATGGCCCTTGGCCTTTGACCTACCTATCCCAAAATCTAATCACTCCATCTCACTTTGGTGATGCATGATAACATCAATTTGAAGTTCATACCTCAAGTGGTTCTTGACATATCATGAGACTAAAACCTGTAATTTCCTCTATGACCCACTACCACCCAAATCTAATCAACATTATCTTCCTATGGTGATAAATACTATCAACAAGTTTGAAGTTCATACCTCAAGTGGTTCTTAAGATCGGATATCGTAATGGAAAAAATTAATGTAGGACGGATGGACAGACACCCCAAAACATATTTTATCCGGCACCACCTTTGGTGGGTGGATGCATAATTACAGTTATCATAATGGGATGACGCAAAAGAATAGAATTTGTTTGTAGAACAAAGAAAGCTGGCAAACATTGAATTCTGCTGTCACTAAAAGTACTTGAACTATATTGGTGTCCAGAAAATATCTGGGATTAACAAAGTTAAATTAGTAAATTATAAAACATGCATGGGGCCTCATATTATTTGACACTTCTGTAAATTGTGACATATGTATAGAACACGGAGCACTCACTCTCTCTATAGTTCCGTTTTATGCACAGTTTTCTATATCTTCTTGTGTAGCAAGAATTAATATCTGTTTACCTGTGCTGTTTGGAATTAGAGGTTCATTGAGTAATCTGTCCGATAGGCCACCCAAGTCAATCTCTCGAAGTGCGTCTGCCAAAAGCTGTCGTCTGTTTGAATGTGGAGGTTGCTGCTTGACCTTCCATTTCATGAATACTCGCAAAAATGCATTGGAATAGTTATTCGACATCTGAATCAGGATTGCCTGTATCTGAGCTGAGGGGATCCCAAGAGATATCCCTACAGCATCGTAGTAAGATGGAGGGATATCATGGGCCAGCTTCAGGAACTCCATATCACTGACAGTACTGTAAAATGAATAATAAATCAATTGGGAACGATAGAACATTAGTTAGAGAGCATCCTATTGGCTGATAAGCCATCATGTGACACTTAACAATTTGTATTATGTGCTCGAGCGTGCAATAAAACAGCCTGCGGATGCCAAAATACATTGACGGTGATATAAACATTTGAAACAGTTTGGCAAACTTGGTTTCACTGGGTTACAACATTGCTTGCCCAACACAGCACAAGTCGCCATCGGGTTGGCCAAACTCTGTGTATAGATGGCTCTGGGCAAGGTAAGGGTAATCATTCCAAAAAAAGCAGAGTCTGGCAGTGTAATACAATAATGATGGTGATAGTAATAAGAATAATATAAGAAGAAAAGGATACTACTACTTTTAAGAATACTAATAATAGGGCCAAATAACAAAAATAATGTGTTTGTTTTTCCAAAAAAAAGTAGGAGGCAGGGCATTACTAATAACAATTTTGTCTTTTTTTGCTATTTTTTCCAAGATGGCTGTCATGCTAATTATAGCTGGCTAAGCCTATTTATTGACAGATATTGTGCTTTGTGAGTACCAGTATACTGATGCGATGTATGACAAAACAAAATGATTTGTATCATGCCCCTTTTATTTACAAAATGTCGGAGGCTAATGTAAAATAAACCCCTCTCATTGTATAAATGGTCTGGTCTAATTTGCCAGACACTTTGTGAAAACCCTACGGCAAATCTACGAAAGATTGCATTCTGAACGTGCACCTTTACATAATCTTTTGTTTCACAAAAGGTCGTGTAACGCAACCACCTGACCAGACGCGACGACCTGATGAATCAAAGTAAGCCAGTATATGCATACCTTTCTGCAGTGTTAGGTCCTGGATTGGTTTCAACGTCACCAGATCTCATCAAGAGAAGCAGGAGCAGATAGAGAAGGCAGAATCCATCCATGGTGTAAGATGTCTTTCTCATTCAACAGAAGTTTAGTTCTCTGGAAAGTGCATGGGGATGCCAGAGGCAACAATACCTGAAAACATTAAAAAATATCTACATTATGTACATGAAATAGATCTAATAACAGGCTCACATGTATATTAGGATAAGGTTTTGGACAGAATATATTTGATTTTGTGATTTATTTATATTTTAGTCGTCAATCAAAGTGCCCGAGTTTCTTTTCACCACGCAAAATGAGCATCATCATCTTCTTCTTCTTTCTATTGAATTTTTCCGGTTGGTGAAGAACTACATGCATGAGCACAGGGTATCGGCTAACAGTAACACTAGCCCTGTCGGGGATAGTCTTTAGAAAAGAAACACAAGAAGAATGAAAAATGGAAATAAAGCATAAATAGATCTTGGATCTACATGTTAAGTGCAGATTGACTCAGCCAATGTCAGAATCAGGGGTAACAGTCATCTTCCCATTACGATGAGATCTGTGAGGGCAGCAGACATCAAATCAGGTGCCAGAGGGAGAAGCCTCTCCTGGATGGGTAGTGGGTGCGGGCAAGCACTGAATCCAATGACGGGGTAATAGTATATTTGTAAAGCGCTTAGAGACATTTGTATTAAGCGCTATATAAAAATTAAATATTATTATTATTATTATTAATAAATGGTGACCTTGCAGCAGGTAGAGAGGGCATTCCCTAATCATGTGTGTGACTGCATGTACTCTTGCGAGAATCCACATAAATTAATGGGAAGTGGGTAGTCTGGTAAAAAACGGTGACCTCGCGGTGAAGTACATGTAGAGAGGACATTCCCAAATCATGTGCATGATTGTCTCTTGAGAGAATCCAAATCACTTGGGTTCTTAACAACATTGGTAAAGGGGGTTCTTTGTTGGATAGATGCCACAACGAAGCTGCAATTTGAGAATGATGGCATGTCGTTGGAGGGCAAGTAGGCGATTGATGGTAAAAGATGGGTACAGAGAGTGCGCAAGGTGATGTAAGCGATTAGAGCGAGGACTTGTTGAGAGCAGAATCTGTAGATTTGTTGTATACATAATATGTTAAACAGTTGCCTTAACCAGTTTCTTCCAAACGGCATAGGGCAGGGGGTCAGCAACCATGTACAGGTCTTCAATGGGGGGTAAATTGTATTCGGTGAGGAGCTTAATCTTGAAGTCGGACATAGAGATCGTCTTAGAATTGGGGTGCTGGATAAGTTTAGGACGAAAGATCCTTGACTCGATCAAGCCTGTGATGGGAGAGGATGAGTAGTTGGCCTAACACCAACAGTTGTAAGCGTGTAAATCTCCTCGCTTTAGGGGAGAAGGCCCAACACAAAGAAAATGACTTCATTACATATTAATTAATACTATACATGTAGCTGTTGACAGGGGGAGACTTAGACTGAAAACTTCTGTCTCTTTCGTTAGTTAGCCTCTTATTTGGGTAGGATCGGCTCCTCTCTTTAGAGACAGAAGCAGACCATAGGGTCTCCTGTGCAAACTTTGTGGCCAGATCTGGCCACAAAACTTTTAGAGGATGCATATCCGATGCATTTATTCTTCAGTATTAGGCCTAGGCTAATTAAACTACATTGGTTCCACTTACCACATTGTCTGTATGATGCGTTTAAGGTTTTTTTTCTGGATTTTCTTCGTCAAATTTGAGCTACGTGTCAACATTTTTGGAGACGTAAATTAAACTGTTACTGTCAATGGATGACGACATCTTCCTTCATGCGCAGTAACAGTTTGATATGGCTGCAAGAATTTCAATACTGAGCTCAATTTCAACAATGGAATGTGAAACCAATGTAGTTTAGCCTATTAAAGCATAAATATTGAAGTTCATATGCATCAGATATGCATCTGCTAAAATTTAGCATTTTGGACAAAGTTTTGTGGCCAGGTCTGGCCACAAAGTTTGCACAGGAGACCCTACGGTCGGCCTCTGTCTCTAAAGAGGGGACCGGACCCGACCCAAATAAGAGGCTAACGAACGAGAGAGACAGAAATTTTCAGTCTAGGGGAGACCAAGAATAATAATAATTTGTGTTGTTTTAGTTTACTTTATTTTAGTTAAGAAAGTTATATTTTTGTGATAGTAATACATGTATGTACAGCGCCATGAGCGTCAGAGCCTGGCGAATACCGGGGCTATATAAATATCCATATTATTAAAAGTGGTATGTTGCTGGTGCCGGCTGCGAGAGCTAAAGCTAGAGTTAGGGCATAGCCGCATAGGGAAGTTATATCGGCTTATGCCGAAAGGGTGGGTAGCATCGCGTCGCGTTGATTTGAACGCGACCATTCGTCCAAGGCCCCCCCCCCAGGTGTGCCAAAAGGGTCCGTTGGGAGTGTCAACATGACCGTTCGTCCAAAGCCCCCCCCACCCGGTTTTGCCGAAAGGGTGCGTTGACTAGTCTTCCAAATCAGTCGTTTATAATAGAATTTAAGGAATAGAAATTTAAGTCGTTTAAATTCAAGTAATCAAAATAGAAACAGATTGAAATTTAAATAACGGATAAAACACAGATCAGGCGTTTATAAGAATTAAATCAATTAATAAATTCCATAATTATTTAAAATTGTCAAATAAAAATGATGTAAACTAGTCATGCATAACAGTCTTTACAAATGAAATAACAAATAAATAAATAAATAATGGCCCCCTTCCCCCCCCCCCACTCAGTGTTATGGAAGGTACGCATATTCATGTTCCCAGCCCCCCCCCCCCCTCCTTTTCAGCATAAGTCCGGTGTGTCAATACGGGTAGATCTTTTTCTTTTGTTATACAGGCCTTATCAGCGACCCCCCCCCCCCCCCCCTCTTTCAGTTTCAGCATAAGTCCGGTGTGTAAAGTCAATACGGGTAGATCTTTTTCTTTTGTTAAACAAGCCTTTTCAGCACACCCCCCCCCTCCCCTATCAGCATAAGTCTGGTGTGTAAAGTCAACATGGGTAGATCTTTTCTTTTGTTAAACAAGCCTTTTCAGCACCCCCCCCCCCCCCCCCCCATCAGCATAAGTCTGGTGTGTAAAGTCAATTATGGGTATATCTTTTGCTTTTGTTATACAAGCCTTTTCAGAACCCCCCCCCCCCCCATTTCAGCATAAGTCTGGTGTGTAAAGTCAATACCGGTAGATCTTTTTCTTTTGTTATACAAGCCTTTTCAGCACCCCACCCCCCCCCCCCCCCCCCCCCCATTTCAGCATAAGTCCGGTGTGTAAAGTCAATACGGGTAGATCTTTTTCTTTCGTTATACAAGCCTTTTCAGAACCCCCCCCCCCCCTCCCTTTTTAGCATAAGTTCGGTGTGTCAATATGGGTAGATCTTTTCTTTCGTTATACAAGCCTTTTCAGCACCCCCCCCCCCCCCCCTTTCAGCATAAGTCCGGTGTGTAAAGTCAATACGGGTACCGGTAGATCTTTTTCTTTGTTACAAGCCAGAGATTTTGCACGCATGCGGTCCCTCCGTTCCCGGAGTGGGGGGGGGGGGGGGCGGGAGTAGGCCTACCTCCTTAATGCACTATTTCAGGATAAGCAGGTGGGGGGGAAGGCTTTTCTGAATTCCATACAGAGAAAGAAATGGATGTTATATGCAAGGCTAGGTAAACACCTTTATTTGTCATTTTTTAATATCAAAGTAAATTATTTGATTGTGTTTCTTATAATTCTTATAAACGCCTGATCTGCAAGACTACATAAAAATTAGTTTTATTTAGTTTTCAATCTGTTTCTATGTTTATTATTTGAATTTAAACGACTTAAATTTCTATTCCTTAAATTCTATTATAAATGACTGATTTGGAAGACTAGTCAACGCAGCCTTTTGGTAAAACCTGGGGGGCTTTGGACGAATGATCGCGTTCAAATCAACGCGACGCAACGCGATGCTGCCCACCCTTTCGGCATAAGCCAGTTATAATATCCATGGCTGTCGACTTTGGGCAACTTCTTGGAGGAATTATTTTTCTTCAGACGAACTACCAACGTACCGTAGCGTATGCAATTTCTTTTTGGCTCAAGGAGGGGTAAAGTTTTTTTTTTTTTTAAACGGGAGGAAGGGCGTGGTGGAGGGAATCTCGATCCCGCTACGAGCTGGTGGGACGGCGGGAGAATGAGCATGGTGGTGTGACTCCCTCCAAATGCAGGAGGATTGACAGCCCTGTATATCATAATAAGTTAATTATGCACTATACAAGAACGGATTATTATTATGGAATAACCATGACACAGATGTATGGAAATTGCTGCATATGCATGTATCAAAGAGACAAAACCCTCCTCAACCTCTTGCATATTCGGCAATTTAGAGCGAATGGCGCTCTATACCATGCATATTCATATTTGCTGCGCCGTTACCGCGCATGCCTACTGTCTCTTCGCCGTGTTGAATCGACGATACAACAGCAATGAATCGTCGGGTTAGGATGAAGAATTACTCTTTTTCCCATCGAAAACCTCTTGAATTATAATTTCAAGTGGTTGGAAAGATGCCCAGAGGAGTCGAAGAACATAGTAAGTCAAAATTGTAATTACTACCTCTTTACATTGCGAAAAAATGTGACCCAACCCGCTGTTTGAATCGTTTTCAGAAACGGGCTCTGGAGCTCCGAAGCCGGAGCTCCCTGGAGTAAGTGTAATGCTTGAGGTGTTGCCATACCTTATTGAATTTTGTATTCCTTATTAAGTATCGAAATCACCTTTTATACAAGGGGGGGGGGAATAACTGATCTTTACATTAAGTGCAAGAATTTGTTGAAACATTAAACTATTTACAGTAGAAAAAAAGAAGACAAAAATTGAAATAACATCGAACAAGAGGCAATGTGTACACTGCACTGACACTCACAGTCACATCACTGTCACACCTCGTGGCCTCATGAGATCACAATTATTGGAGGAGGAAGATGGACCTTGGAAGAAAGATAGACCTGGAATCTCGACTGCAGATCTCTGCAATTTATCCAGTACATCCGGTAATAAGGTTTATAAGGTAATAAAGGGGGTAGAAAATGAGATCATTGCCATCAATACGCATTAGCATTGACCCCTTGCACTATGCGTTGCTGGTGTGCGGACACCCAACCCACATCATACAACTAACATTTCATTTGTAAATGCAGTAGCGCGCCAGTGCAGTAGGCCTACGTCTACGAGGATATTATTTGAAATAGACTAACCTTGTTTTAGTCTGATCAGGTTTGCAGAGGCAACATGTCGTCGTCGAAAAAATTTAGTAAGATCAATCACTGAGCTGAATCGAACTCGGAAGCGAGATGACGCGGCAGTACGTGCAGTCTCTGGCCACCTGATCCACAAACTCTCCCTAAGATAATCAAGGGAGATTTTACCTCAGTCTCCCTGGTTTTTCCTTCTCCAGTGCGTCTATTGGTCATTAGTTGCTGGACTCTCCCAGGTTAATCAAGGCAGAATAGCAATCATATTCTCTGTGCACATTAAGGCTGCTCCCGCGTAGGTACACGCGCGCATGCATATCGAGACCTGCGAAATACCGGACATTTGGCTAGCGAGAGCCCCACGATACCTGCAGGGCTAGTATCACAGTGCAGTGAGCTAGAGCAACGGAGATCATGAGGCCTGACCCGCCTGAGCCCGGGGTGGCTGCTGTAAACGAACTGGGGTACTGGGTAGATCCACTCACGATACGTGCGAGAAGCAGTGCAGTAGACGGCAATATCTCAGCCATCACACAGGATATAACGTGAGTTTCTTTCAAATCTGTTTATCTAAGACTATGTCTGTAATGTAGAAAATATCACTGTCTACACTACAACCTAATTCAATGTTAATTGATGATAGATCTACTCGCCTAGATCTAGTGTATCAATCATGTTTGTTATTATTGTTATTTTATAATTGTATTTTTCGCAATGGGAGCTGAGCTGAGAAAGGGGCCCCGGAGGTGGTGGCATCCGCTAGGACCAGACAATAACAAAGCCATCTGGTATGGGGATGAATTCTTTAATAAAACCAGGGTATCTCATATCCCTGATAAAACTGAATTCTGTCTACCGGTACATTTCCGTACACAGACGGTACTGTTTGTCGCAACACACAACAGGGGGATAATGGCTGACTTTTGCCACAATCCGACACATAATTTTTTGTTTGACAGGCAGAGAATTGACCGACTGAGCTGAGCCAACTCCCCTCCTCCAGCTCCAGTGCCTGCGTGATGAGATTAGGGTTAGGGCCTACACAAAAACATTGTTTCGTAAAATGTTGTTGTGACCCGAAAGAGGTTGAAAATCCTGATCTAGATTTTACACAGGGCCGGGGGGGGGGGGGGGGAGGGGGGCGTGGCAATTCGTTTAGGGGGGTCGTCCTCCCCGGAAAATTTCCAAAAGTGCCCCCCAAAACAAACACTTACTATATAAAGACTGCAACACACCTTTAGGATCTGGAGGGTCCAAGAGAGCAGCGTTTAGACCAATACAAATGCCAAAATCTTTTCGCTCTTGTAATATCCTTCAAAATTTTCAAGTAAATATTGTAGAAAATAAAAGAGAAGTGTGAACAAAGTATAAATTGTCAGTTAAAAATAAAGCTGAGTTCTGGTCATGTGATTTGCATTGTGAAAGAAACGTTGTGGAATATACAATTACTGTACACAAAAAGATGTGTATGGGACTACACCAACATGTGGCATAACATTCTGTCCCGATTGTTATGATGTTACATGCCATATTTAGAAAATTGAGGCATTTGAAGAGCCATGCTTTTCCGGAAACATTTTGTAATCTAATGTTCTTCCACACTTGTATAATACAATGATACCGCTCCGATTTAAACCACTGGAGTTATGACCACACGGGAACCCAAGGGCGGATCTACAGGGGGAGGGGGGGGGGGTTAGGTTAGGGGGTTACTCCCCCCCCCCCCCTTTGGGCTCCCAGGTGAAAATGTGATGTGCCTAGAATAACGCCATCATGTGTCCAGACCCACACAGTATTAGTAGATGTTAGTAGATGCCAGGAAAACTTAAAAATAGCAAAAACAAAATCGCCTTGCTGCTCTATGGCTCGTGGACAATGGCTCTGCATCGCCATTGGGTCACCCCCCCCCCCCTTGGCAAAAAGCTAGATCCGCCCCTGGAACCCATACCAGAAACTTATTATGGGCCCTTGGTCAGATGGAACTTGCAGCCTCAGTCATATCTAGTCTCGTTGTCATGGCTCATTTCAATTACATGTGAATGTATGGTTCTGGGTTATGGTTATTGTCAGCTCCAGTGCATGTCCTACATGTGTAACTTCATACATGGGTTCTGACACAAGTGCAAGGTTATCCATAAGATAACCCTGAATTACCTCATACATTTGCACCGCTGTGATACCCTACAAGCCATATCAGGACAATTAACCCCTTTGACAACCCCCCTCCCCCACCCCCCGGAAAATGACCCCAGTGGACAATTACCCCCCCCCCCCCTCCCCCCTCCCCACCCATGAAAAAATCTCAGACAATGGATGACTATAATTTCATGTATGGAGAGACGGTGCCAGGTAAAAATGTCAGAGGTAAAATTTCAGATTTAAAAAGTCAGAGGTAATAACTAAACAAGTAAGAGGTACAGCAACAAAATGTAGGGGGAGGGGAAATTAGTGCTGTCATAATATCTAAGCACTGTATCACACAAAATGTCAAGATTCAAGCTACCGGGCCAGTCCATTATATCTCCTTCTTCCATATCATAATGTATATTTTCTAAATGACTGTGGTGTATTGTACTTTGTACAAGTATGTCCAAAGGATAATACTATGTGGAAATTCGAAACTTATATTTTGTGATCAGGTTTGCATATGTACATTGTATATGAATTTCTAACCTTTTTTTCGATTTTCTATTAAAGTAGGTTGATGTTTTAATGTTTATTTGGTTTTGAGGAAGTAATTACATAGAATATTAAGATTGAATGAGATAAAACAGGGAATCAGTTATAAAGATTGCAAAGAAATTCCACAAATTCAGACATCAGACCCATCTTCATGTTGATCCCAGCAGACTGAGCAGAGCCTCTTATTATGACAAGAACACGGTGCACCAACAAGCCTACTGTATAAGAAAACATCAAGAAAAAGACACACATATGCTTCCCCCCTCATCAATACTTTATTACAAAATTTTAACAAACAATGTCAGAGCTTTGCTTGAAGAAAGATAGTAGGCCTACATGTACATGTAGTAAACGTTGCTATTAGCCAGGTATTTTGTAATGTGCTTTCGCCTTTTATGGCAGAAGTTATTCTATTTGTTGGTTTAAACATAACACAGTGTAACTGTATATAATAACATCATGTTTGTGATTAAGAAACGTGAGAGAAATACAGTTCAAGTCCTTCAAATTCCACTCGTTGTTTTCTGCCAAATTTATGGTGCATTTTTTTTAATGTGTAGACTTGTACAAATATATACTTGCTGGAATACAGTGTATGCCAGCACACATTTTATCAATCCTGCACCAAATATTGGAATATCCTTCAAACAATATTATCGTATACAAGCAGTCTCATGATTCTATGAATTTGTACAGTAAAACTATGTTTCTGATATGTTGCTCATGATCATGAATTTGTCAATTTCAGAGTTTGATCTTTCACAGCAAATAAAACTGAACATTTTGCCTTATTTGACATTTTTACTTGTATTTTTACTTCTGACATTTGTACACCAAGCCAAAGAAACAAACATGTAGACATGGCTCTACGAAATTAACCATGAGAACATCATATATTTTGGACAATGTAAACTTAGACCTAGGCAGTTAGGGAGGTGCAACCCAGCCCAGTCAGGGCATCTGATTTACTTTCCCTTTGAAATGTCAAAACATGAATAATATTATTCAAAAGCTACATTGTTAAGAGTTCCAGTGAGAATCTACCTTAATGGTTGTGTGAACATGTGCATATGTATGGAGTTAAACTGCATACTTGTACCCAAAGCTTTAGGACACTGTAGCATTTAATTATTTTGTTTACAGAATTTGCTCCAGAGAAGTAAGGTACATATATGTACCTAAATACTATTTTTATCAATTTTCAGGAAGGGTAGGGCTTCTGTTTTTTGTTTTTTTAAATTAATGTTAATAAGGTCATCAGCCCTCTTGTTCCTCCTATTCTCCTCTCTTTTTGCTTTTTAAATTTATTTACCCTGGGGGAGGGGGGGGGCGTCAACCACTCGTTGTTTAACGTGTAAAACTGACTCTAGACATCTTTTTTTTTCTAAATTCAAACTAATTGTACCATCAAATCAAAAGATAGTCTAAATAAATCAATGGGTTTGTATTTTCTCTTTATATAAAACAAAAGGATATCTTAGACTTCAGACTACATGTACATCAAATTCAGCATTATGTTATAATTGTAGTAGAATAGGGGCCATGTTATTTTAACTGCTTGCACGAAAGAAAGAAATCATCAAATTTAAAAGTTTGTTTCAAAACATTGATTTTTAGATTAGAATCAAGTGTTTCTGTAAATTTGTTAATATTTTTTATTCGAAAAAAAAAAGAAAATCATTGAATACCAAAAGAGTACATTTGGAAAAGAGCCACATGGATGCTGGGAAAAGAAAAAGATTAACTTAATAACTATGTCCCAGAGGTCTTCTTTTCCAATCCATGTGACTTTACAGAAATGGTAACAATAAAATTGTGAGGTATACATAACAATTTATAAATCACTATTAATCAACAATAATCATTGATAAGATAAAAATTTATTAAAAACATAAATAAACTTACCCCCCCCCCCCCCCCCTCTGAACAAAAAAGAGGGAAAATGTCGCTTTGTGTACATGTAAATGTACATTATATAGCACCATGGAAAAATGGGGGGGGGGGGGGGAGGGTGAATACATGCACTCAAATCCGACTCTTAACCTGGAATTTTACCTGAAGATGGCACTGTGCAGCTGGGTATGATAACAAAAACAGCAAACAAACAAAATTGAGACAGAGACAGCTCATCATAATTAACTAATTTATGTTAACTCATCTGTATACTGAGAATTTGTTCTTTTAGTTTTAAAGTCAAGTAAGAAATAATAACACAACAACAGTCTTCAAATCAGTATTGAGAGTATACTAGACACTGGGAAATGTGTGGATGGCAGAGCCATGGAGTCTTTGAGTGCAAGCTGTCAAATGTTTGAATCAAACAGTGTCAGAATATCTTTGGTTATGCAGATAGCATTTTGGACAGCTTCACATTTTATAAGGCCAACAAAGACTTTGAGAACAAAGCTAGTCATAAGATAATGTCGCCTGGAAAAAAGCGTGTACCACTTTAAAAGTTTGGAGGTGTACAGAATACTCCATTTCCTGTTTTCTATGTTTGAGAATAATTCGTCTAGCTCATCTTTGTATCTATTCATTTTTTCAACATTTTCTCTACTGTGTATGAACCAGGCACGTTGGCCATATTCAATAATGCTTATGGAGAACGAGGCATTTGTACAAACACAGCAGAGAGTCACTTGACAGATTGTTTGCTACACTGATGATGAAACTTAACATTCCATTAGCCTTTGATACAACATAATCAACATGATTTCACCAGGTCATTTTATTATTCAAAACAATGCCAAGGTATTTATATCGCGTAGCAACTTAAAATATATAATCATTAATATGGTAATGGGGTTGACCTGGGATTTTTTATTCGGTAATGCGCATAACTTTACATTTGGAAGTGTTCAGCTTCATTTTGATTGTCAGTCACTACATATTGACTCTAGATTTGTGCAGCTACATGAACATTGTAGAATCTGCAGCTAGATATGAGAGATTTAATTGTTATTCAATTAGTTGGAATGCAGAACTGAACAAAGTCTCTCCAAAATACCTTCCTTTAATACCATTTTGCCAATAACTCTCACATACTTATAAGGGTTATACTATGTAACAGCAACAGTTTCGAAATGTGATTGTACAGGTTTGAAAATCATCGCTACCGTAGGTTAATAGTACTTCTCAACCAAAAAATCATTTTCGAAATAGTAGTCATGGAAATGGTTCATTAGATGGCACATATTGTACTACAATACATCTAGGAACCTGCGAACCCTTAAACAAGCCCTTGAGCCCAGCCACAAGAGACTTTGTCATTTGCATCAAATCATACTTATTCCACATTCTAATTTTACTTGTTTGAATATTTGTTTGTGGACCACCCTGAACATGTGGAAGAAAAGCCTGTTTAAAATTTAACAGTAGTACAGAGAGCTGTGATGTTTTGAAAGTGGTGATGGATCCATTTCTGCTTTCATGAAGTTAATTTCATGAAGTAATTTGTGGAACTCAACTTATTTCAGTCAAATGCATCTAGAATGGTCTAGAAATCAAATTTGCTGTTTTTTTAAGTACCAAAATTCCCTTTTAAGTACATATATGTTTATACTATAAAAGTGTATTCCTTTTGTATTTCCTAATCGGCCCTTTTCTATCAACTCTGTTATCGCCCTTTTTTTTATATATCGGTCACATATTCCTCTAACAAAAAACTGGACAGCTTCTTTTTTTTTTTACTAATCTTGTGACAAACAATGTAAAGAAAATATCCTAGTATGTGTCTTAATGTTGAAGACAGAATGAGCTATGGTATAATTTCAAGCATCCATGTTTGCTCTTAAAATGACATGCATGGCCCTACATGTACATATGCACATATTTTCTGATCAGTCATGCGCTTGAATGAAAGATGCAGTTTGTCCATTTAATTTCCATTCTGTCCTATAGATTTGGTAAAAGCTAAAATAATAATTATTATTTTATTTATAAATCCCTTCTCCCTGAGGATCCTAACCACCAAATAGCATTAATAACCCAAGATGTAACTAACTATGGTCAGTTATCTGCCCATGGCCATGATACTTTGAAATTTCTTTCAATATTTATACAAATAGAGCAAACTAAAGCATAACTTGTTTTTATAATTTCTGTGTGCAAAGTTATTCTTTGCATAATTTTTCTACTTCAAATAAAATGTTTCTCTATTTTGATCCCATTTCCACTCTGTTGCTCTATGTGATAAGGATATTCCTTATGCAAATACAATCTCCTACACATAATGATTGGCCTTTCTTTTAAACGTTATTGGATTTGTGTGTGTGTGGTGAGTGCGCGTTTTTTTGTGGTCACTGTTATGCTTAAGCACAGCACTCAATATAAAATGTTATTCTTTAACTCCAGCATGATTTCATTTGCGTTTCATATATTATTTAATATGTAGAGCCATCCCTTGGCTTTAGTATTTTAAGGAGGGTTGGGGATGATTTGTTTTCCTCACCCCTCTTCTGTTCAAAGTTAATGACTGCGATGGATTAGAACAACCTTTATAGTGACTTTGAGACCAATTTTGTGGACAGTCCATAGCAAGGTTTGGCAAAACTTTATTATTATATAATTGCCATGTCAAATGATAATCATAGCTGGCATTGCGATCAAATGATTATATAATTGCCATGTTAAATGAATCCATAGCTGGCACTAACATGATATGAATCTTTTTGTTTATACACGGCATCTCAAAAAAATGTGCAACAAGATGTTGATTGGCAACATCTTAAACAGCACTCATTCATCCATTTCGCCAGTAGTGCCGTCTTAGTATCTTCTGAGTACTCTTTATGAATCGTACGGGGATCTAATCTGCAAGTTAGGATTTGTTTTGCTACATGTATATGTGTCATATTTTAGATGTTACAAAGAAAGCATGATGCATGGCATCACCGATAATCATCACTGATACATTTCAAATTGCTATTTCATTAGCAATCTCTGAAATGTCATGAATATATATTAGTTGAAATACATAGTACTAGAACCAAAAGAGAGTGCTCCAAGGAATTTCTGATGCAAATAATTTGTGCTTACTTCTTATTTATTCTTTTAAACTTACATGTAAAAAAATCAGGTCCAAGATTCTGGTGAAGTTCATGTTGAGAGTAATTATAAATGTACCATCGGGGCCTACCCTACACTGTATACTGGATAGCTGTGATCTGCAGTTTTTTTTTGTATAGTATATTACTATGGAGGTTCATCTAGCGGTCCTTAAGAGTAGAGTATGATTATCTACACGTCTTTGCAGCTCCTGATTAGATTTTTACCTTCCTTCTCTCTCTCTCTCTCTGTCTACCACTCATCCCTCTTTTTTTCAATTTGCTCCTATTATGTCTTTCTCTTTATGATCGGAAGAGGTTGCGGTATTGTCATTTACATCAGTTTCCTATTTATGTATGAATGCATTTATGATGTGACTCAGAATGAAGTTTTTTTTTGTACTGTCTGCTGAAAGATGGAATGGTGTTCACTCATTCTTGTTCAACATTAAGTTAACCCCTTTGGCTCTCAGCATACAAAATCATGTTTGTGCCTATGTTAAATTGTATGTAACATCAATGGGAGACAAATTTCTGTATTACAAATGTATTATGGAAAATAAAACCAGAATCTTGAAACTTGTAAATGTATTGTAGACTAAGCATGCTTAATTAAATTCCTTTGAATTTTAATTATTTTACATGTTTTTACTGATTGTATCTATTTCAATATTTTTCTTTTGTATAACCCTAACTACAGTCTTCTTTGGAGCCATATGACAGACGTATACAGCTGAAATGGAATTTCCCTTCAACCGTACAATATTTCAGGGCTTATATTTCAGGAATCGGTGTTCGCCCAACGTAGCAGTTGCAGGTACATGTAATAATGCTATGTTTTATTTTATTTACAATTTTACATTTGCCGAAGTCCTTTCCCTGGAGATTATTCAAAGCAAAAGTATGTTCATTAAATGTATATACCTTTTTTCATAAAGTTTTCTTGTGAAATATCATGAGTTTTAGTCAAATTCCCCCCTCCCCCCACCCCTGTTTTTGTTGCTTCTTGCTCCTTTATATTTCAGCTAGCCCATAGACCTACGATATATGTTTAGGTCTTTTTAATTGAAATGAAAACATTGCTTTCTTCAGTCATTAATATGCAACATATGCATTATACACATATTGGGGATATGTTACCCCAAAAATATATAAGAGCAAATTACGTTAATGAAATAAAGTGTGGACGAGAGGCACTGAGCTAAAAAAAAAATTAAAAAAGGAAATGCAATCCAGGCTATGTACTTACAGCAGTAAGAACAGATTTAGGCTTCACTCAAGTCATAATGTAATTATTGTAATGAAGTGTTAAATATAGGGTCTGTGCTTGTAGACTAATAGGGAGCAAGAGAGGGCCATAGCAGAAACAGAAAGTGAATACATTTAAGTCATTTTAAGATATCTAATATCAAATGTAACTTGTCACTTTTTATCTCATAGAGCTACGTTTATATTAACAGCTGTGGTTGTAGTCTTATTCAGGAAATATCATAGGGAATGTCACTAAAATAAAGTCATTTGTTTACTCCATTCACAAGCTTTTAATACCCTATTGTACATCTCAAAGAAATCATGTTCACAATACAACTTTGTAATGAATGCACATTTCAAAAGTTGATGCTCAAGGCCATTGAAATTGCCTGTGTTGCTATGATATCGTTTGGTCAATTGAGACTTACAGCATTCATACATTTATTTTGTATAGGATTTTCCTCAAACTTCCACTGAGTTTTGTCTGTCATTTCTCTGCTATCAAGTTCATCAGTGTTTGTAGTGAATCTTCCCTCTCTTTTAAATACACCTTTTCATTATGATTAACATTTATAGATTCTCTAATGCATTGAACTAGCCTCTTTGCAAGTACACACTTTCGTATTTTCATGATTTCAATATTTGTTTTTACATGTATTGTAATGCTGACTCTGATAAAACAGTACTGGAATTGTTATGTACCTACTTTACGTTCACTCGTAAACGTTGTCATAGTCAGGAAGATGACTAGCTACACTATAATCATGATTCTATTAAACTATAACTATGCACATGTAATGTACTGTTTCAATTAAATCTTACTTACAGAAAAAGGACAACAACAAGTGGCACTATTCATGTATTCCTCCAAAGTGCTCATGCCAATCATGCCATAGCTGAACTTTCCTGAAAGACTGAGTCAATGAAAACTCTAAGGTAATTTTTTTTTTAAACTGATAAGTGTCAAAGCCTCACTATATATGCTTTTGTCATGATCTCTTCTTAGACTATACATAAATGGGGTTACAGCGTAAGAAAACCTTTCCGACGTTTTTAGGAGTATACCCATGAAATATATATTGAGAATAGAATATCCAGTCATATTCTACATACATGTATTTGAAGAGTTATATCTAGGGATTTGATATAATGACATGTTCGATAATGATCAGTTGTTGTACTTGATTAGATGCATTCATTCCTTAAATAAAGGCTTTGTAGCATACATGAATTTGAAATAGAGATCCCTCCTACTTAATTGTTATGTGTATAGAATTCATTTAATTTTTTTTCTTATTCGAGACCTTTTGCAGAACCCCAATAGAATCCATTTGATTTGTTTGCGTGATTGTATTTCACCATCCATGCTATCGTTTTCTTATTTCACTGTGCAGACTTCAACATATGTGCAGCGTTTCAACCGAGAGTCAACACCCTCCATTGTAGTGTTCGGCAGGCTTTTCAATTGGAGTTTGGGCTGATTTCAATCGTAATAATAATAATAATAATATTCAGTTCTTGTATAGCGCATGATATGTTATGAAATAACACCTCTATGCGCTTCCAAAGAGCTTTGGAAATGATTACCCTTTAGCTCCGGCAGCCGTTATCAGGAATAATCCTGCCAGGTACCCATTTACCTCACCTGGGTTGAGTGTGGCAAATGTAGATCAATGTCTTGCCAAAGGACATTAGTGCCGCGGCGGGACTCGAACCGCAGACCTTGTGATCAACAGTCCGGTGACGTATCCACTCGACCACAACACAGGACCACCGCATAGCACTTTATGACTCTGTCTGCTTAAGCATGGTTGTTTCCTGATGCAACATCATCAACACATGCTTAATTTTCTTGCGTAGTGCTCGTATATCCTATATCCTGAGAGTTACTTTTATTTGTGTTACTTTATTTGGTCTGATTCACATTTGAACTTCCTGGTTTCTAGTGATGAATTATTGGCCATAATTGTAATTATCATTGCATGTCTACTTTAAGATGTGATGATACAGAAGGGCTACAGCCTAAGCACAGCTTCATATGCTTCCAGCCCCCCCCAAAAAAAAACTATTTAAATGAATCACAAGGAGTAGAAAGAGAAAGAGAGAGAGAGATGGGGGAGGGGGTACTAATATGAAGGGATGGGATGGGGATTTTCAGCTATCAATGAAATTGTTAACTGACATATATTATCATTAATATTTCATTCACATGTTGCAGGAATGTCTGATGTTGAAATAACATGTACGTGAAGGTACAAAGTAACCACATTGTGTAACATATTTCCTAGTGAATGTTACCAAATATGTCAATGTAAAAGTGTTCAAAACGAATAGTCCCACCATTATTGTCGCTTGATAGGTCTGAAACCATGCTCTGTAATTGCCAATATTACAGTATGTGTCTATTTTCATAAAAAATTACACAGTGAGAGGGATCAAGAAACACTGTTTCAGTTCAAATGTACTATTCATAAAATCGAGATGGAAATCATTATCATTTCTCTGTCTATAACTATCTGATGCTTAGCTCCAAGATTAAGCGTGTAAAAGTAAGTGCAATTTTGTTCTCTTCACTCCAACCACATTGATTTACTGAGCATGATTCTGCATAAATTGATGAGGAAATGTAACAATACACTATAAAAATGTGTTGAATTTTAAAAAGTTGCCAGTTTCCGAAAAGTAAATCAACTGAAATAGGCCCTACAAGGATATTAATTCCCATTAATTGATGTCTTTGTAATGCATGTTAATTTCTATAATGTGATATCATCAACTGTTTATATTTCATACAGAAAAATATAGAATACAGAAAATTAATTTCATTTGAAATGAAATAAAATTTAAAAACTATATATATATATATAATTCAAAATGATAGTGTTAGATAATTTTCAGATTGATGAGAATGGATAAGGATTTACGATTTGAATATATATTTTCTATGTGAACCTACTAAGATGTATGTACATCGAGTTAAATTAGATATTTGTCTACATATGCTATGAATGGTTTTTCAAAATGTGATGAAATTCAAATGTACATGTATATATCCAATCTTGTTGTTGTTATGGCTTAAATAACTTGGAGGACTAGGAGATATAAGAAACGTTGATTAATTACTCTTGATTGATTATTTACTCTTCTTTGCATCGTTCACTCTAACTGGCAAAACAGCGACAATTAGTAGACACACAAAAAAGTATTGCCAAGGCAATTTTATTTCTCTTATCATCCTGTAATGTATTTTTCTCTTCAATGTTTTGCAGTTGCAATGTGCAGAAGTTGGTATTGCTTCCGGTTCTAGGACACCTACCCCCTGAACAACCATTCCCCCAGTGCCCTACCCCCTGGACACCCACACCCGGATAACCACCCTCTAGGACAACTACCCTCCTGACAACTATCCTAGGGGGTAGTTGCCTGGGGGGAGGGGTAGTTTTCCGGGGGTAGTCGTCCTAGAGGGTGGTTGCCCTAGGGGGTAGTTGTCCTAGGGGGTAGATTTCCTAGAGGATGGTTATCCGGGGTTGATGTCCAGGGGTCGGTGTCCGGATACGATTACTTTCCATGAATGAATCTAAATGAGCAAATTATCATGCAGTATCATGAATTTCAATTGTTCTTTTGCAGGGAACATTTTAATTTATATCATAGCTAGCCAGTTCTGAAATATCCTCGATTACAAATTACCATGCTCAAAAGTTGGAAATTATACATGTAGTTTTGTTTTCATTTTTGATATTGTATAAAATAGCGTATGCAAGGGTTGTCCAAATCGCATCACAAGTATACAACCGTTTATTTAAAATTAACATTCATATGTGTTTTCTGGAATAAAGTTTGTTATTTTGTATTATTGTCCATTTCATTCAATTTTCACCAACTTATTTGTTCAATATTTCTACTTTTCCTCAGAACATGTGTTGTGAAGTTTGAATATTCCTTGTCGGTTTCATTATGCCATGAAAATAAGCTCATAAATGTAAATGCCCTTTTTGCCCTCCTTAACGATTTTAGATATACAGTTAACACATGAATTATTCATACCCCTTTGTATATTTGATTTTTTTTTCTTTTTTCTTGTGTTTTTCGTTATTCAAGAATAAAAGGTCCACTAAGGGTAAATTATATGTTGGCTTTAATATATTACATTCTCAAGAAATGTAAATCGGAACAAATCAATTTTTTACATACTAATTTAAAAACTTGGTAAGGGTATAAATAATTTGTTCAATGTACATGTAGTGTAACATGTTTCAAAGGAATGGAAGTTTGATTTGAGTGTGCATTCGTGTTAGGGAGGAGAGAGAGAGAGGCCGGGGAGGGGGGGGGGCACCAGTATTTTTTCGCCACTTTTTCAGAGAAAGGCAGGCACCTTGGGGTTCATTTAAGTAAAACATTTAATGCTGCTTCCTGGAAATTGAATGCATATACGTAAGAACTGTTTTTTCTAGAGTTTTGGAAGAATTATTATATTCGGGTTAGTGCAGCCTAGACAACCAACATCACAGGCACGTACATACGTTTGGCATTTCAATTTCTACTGTTTGTAGCCATGAAGGCGTTAACTTTGTATATATATATTAGTTTTATGCTCTTGTGACTCAAAACAGAATTTCACGTTGACTAAATTTATGATAGAATATGTGATTGAATAAAATCACCAATCATTTTAATTTCACTCATTAATTTTCTTATTGCCTTTTTCTTTATAAACATGTATGAATATGATACAAAGAAACGGTGTTTAAACAAATTATTATAAAGTATTTGCCATCACCTGGGCCATGGACATAAAATTATAAATTAAAAAAAGTAGGCTTATATGCATCTTCTCTTTGTGTTTTGAAGAACATTCTTCAGAGAAATACACATGACATGAGATCATGATTTATCTCTATACATCTCGCAAGTTTCACCTGCTTTGTTTAGTTATTTCCATTGTGGATGTAAGACATCATAACTCCCTATAGGAGGTGACATCATATTTTGTAACCCCTTTCATATTCACATCTTAAATATATACGGGCTAGTATCGCTCCACCTGGTAGACCAATAATATTGCTATAAGAACATGACACCTCGAAACTGGACCTGTATAGTTGTGAATATGCAATATCAATAAAACAATATCATCTGCTTCAAAGTATGAACCACAACATATTTTCAGCACAGGACCACAGTACATGACTGTACTTACAGAGGCAAACAAACCTGGCCACGTAATTCAACAGGGCATATTTGTGTTTCATGCGTAAGGGTGTGGCACTAGCTTAATTTGGCTTAGCGGCAGTGTATATCACATGTAGTTGCTCTAACTCGGATGTATCACTCCTGATCCCATCAAAACGGACAGAGTAGAGTGTAATGAGCATGCAATCTTCTGCCAAGAAACGTTTCATGAATCAGGATACGGTAAGATTACTTATCCTAACCCTATAGGCTTGAATAGTTCATGGTTACAAAATGCGACCCGGCTGCTAAGTAGGGGTGTGGTTGTATAACTTACCCCCAAGTGCATTCAATTTCATTATTTTTGGCCCGGCCCCTCCCCTCAGTGTTATTTAGGGTACGCATATTTGTGTTCCCAGCACCCCCCCCCCCCCCTTTCAGAAAAGTCCGGTGTGTAAATTCAATACGGCCGGGTAGATCTTTTTTCTTTGTTATACAAGCCTTTTTAGCACCCCCCCCCCCCCTCTTTCAGCAAAAGTCCAGTGTGTAAAGTCAATACGGGCAGATCTTTTTCTTTGTTATACGATCGAGCCGGAGATTTGGGAACACGCATGCGATACCTCCGTTCCCGGAGGGGGGGGGGGGGTATTCGTTACGACTTAATTTACTGCAGTAAAACTAAATATAAAAAAATATGATGAATAAGTATAAGAAAAATGAATTATGAACTACCAATTACCCCGGACCAATATCAACGAAAATTTAAGAATCCCCATTACACCATCACCATCGTTATCATCATCGCCCCCTCCCCGTTTCTGTCTGTCTCTCTCTCTCTCTCTCTCTCTCTCCGTCTCCCGAGACGGTAGTCAACATAAAGAATCTCGACTTTTTCATTTTTGGGATGAGAAAGATATCATATTAGTCGCGTATTAACGCAAGTTTGATTGGCATTGATGAACAAATTATAATCACCGTAGTCGTCCAAGAAATGTTCCAGAAATTTGTGAAATGCAGCTATTTAAAATATATATACATAGCATTTTTTTTCTTGCTTTCTGTCTTTCTTTCTTCTTGTGGTTCTTTCTTTTTTCCCCTTCTTCGTCGTCTTCTTCTTCTTCATTAAGCTAAGACAATAAACATGCACAATAAAATTGTACAATGTATCTATGATGACTTGGTAGTCAACGTTTGATATGGTACATTGCTGCCGATATTGCTAAAGTCTGACTTTTCGTAACGCTTCGTAATGAAAAGTTCAGATAATGCTTACATGGTAAACAATCCTGAAAAAGAAGACTATAAGCTACTGATCATAGTTTAATTTCTTTATTTGCTTTAGTTGCAAAAGAGTCGTAGAGGGCTTTTTCCACTTTGGGCAGCGGTGCAGAGTCTCGTAATTCTGTCGCTGTACAGTTTAAAATAAAATATCCGAAGAAACTGAGCAAGACCCCTTACTTTTCTTAAAATTTGCCTTTTTAATTGACAGTAGGTGAGATAATTTAGTTTTGCAGATAGATATTTAGGAAATTGTCGCACATCATTATTAATAATGAGTAATAGCAATCTATCTTTATCTAAAACTGCATGCGTATTTATGATTTCATTCATACACCTGCATGGCTGCCGTAATTTGTACTTTTCCATTTTTTCTTTTTGTCGCCATGAACAGGAGAGGATTAAAACTTGTCTATTTAATTCATTTGAAAATTAATTCATTTGAAAGATTGTTTCATGCCTATATGTGGTGCATGGTGTCAAATCTGCAAATAATTCAACGTAATTATTTTCCATTTGTTCAATCATCATTGTTCATTCTTGTTTTAGAATTTGGTCGTCGTCTTCTTTGTTACCTTTTCTTTAGCCAATATCAAAATGTTTTCATGAATCTTTTACCAAAACTATCTCATTGAAACTAAAGATAAACCTATATCTATAATTTTGACCCCAAACCTATCCATAACTCTTATAACATAACTTTTATACGCTAACACCCTAAACTTAGCCACGAATCGCCAATTTTGCTCTAACCCCCACCAATTCCATAGCTTATTCATAGGCCCCGACCCTAAACCAGACGGTATAAACCAAATTATGAATAAAATAATCATAACCCTGTTCAAACTTTAACTAACCACTATACAGTAACACCTATACAAGTAACCATACCACTATAACAGTTTATATATATTTATTAATATGATTTTTATATGACTTTTAATAGCAAACAAAAACAAGTGATTTGTTTTTCTTCTATTTTTTAAAATATAATCTGTTCGTATTCTTTTTCTAAATTAGGGCTTGTTTGGATTTCTCGCCTTCCAACCTATTTGTATATTTATGTGTATGTTTTATTTAACTCAGTATGTAAATCATGTTAATATATAATGTATGTTTCTTTGTAAAATTGTGATTGCTTTTTATATGCACGGTCATGCCGAAGAACAGCCATTGGATGAAGTATGTCACCGTACTAAAATGAAATAAACAAACAAACAAACCCCAATCTTTGAACAACAGACATACCCACTAATATGCTTGAAGTGGACGTATAGGAGGAGGGGCGTTTTATTTAGAAAACCACGTAAACCCACTATTGGGACATCACTGCAGAATAATCAACCATCCATAATTATGAATTGGGTCGTTGTCAGGAATAGGGTTAGGGGTAGGAATACGGTTAGGAATATGATTAGGGTTATGACCAGGGAGGGGGTTATAGGACTAGGGTTAGGGCTAGGGTTAGGGTTTGGACTAGGGTTAGATTTAGGACTAGGGTTGGGTGAGAGTTAGAGTTAGGACCAGGATTTGGGTTAGGGTAAGGACAAGGGTTGTGGTTACAATCGGGGTTACAACTAGGCTTACTTTCAACCAATCAGCTCTTTTTGGATGACCAATAAATCCAGCTTTCCAAAAGTGGAACAATAGGCGAACAATAATAGATGAAGATTGACCTCTTTATCCAATCTATTTCACACTAAATGCAACTTTTTATGAAATATGCTTTCAGTTTACATTTGACACATGCAGTGGCGGATCCAGGGTGGAAGCCAGGGGGGGGGGGGGGGGGCGGCACCGTCCCTCACCCCTGAAAAAAAAGGAAAAAACACAATGTGTAACCACAATTTTACCTTAACCATAATTTAACGCCCCCCCCCCCCACACTAATTTCTCACGAATTGGACCCCCATCCTCTCCGGCGGCTGCATCCGCTCCTGGACAAAGATATATGTATTGCCCCCTTAACACATATCCAACACACATCATCATCCCCCCCCCCCCACCTCCCCTCTCCGGCGTAGAAGAGAGACTTGATCAAATATTGAAAAGAAAAAGAAAAGGACAAGAATAAACAGAGGAAAAAGGGGAAGGGAATGTGAAAAGAAGATGCTACGACACCCTACCGCCCGCTCCAATTCGCTCCAGTGCACTCAAACTCACGCTCTTGCTATGCTACATCACTGAAAGCCCTCATTACAACATACAGTGCCTCAAACTCACTTATACACACAGTAAGGGAAACAAACGTGCAAACTAAACACGTCTAAACAATAAAATAAAGCACAAATTAAACAGACTTTGTTTGGGCAATCCATGATTATATCCTACAAAATCTGAGAACAAATTGGGTTGTATGACACATGCTCATACCAAAATTGCTCAACAATAGTTTTCTACACTAACTGAAATCCTAACTTCAACCCTGGACCCATACCATTTCTAACCCTAAATTTTAACTAAATAAAAATCAAACCTGAACCCTAACCCAAAATTTTTCATTAAAAAAAAGCCTAGAGCAAATGTCAAATCACTGCAAACTGACCATCGTGCTCCTGAAATCATATTAACTACATGGCAATCTTTCTTCATTAGGCTATTATATTTCAGCATAACCTACATATAATAAACTGATTGCATACTTTGAATGATATATATATTGCAGTATTATCCTAAAATAAAAATAGAATTTCTCATCAAAATAATACATTTAACAATATAATACACAGGTCATATATATATATATATATATATATATATGTATATATATATATATATATATATATATATATATATATATAGCCTAATACAGAAGCTATACTGTAAACATCTTTAAAACTTTACATGCAATCATTGTTACACATTTAAACTTTAAAAGGCATAACTGCAGTCAGGTATTATCCCAAAGTATGGATGGGGCATCACCTGAAACATAGCACATCAGGTAATAAGGCCAGGCAAAGTAAATAATAAGTAGGAAGTGGGCGCTTGATCACATTTGAATACAAACAACTTACCTAGATTTTAACTAGTGGGTTACCGAAAAAAAGGAAACCATCAAGGAATTTAGATGATGACCAAGGACTTATAATTGTCACCTCTCATATGTTTAGTACAGTACTAAACTTTTGGAGGGGATAACTTCGAGGAACTTGTACAATGGTGATCATCTTGCTATCTCTCAACGCAATATTAGAGAAAGCGAAAAAACTGGTTGGGCAAGGGTTTACCAAATTGTGCATGAGCTATAAGATACTTCATGTTTGTATAAGGGATCTTATTTGGTTATTGTGTACATGCAAATGTAACAGAAATAGTATGGTTGAATGCTCAATCCTTCAACTGAGAGAAACTAAATGAGCAAATACATGTACTGGATATAGCATAATTATATGAAAGTTAACCATATAATCATATGTATTTACATGTATATGTACATACGATGAGATGGTTTCATGTTGCAATGCCCAAGGTTATTTGTTAACACTTTGTATATCTATGATTAGTGATATTGTATTCAGACTGATGAAAGAGAACCTTTTAAGCACACCATAACCTGTAAAACACTACATAAGAACATAAGGATGACACCATGTATACTTCTATCATGTTCAAACCACAGCTAGTTAAGGTATATGGTTGAAACTATACTGCATTATACTGCTATACTATCCTCAATGATATACACACAAGCATCACAAAGAGGTGGCAGAAAAATATATTAAATCAAGAATTAAATAAGGTTGCTTCCAAAATCAAAGAGGGTGATTGTCCTCTAAAAAATGTTAAATTTGGAAATTGTATTGCTTTATTAAGGCTTATTTTGTTCATTCAATTACCGGTAATGGGAAAATCTACACAAAACAACGAAAAGAAAGTAAACAGCAATGAACAATGAAATATAGGTTTGCTAGCATTGCCAAAAGATATTACACATAGAGTATTGATTAGAAGGAGTCAATGATAGGATTCCCTTAGTTACCAAGTTGTTGATAATACTAAAAAAGTTGAACACATTCCCCAGAATTTGGATTTGCATGTAATGGGAAAATACCTCAAAATCACTCTATATGATTTTAGGATATTTATGGTTGAAGAAAAAAACTTGGTTAAAGTGTATCAGGTTATGCACACACATGCATGTACATGAATATACTACCCTTAAAAGACACACCTGTTAGGACAATGTTAATTGAATATGAGCATGAGCCAACATCTCCAACTAGCAACTTTCATTGCCAATTGCTAATTTTAAGGATGCATACATGTAGCTACATAATTGCTTTAACTCAAATGAGCTGAATATTATGCATCCATCTGCACTCTATATAGCACTGGCTTTTGTAAAATCTGTAGTTTTTACTAGTTTTACACACAACATTAAAGTTATACTTAAAACTTTGTGTAGCTACAATACCATACAATATTTAAAGGGATCCGGTAACTTTGTCTCAGATTCTGAAACAAAATTCTGGATTTAGCTCATGCTGCAATGATAATTATAGACCTTTAGGTCAGTCAGGAACCCCAGGACTTTTACAAGCCGATCGCCTGTCTGATTATCAAGATATTTATGATTGGAATTACAAATTTTGAAAACCGTTTGCTAAACTGTTTTCATAACACTACAATCTATTGGGGGAAAAGAGTATGGTAAAACCGATCACTCAAAGATTTTTAATTCTTTGAGGCACTTCTTGATCATTTTGAAGCGCAATTTTTTTAGGACTTCAATTTAACACCATATCACAGACACTGATAGCACGTAGGGCCGTGTATCTCAGATTTAACATTGTTAAACGATCCCTTTATTAGAACAAGCACATGATTCCAACAAGAGGGAAATTGGTTTGCAGTAGCAGTTACAAAAATTGCCCCCAAAACTGTAGTAAAAAATGAGAAGTAGAAGATATGCAATATTAAGTACATCCACTTAAATATATAGCAAAGTGCCTCATTATTACCCACTGGCTTTGGCCAAGCCGTATCAAGACAACCACCCCCCAGGAAAATAACCACCCGGATCCACCCTGATAAGAAGTTGGTTTTTATAAAGACAGATTTTAAAACTTTTATTTTGGGGTATCCTTGGGGGTCATTGTCCTCAGGGGGGGGGGGGGTATTGTCCTTGGGGGTAATTTTCTGAGGGGGTGATTGTCCCGCTGGTAATTGTCACTCCTGATATAACTATGTCATTATGATAGGAAAGAAAAAAATATTTATTAGAGTTCATATTTCTTTTGCAGGGTACTTGACGTTTTTCTGTAAATCGGCATCTTTGTTGTAATGTGGGCTTCTTCACAAGGAAAGTGTCTGTTCTGCTAGATACTCCATCGTTTGGTTCAATTCCCCTTGTAACTTCTGAATTAAATTTCTGCAGACCTTCTCATTTCATGTTTGTTTACACATGGTTGTCTTTCTCTAGACCCTCCTACAGGTGTACTTGGTCATCATCATTTCAGAAAAACCAAGAGCCATGCCGTTAGCCTCTGCCAGGTCCCTCTCAGTGCATGTGTCAAGCAGCATCACCTTGTACTTGATGGGATCCCATATGGAATCTGTTGGTTTGAGAAAAAAGAACAGAGTTTTCATTTGATTTCTGGTCTCAAGATCAGTATGAACAATGACAACAGTTATGTTTCTTTGTGTAGGATTCATTAAAATGTCTATAAAATATCTAACAGATAAAATGTGAAAATCATTCTTTGTTTCAATTATCTTTATCTAGGAAGGGTGTTTCCAACACATGTTTCAAACTAGCAGAATACATCTAAACCATGCTATGGTTATGCAATTCACTTTTAAATGTTATATATTCCTTGTAATTGTTTTTACAAAGAGATGTTTGGAAAGGTATATTAAACATTTTTGTAAGGCTGTCCAAAATTTACACTGCAGTTTGAATAAACTGAAAAAGCACAAGAATTGGTTACTACATGAGTGACATTTTATGGTTATTTCTTAAGTAACCCTTTACCTGTTAATGCATAACATCAAAAGACAACAATATGAACAAGGAACAAAATAATTCGCAACACTAAACGATGTTTTATATTCAGTATGTTACATTACCATATTTAAAAAAAATACATATTACTACAAAATGTAATAGAATAATAGGGCGATTCAAGACAGTTGCGAAATTTGCAACTGATATTTGCAATTGATTGCAACTCAACTTTGTTGCCACGCCCACTAGTCTCCTAAATTTCCTAGGATTTTGTTAGGATTAAAGTTTTAAGAAATAAATAAAATTAACTAGATCTAGCTTTTATTCTTCCCTCTATCTCTCTCTCTCTCTTACTATTAGGGCATTGCTAGAAAGTTCAGTTGCGATCAATTGCAAATTCGCAATTATGCGCAAGACTTATGCTAAGTATGTGCACAATTTATTCCAAACTTATCTTGGATATCATATTACAGTAGGTGTACAATGGATCTCTTACAATACTGATAGCATACTATTTTACTACCAACAAGTAACCAATTTTTTAAAAGTTTGCAAATGAACTGGGTCACAGAAATCTTTAGATTTTGAACATACAGTAATACGTTGATTGTAGTTTTTTTTTGAATAAATAGACTTGGGCACTGATTTAATTAAAGTATTGATTATTCATCTAACAAAAAAACAAAATTTAGTAACAAAGATAGTACACATAGCTATCTCTTTATGGAATCTGCTTTGCTTTCAAAAATTACATGCCAATTGAGAAAATATAATGTAGCTATCAAAAAGGCTTTTTAAAAAAGAGGATGCATGGTAAAATAATGGCCATCTCCCATCACTCTAATTATATAAAATCATATGTCTTTGTTAACTGCCTCCTTAAAAAATCATTTCATTCCCCTGTTATGACTAACTGTATTCAGACTATTGAGAAACAATAATACAAAACAGGTAAATGTAATAGCTCATTGCAAAGTAAACATGTATAAGTTTAAAACAAATTAAAAATGGTCATGAGCATACTAGTACATTATGTTCCGGAGGCATACATTTTTAAGTAGGTATTCATTGAAGAGCTAGAGTACATGCAGCAGGTAATAGACCATCAATAAAAAATAAAATGGTTAAGATGATGGGGCAGGAGTCTGAAATACCCTCATCTTTTCTAAAGTCCAACGTTTCCTAGTAATTAAAATCTATCTACATATACATGTACATACTACATACCTCATAGATTGGCTGCTAGTGGTATACTGGATCATCTTGATCTACCACGTTGTCAAAGGATAATCAAAGCCTCTTGTCCCAGTCAGTGGAGTACACATGTATGCAGTTCTTTCTTCATCTTGACAGTCACCTTGTGCCGCCTCTGCCTTAATAGTGACCAAGTATCTGCCTGCTCCTCTGGAAATGAATATGTGTTTTGAGAATAATCAAAATATATCAAATATTTAACATATCATACACAATACAGGATCACAAGAAGTACATATTCGTATAATATTTCAGTACAGATGTGTAATTTATTGATCAATATGTCTACATGCTACACCAACTATCGAAAATTACTTTGACAAAGCTAAAGAAATTCATGTCACGTATGCAAATTATGATATTAACATCTTCCAATAAACTTTTGCTAAAAGCATCTCAAAGATGCGATACATTGTACGAGCAACAGTGTGTATATATATGCATCAGTGATAATAACCCTGAATTATGTTGCTCTATGATCTTGGTAACAAACTTTTTCAAATTCAAAAAAGCGATAAAGCAAAATTGAAATTCATGACTGATAACAGGTATACATGTATCATTCGTTAGTTTGTTCATGCATTTATTTATTTAATTTTTCATAAAGATACAATCTAATCAAATCAACATATAAATGTATCCAGGGGCGGATCCAGCCAGCAGCAGGGGAGGGGGCCAAAGAGGGGGCCCAATTCATGAGAGAATATTTAGCGGCGAAAAAGCCAGCCAGTGAATAAGCGGTGGAGGGGGGGGGGGGGGGGAAGAGGAGCAATAATTGTTTTTCTTCTTTTTGGCTCCCGAAAATTGGAAAATCGCGCCGGTCAATAATTGATGATTTCAATAAAAAGATATTCAAAATCATCTGAATGAGTTTAATGCCATCTCTATACAGTAATGTTAGGTGAATCTGAATTTAACATACATGTAGCAACACCACCACCCCTTCAAAACATACATTTGGATTGGATAAAAGTATAACCTTGTTTATTGAATAATTTGTGACTCCATGTTTCAGAGGAAGCTAGAGAATGAAAATTCAAGAGTATCAATATATCCATCATTCACATTACCGGTAGATGGTCTACTGAGGTTCCTTGAGTTAGTGTATAAAACTTCATATGTCCTAATTTGGAATTTACATGTAAATCATCTGAATAATATTCACATTTGTGACTTACTATTTACAAGCTTCATTACAAGATTAATGTTCTTGAAATATTAAATTGATCATTACCTTGATAAGCCCAATGTCACATAATATTTTTAGTGGGAAATACATTTGAGAAACATTATGAAAATACTGGAGAAATGCATGTGCAGGTACTAGAATTTATGTTATCCTTGTTCATATTAGTATTTATTTAAAAAAAAAAGTATAATAACTAAAAGAGGTGCAATATGCAGATGACAGTCACTTCTATATTTTTCAGAGAAGAATCATCTGTGAAATATATTTTGGAAGAATTAGGCAGATTTGGAAGCATTGCTGGCCCAGTGCTCAATAAAGATAAAACAATTTTGAAATGGGTGGGCCCTACTCAGCATAAATGAAACTTTCAAGCGTTTGGCCTTCTTTGGAAAGATGGCTGTATCAAATACTTAGGAGTTTATATAGACACAGACCTAGATTTAGTGGTGAAATTAAGTTGGGAAATGAAATTAGAAAAGATACAGAGAATAGTAGACAATTGGCGGAAGAGAAAACTTACAATTATAGAAAGAGTTCTCATAATTAAGACATTGCTTATTAGTCAAATAGTTCATCTGATTATGTTTTGCTCAGTACCAAATTTATATTGTAAAAAAAAATAGAAAAGATTAAATACAATTTTGGAAGGAATTCAAAAGTTGACAAAGTGAAAAGAAAAATGATAGTTAGAGATTATACTGATGATGGAATAAGAATGATTGATTTTAACAAGTTAATACATAGTTTCAGGTTGAAATAGGCTTGGAAGAATAGTTGATGACACAGAAAGTTATTGGAAAGACTTTGCAATGTTATATTTCCAACCATTAGGAGGTCTCAACGATTTACTTTTGAATTGTACTGTCGAAACATGATAGAAAAAATATTTTGTCGGCAAACTGCCAAGGTTTTATTTAGAAATTATGAAAGCCTGGTCATATATAAATGATATTGTGAAACAGGATTATATTCATTTGGATAATCAGATTTATGGTATAATAAATATAGGCCTATTACGCATGAAAAACAGCCAATCTTCTATAGAGAGTGGTACCTACATGTGAGTAACATAATCTTTGTAAAAGATATTTATATCGATGACAAAATTGATAACAACCATTGAAAATTAAAAATAAAAAGCAAAAGTGACAGCACTGTTTTTGTTTTTTTTTTATTTGAGAAATGCAATACCAAAAGTTTGCACTGATATTCTGATAACTTAAAAGAATCTATTTTGTTAGAAAATCCCACTATACAAATTGGTAAAAAGGAAAAACGAATGGAATTTGTGTCAAGTAGGGTATTTTATCATATTCTAGCAAGGGACAAACTTAATTGATCATTTAAAGTGGAAAAAGATCTTCCAAAGAAATTTGATGAATGTAAAGGAAACTAAATTGAAACAATTTGATTTTAAGACAATTTATAATTGATTCCTGTAAAAAGAATGTTATTTTATGGGAATTTAGTAATTCTGATGTAGATCTAATGTGAAACATGTAACTGTAGAGAAGATTTATTCCATGCTTTTTTGAACTGTGAAATGAACATGCCCTTCTTTGAAAAATTAATGGAAATGATAAAGCATGTCTATAAAGTAGATATTGATTTTTATATCGGTCTTTTGTAAACAAACAATTTGGAAAAAAATATTGATGATATTGTTAAAAAACTTTGAAAACAAATTAGTTTTCAATGGCGACCTGCCGTAGCAACAAACAGAGTAGACAAAAGATTTAACTATGTTTCGTTGACGATGTATTTTTCGTCTTCTTTGTGAATGGCAATCATACACAAACTGCATTGCACCTACATGTAGGCCTACAGTACATCCACTTACCCGTACAACACACTGTCACTACAGTCAGTCTCTTCATAGACTCTACTATTACTAGTATTAGAGGCAGTCAGTGCAGTGGACATATTAGTATTACTATTAGGGACTTTTAGATTTGCACGTCGACATAGTGGACTGCTCCGTGTAACATCCTTTTAAGGTACTTTTAAAAGGACGTCACACGTAGCAGTCCACTATTTCAACATGCAAAAGTCCATATTGTTTATAGCAGAACAACCAACAACGATATCACACTCTTCGGACACTCTGAACTTAGACTTAGACTTAGTGAAGCTTTTGGTCTATTAATCAGTCGAGCTCGAGCTACATGCAGTGCTAGGTGCACTCCCATTCATAAACTAGTACTACAACATTATTTTACAAGACAAAGAGGTTGTCAAGATGGGAATCCTGTACGAACTAAACAACGACTCGATTGGTATTTGCAGATTAGCATGATTAGTGAGCTAAGCTACGCCACGCCTGGCCTAGCCGCCCTGGCACGGCCGGAGCACCAGGCTATCTGGCCTCTGCTAGTATTCACTACTACTACTAGTACTAGTACTAGAGCCAGTGCTAGAGTAGAGGCTGTATATATATGTAGTTACATACTGCGGGCCGCGGGCAGAATCACATAGTTCCGAGGGCCAATTAATGATTAAAACGAAAATTATGCTTCTTGTTGGTAAATCAAAGGAAAAACAGAAACAAATCTTACCTTAAAACAGCGTAGACTAGAGATTTTTCACGGCTTATGAAGTTGTGCGTCACGGGTCGGTACTGAGTAACCAAGTCAGGTGATAACAACATTCTCTAGTCTAAACATACGCAGACGCTATTTGTGACATTTAGCTGATCAGGTGTACCAAAAGTGTAAAAAGTAAAGAGTAACTCCATCTTCAGTATTCAGTACTATATATATACATAAATATATATATATATCTATTCATATTTGTCAGGTAATATGCCAGGGCTGGAAAGTGAATTCCTGCTAGAAAACAAAACAAAAATTAATAATTTGTTATAGTTCTGTTCTCGATAAGGGACGTTTTGTCATCTACACATTTCTCGTTTACGTGTCGTCTTGCATGGGGGGGGGGGGGGGGGGGGCTGTAAGAATTTAAGGACAGGATATTAAACAGTATTTCGTATACCTTCCTAATAGAGTGACCACCCCTAAGCGATTCAAAAGAGGGAGGGTGGAGGGACCCCTATCCACATCCTCTATAGCCCGTTGGTCCCCTATGACCCCCTTTTTCTTATGTTAATTGAAAGCTGATTTGAGGCTATAAGAGTTAAATTATTAGAAATGAAATCGTTATTTGTTCCACCTTTCTTATGTAGTGATGAAAAAGGTTGGCAGATCGTTTCTATGGTGTGGGGGGGGGGGGCGGAGCAAACCCTAGCCCAATTTTTCTATATACTTCAGCTGCTGTTTTTAGTATATAGGCCTACAAAGATTTTAGTGATGATAAAATCATGTATTTATATTCAAACAATATATATTATAATAGGTATTGCCGGTGCTAGAAAGTGAATTTCTGTCCGAAAACTAACACACCTTTTCAGAAAGCATACCTATAGATCAAAAGACTATTTTCAGTTAGTCTTTGATTTGAGAACAGAATCTCAATAGGGGCATTTTAATATTCACATTTCCCCTGTTTTGGGATCGGGAGGGGGTAGGGGATGTTAGAGTTGAATTACTAGAAATGATATCGTTATTTGTTCCGCCCTTCTCATGGAGTGATGAAACATGTGGGCAGATCGTTTCTATGGTGGTGGGGGGGGGGGGGGGCAAACCCTGGATGATTTGTTTCTATATATTTCAGCTGCTGCTTTTAGTATATTACTCTGGTGTTGATTATGTTATATAATATATATTTGATAGGTATAGTGACAGTGCAAGAAAGTAGATTCCTGCCAGAAAACTAAACAAAATGTTTCAGAAGGCTTAAGATGCCTAAATCAAAAGACTAATTTTAGTTAGTCTTTGATTTGAGAACAGAATCTCAATAGGGGCATTTTAATATTCACATATCCCCTGTTCTGGGGTCGGGAGGGGGTACGGGATGTTAGAGTTGAATTACTAGAAATGAAATCGTTATTTGTTCCACCATTCTTATGGAGTGATGAAACATGTGGGCAGATCGTTTCTATGGTGGGGGGGGGGGGGCAAACCCTGGATGATTTGTTTCTATATATTTAAGCTGCTGCTTTTAGTATATTATACATATACTCTGGTGCTGATTATGTTATATATATATATATATATATATATAATATATTTGACATGTATAATGCCAGTGCAAGAAAGTAAATTCCTGCCAGAAAACTAAACAAAATTTTTCAGAAGGCATAATATGCCTAAATCAAAACCTAAATCAAAAGACTAATTTCAGTTAGTCTTTGATTTGAGAACAGAATCTCAATAAAGGACTTTTAAATAATCTACATTTTCCCCGTTTTGGAGTCGGATTGGGAGAGGGTGGGGGCTGTTAGAGTTGAATTACTAGAAATGAAATCGTTATTTCTTCCACCCTTCTAATGAAGTGATGAAACATGTGGGCAGATCGTTTCTATGGTGGGGGGGGGGGGGGGGGGGAGTAAATCCTAGATAATTTTTTTTAAATATATATTTCAGCTGCTGCTTTTAGTAGATGGTGTTGATTAGGTTATATATATATATATATATATATATATTTATTTATTTATTTGACAGGTATAGTGACAGTGCAAGAAAGTAAATTCCTGCCAGAAAACTAAACAAAATGTTTCAGAAGGCTTAAGATGCCTAAATCAAAAGACTAATTTCAGTTAGTCTTTGATTTGAGAACAAAATTTCAATAGGGGCATTTTAATATTCACATATCCCCTGTTCTGGGGTCGGGAGGGGGTACGGGATGTTAGAGTTGAATTACTAGAAATGAAATCGTTATTTGTTCCACCCTTCTTATGGAGTGATGAAACATGTGGGCAGATCGTTTCTATGGTGGGGGGGGGGGCAAACCCTGGATGATTTGTTTCTATATATTTAAGCTGCTGCTTTTAGTAGATGGTGTTGATTAGGTTATATATATATATATATATATTTATTTATTTATTTGACAGGTATAGTGACAGTGCAAGAAAGTAAATTCCTGCCAGAAAACTAAACAAAATGTTTCAGAAGGCTTAAGATGCCTAAATCAAAAGACTAATTTCAGTTAGTCTTTGATTTGAGAACAAAATTTCAATAGGGGCATTTTAATATTCACATTTCCCCTGTTTTGGGGTCGGGAGGGGGTAGGGGATGTTAGAGTTGAATTATAGAAATGAAATCGTATTTCGTTCCACCCTTCTTATGGAGTGATGAAACATGTGGGCAGATCGTTTCTATATATGGTGGTGGGGGGGGGGGGGCAAACCCTGGATGATTTGTTTCTATATATTTCAGCTGCTGCTTTTAGTAGATGGTGTTGATTAGGTTATATATATATATATATATATATATTTATTTATTTATTTGACAGGTATAGTGACAGTGCAAGAAAGTAAATTCCTGCCAGAAAACTAAACAAAATGTTTCAGAAGGCTTAAGATGCCTAAATCAAAAGACTAATTTCAGTTAGTCTTTGATTTGAGAACAAAATTTCAATAGGGGCATTTTAATATTCACATTTCCCCTGTTTTGGGGTCGGGAGGGGGTAGGGGATGTTAGAGTTGAATTACTAGAAATGAAATCGTATTTTGTTCCACCCTTCTTATGGAGTGATGAAACATGTGGGCAGATCGTTTCTATATATGGTGGTGGGGGGGGGGGGCAAACCCTGGATGATTTGTTTCTATATATTTCAGCTGCTGCTTTTAGTAGATGGTGTTGATTAGGTTTATATATATATATATATATTTATTTATTTATTTGACAGGTATAGTGACAGTGCAAGAAAGTAAATTCCTGCCAGAAAACTAAACAAAATGTTTCAGAAGGCTTAAGATGCCTAAATCAAAAGACTAATTTCAGTTAGTCTTTGATTTGAGAACAAAATTTCAATAGGGGCATTTTAATATTCACATTTCCCCTGTTTTGGGGTCGGGAGGGGGTAGGGGATGTTAGAGTTGAATTATAGAAATGAAATCGTATTTCGTTCCACCCTTCTTATGGAGTGATGAAACATGTGGGCAGATCGTTTCTATATATGGTGGTGGGGGGGGGGGGCAAACCCTGGATGATTTGTTTCTATATATTTCAGCTGCTGCTTTTAGTAGATGGTGTTGATTAGGTTATATATATATATATATATATATATTTATTTATTTATTTGACAGGTATAGTGACAGTGCAAGAAAGTAAATTCCTGCCAGAAAACTAAACAAAATGTTTCAGAAGGCTTAAGATGCCTAAATCAAAAGACTAATTTCAGTTAGTCTTTGATTTGAGAACAAAATTTCAATAGGGGCATTTTAATATTCACATTTCCCCTGTTTTGGGGTCGGGAGGGGGTAGGGGATGTTAGAGTTGAATTACTAGAAATGAAATCGTATTTTGTTCCACCCTTCTTATGGAGTGATGAAACATGTGGGCAGATCGTTTCTATATATGGTGGTGGGGGGGGGGGCAAACCCTGGATGATTTGTTTCTATATATTTCAGCTGCTGCTTTTAGTAGATGGTGTTGATTAGGTTATATATATATATATATATATTTATTTATTTATTTGACAGGTATAGTGACAGTGCAAGAAAGTAAATTCCTGCCAGAAAACTAAACAAAATGTTTCAGAAGGCTTAAGATGCCTAAATCAAAAGACTAATTTCAGTTAGTCTTTGATTTGAGAACAAAATTTCAATAGGGGCATTTTAATATTCACATTTCCCCTGTTTTGGGGTCGGGAGGGGGTAGGGGATGTTAGAGTTGAATTATAGAAATGAAATCGTATTTCGTTCCACCCTTCTTATGGAGTGATGAAACATGTGGGCAGATCGTTTCTATATATGGTGGTGGGGGGGGGGGGGGGCAAACCCTGGATGATTTGTTTCTATATATTTCAGCTGCTGCTTTTAGTAGATGGTGTTGATTAGGTTATATATATATATATATATATATATTTATTTATTTATTTGACAGGTATAGTGACAGTGCAAGAAAGTAAATTCCTGCCAGAAAACTAAACAAAATGTTTCAGAAGGCTTAAGATGCCTAAATCAAAAGACTAATTTCAGTTAGTCTTTGATTTGAGAACAAAATTTCAATAGGGGCATTTTAATATTCACATTTCCCCTGTTTTGGGGTCGGGAGGGGGTAGGGGATGTTAAAGTTGAATTACTAGAAATGAAATCGTATTTTGTTCCACCCTTCTTATGGAGTGATGAAACATGTGGGCAGATCGTTTCTATATATGGTGGTGGGGGGGGGGGGCAAACCCTGCAGTATGGATGATTTGTTTCTATATATTTCAGCTGCTGCTTTTAGTATACATATACTCTGGTGTTGATTATGTTATATATATATTTATATATATAATATAATATAAATTTGACAGGTATAGTGACAGTGCAAGAAAGTAGATTCCTGCCAGAAAACTAAACAAAATGTTTCAGAAGGCTTAAGATGCCTAAATCAATAGACTAATTTCAGTTAGTCTTTGATTTGAGAACAGAATCTCAATAAAGGACTTTTGATAATCTACATTTTCCCCATTTTGGAGTCGGATTGGGAGGAGGTGGGGGCTGTTAGAGTTGAATTACTAGACATGAAATCGTTATTTTGTCCACCCTTCTTATGGAGTGATGAAACATGTGGACAGATCGTTTCTATGGTGGGAAAGGGGGGGGGGGAGCGACCCTAGATGATTTGTTTCTATATATTTCAGCTGCCGCTTTTATACGCATATTCCAGTGTTGATTAGATTATACATATATATTTATAACATATATTTGACAGGTAGTGAAAGTGCTAGAAAGTAAATTCCTGCCAGAAAACTAAACAACATGTTTCAGAAGGCTTAAAATGCCTAAATTAATAGACTATTTTCAGTTAGTCTTTGATTTGAGAACAGAATCTCAATAAAGGACTTTTGATAATCTACATTTTCCCCGTTTTGGCGTCCGATTGTGAGTGGTGGGGGCTGTTAAAGTTGAATTACTAGAAATGAAATCGTTGTTTATTTCCACCTTTCTTATGGAGTGATGAAACATGTGGGCAGATCGTTTCTATGGTGGGGGGTGGGGGCAGTGGCGTAATGAGCAAAAACGTTTGGGGGGGCTGACAAAAAAAAAATCTGAATCACCCCACTCTAACATGCAGGCCGCTGAATTACGTTTCTCAAAGTGGGGTTTAGGGGAAAAGCCCCGGTGGGGTTCAAGGGGCGAAGCCCCCCGAAGCTCATGGGGTATGGGCATCAGTGGCGGATCCAGGAATTTCTTACCGGGGGGGGGGGGGGGCACAAAATGGCATGGGGTGAAATATATGTAAAACGATGAAGCAACAGAACGAGGCTTTAACGGCGAGGGAGCGGAGCGACCAAGCTAGAAATGAAATCGTTATTTGTTTCGCCTTCCTTATAGAGTGATCAGACCTGTGGGCATAGCGGTTCTAAAGAGAGGCGGGGGGGGGGGGGGGGGGGACCATATCCCTATTTTCTTTATATTTCAAATGCTACGTTTAGTACATACACATGTTCTTGGGTTGATTCAGTTTATACATATCCTGGACAGGTAGTGCCAGGGCAAGAAAGTGAATTCCTGCCAGAAACTTAACAAAGCGTTTCGGAAGGCTTAAGATGCCTAAGTTACAAGACTATTTTCAGCTAGTCTTTTCTTTGAGTACACTTTGTTCACAAGGGCCGTTCTATCATCTATACGCTTTCCTCGTGATCGTGTCGCATGGGGAGGGGGTGGGGGGGTGGTGGGTCTGTTTGTATAGAAGTACTGGAAATTAAACAGCTATTCGTTACACATTCCTTATATATTGACAACCCCTATGAGCAGAGCAAAAGGAGGAAAGGGGGGGGGGGAACCCAAACCCTTTTTTTCCTTTTTTACTGTCATTGATGCTTTGGTATATAAATATTATGGCGCTGTTGTTGTTTTATCTTTTCATATCTTCTTCTGGAGTTGCAACGGCTACATGCCTAAAGTTCTGTTGTAGAAAACTGAATCTATGTACCAATACGATTAATAGTGAGGCATATATCACAGACTATCTACTATTAGTCTTCTTTTTTAGAACCATGCTGCAATCAGGGACGTTCTATCATGTCCATGTTTCCATGTGATTTTTTTTTGTAGGAGGGGGGGGGGGGGGATGGCGGGCTCTTGGAAGATTTAGAATGTATGCACGTAATACATTTTGATGACAACTACCTTAGACAGTGCACCCCAGGGCTGTTATTCTAAAACAGGTTTTTTTATATATTTTTTTTTTAGAGTCTGTTATAGCAGACTATTCATGAAGAAATTTAAAGGACGCTCCCATACACGCTGGTTTTGTATTAATCATTTTTGAAAATGTCAAAAGTTTAAATGCTTGAATGTAATAAATTTATTCATAAACACACAATATGACTCACTAAGAATAAATAAACCATAGTCATCTTTACTTTACGACTGTACGTGCTGGTTAAAGTTATGGTGTAAATCATTCTTTTTATATTTAGGATTCACGGGTAAAGCACAAATTATTTCTTTATTTTGTGTACATACAACCTGTTATATGTTGCAATATAAAATGGCATTCATCTATCATCATAACCGATATCGTATAGATATGCTGAAAGAAAGAATTAACTTATAGTACCAACTATCAATGGGTAACTTTTATGAAACAGCAACCCTAACGAGCCATTCCCTACACCGATCTGTAACCATAGCAGTGGCGGATTCGTGGTGGGGGCTTGGGGGCACAGGCCCCCACCCCTGGCAAAAAAAAAGAAGGGGGGGGTGTTCAGTAAAAAAAAAAAGTTATAGCTCATTACCCCCCACCCCTCTTATTCACCAACAATTCTTAAATTACCACTCCTTTCATTATGGTCATTATCGACATTCATTAAATACGAGCCATGGGAGGGGGGGGGGGGGGTTCACATACAACCTGTTATATGTTGCAATATAAAATGGCATTCATCTATCATCATAACCGATATCGTATAGATATGCTGAAAGAAAGAATTAACTTATAGTACCAACTATCAATGGGTAACTTTTATGAAACAGCAACCCTAGCGAGCCATTCCCTACACAGATCTGTAACCATAGCAGTGGCGGATTCATGGTGGGGGCTTGGGGGCACAGGCCCCCACCCCTGGCAAAAAAAGAAGGGGGGTGTTCTGTAAAAAAAAAAGTTATAGCTCATTACCCCCCCCCCCTTCTTATTCGCCGCCAAATATTTTCTCACAAATTGGGCCCCTCGCCGCCGGCTGGAGCCGCCCCTGATCCATATAGCATCGACGGTATTGCAGATGATATGCATCCATCAGTTTTAATACATTTATTGAATTAAGCTACAGTATATCTGCATTAAATCAAAATAGGCCTATACAAAATTGGGGAAAATGCACTCGAGCAGGTTTAAACAAAATTACTACAAACAGATTGATTTTCAATCAGGCTCCCTGCCAGATGTAAAATACTATTTTAAAAAGATCAAAATAATCCACATTTCGCTCGCATCTTCTTGCGTCCTTTAATTGAAAGCAGTTCGCAGAACCATCTCTTCAATGGTATATCGTGGGAGCAGCCTTGTGTATTCGAAGAATACGATTGCCAGCCTCCCTTGATTATCCTGGGAAATTCCAGCAACTAATGACCAATAGACGCACTGGAGAAGGAAAAACCAGGGAGACTGAGGTAAAATCTCCCTTGATTATCCAGGGAGAGTTTGTGGATGGGCTGCTCTGGCAGCAGAAAGATGGCGATTGGGTGGGTCGCGGGGATCAATAGGGACAAAAATAGAAACTGAGCGAATGAAGGGGGAATCCCCGGCTGCGCGTTTTCTTCTTTTTTCTTCACAATACTACATTCAGCTCAGCAAGATATATAACGTTCGCGCGGGGTACACAGTAGACAGCCTTCACATCTCGTGTTGTGTATAGACCTATTGTAATGAAGGGGAATCGCATCTACTAGTATGATTTTATATTCTTGAAACAAAGAAGCATGTTTTTTCTCTCAAATGTTTCTTCAATTTCTTTTACAGACTTAATCTAGATTCTTTTACGATATTATTAATTTGCAAACACTAGGTTGCATCGTTAAATATAAATTGGTTTTGTAAATATCTAAGCGATGAATTAAATGCAGGTTGCAAATGTATGTTTGACTATTGGTTTGAGCTAATTGGTGGTATAAAGGTTATAATGAATTGTAAATATAGTACAAAAAACGCAAATTTTCTGGAGAACAAGTTGCCTCATTTCTACTATAATTTAATTATGACATTTTTCTTGTATCGATCATGTACTTTTGGCAGCTATCGTAGGGAAATGATTTGGCTGAATACAAATGTAAAAAGAAAATGCTTTTTTATAGGAATTGGATAAATTCTGACATTTTGTTTGTTGGGGATTTAATGGATGGTAAAGGTTTTCTACCAGTTGAGTTAAGTGCGAAAATATTATTTAAGGATGGATAGGTGGTATAGTCAATATGCACGTATAAGAAGAGCGATTCAATCACTCGGGAATATGTTAGTACTTACAGATATGTAGAACATATGGAATATATGAAATTTAGACCCACAGCGTTTGAATTTAACGATATAAAATTGATTGAAGACATGATTTCAGTTAGACAGTTGACAGTTAAAAGAATATATCAAGAGTTAATTAAAACAAAAATTGAAAAATCTAGAGCGGAAGAATTTTGGCGTAATACTTTGGAAGTTGAATATATACCTGTATGGTCGGATGTTTGGTTATTTAAGTTAAAAAGTATAAAAGACAGCTTACTAATTAATTTCAATTTCAAATTCATGTATAATATTTTAGCAATACCAAATAATTTGTTTAAATGGAAAGTTAATGCCAATGATAAATGTTATTATTGTAATCAGACAGGTGATTGTATGCACATGTTCTTTTTTTGTAACGAAGTCAGTATGTTTTGGAATGAAGTTGAAAGGACTATAAAGAAATATTTCATGTCTAATTTTAATTTCTAACCATGTCATCTATTGTTTGGTATTGATTTTAATTCTAAGAAGGAAAAAGATGTTGATATTATTTTGAATTATGCACTTTTTACTATTTACAAAAGTTTTGTTGGAAAAGAATCTAAAAAGAAAACAACTAAAAAGAGACTTCTTCACATTTTTATTTACCTATTAATTTATCGTTTACAAATAGAAGAAAATATTAGAAAACCATGTATATCCCTCCAGAAATGGAGGCAAATGCTAAAAATGTGAATATGTTTATATCATTATGAAGAAAAAAATAAAGAAGACCTGAAATGGTTATTTTACAAAAAAAAAAATAATAATAATTTGCGGAAGGCCGTGGACAATTACCCCCCCCCCCCCCCGAGGACAAGTACCCCCACCCCTCGGAAAATTACTCCCCACCCCCCACCCTGATAATAAATTGGTTTTGATAAAAGCAGATTTTTTTCGGGGGGGGGGAATTTTCCGGGGGGTGATTGTCCACAGGGGGAATTGTCGTAGAACCCTAATTCCTACATAGCACTACTAAACCCCCAAGCCATATCCCATACACTGCCATCCAGTATCATAATTATAACCAGTTGAAAAGCATGATTTAACTACTTGACGTTTTATATACACTGAGATTGAAATACACGTATACCTCTAATTCAAGATCAAGCAAGTTTAAGTCGCTTAATAATGTGCATTAATCCCTTGTTTTACATATTTTTGAATATCGATCGAAACAATATCAAGTTGGATGCATGGCCCCAAAAGGGATGCCTCAAAACGGCGGTTAGGTAGAATGAAATTGAGAAAGAGGGAGAGATACATATGGGGGAGGGGCGTGAGTGAGAGGGGATAGTGAGGGCGAGGGGAGTGACGGAGAAAGAGAAAAGTCGAAAATTTAGATAGGCAAATTAAGAGAGAGATATAGGCGAGAAGACAGAGAGGCAAAGAGAGAGAGAGAGAAAGTGGGAGAGAGAGAGTAAAGGAAAGATAGAGAGAGAGAGAGAGTAAAGGAAAGATAGAGAGAGAGAGAGAGAGAGAGAAAGGGGGGGGGGGTCGACGGAACTGAGCAATATACATTCTACATGAAAGAGAAAGAAAAACTAACTTTTGAACACTATGAGTAATCTAATTCCTTTTTGGGGGGGGGGGGGGGGTCACATCTCTCCAATCTAATGTCCATGCTGCGTTGCTGGCTGAAAGATGTGGAAAACACGCAATTTATTATGCATTTCATTATCTATTTACATCCATGTTGAATTGAAGAAAACAAAGCATTTCCTTTGTCAATAAAAAGGTTTCCTCCACTAAATTCTAATACACCATTCAACATATTGTTTCTTGGGTCGTAAATTGAAGATGAATTAGAAACTTAAAGAATAAAATATGTAAACATTATGATCTCTTCCGATCCTGTCCCCTGCATTCTGGACTGGACATGCTTGAGGGGGATGAATGATAACATTTTCGGACAAGTTAGACCTTTGTTAAAAGACGCGTATACAAGGGGTTGAACTTTTTAAGTGCTTTTTGTTGACTCCAATTACAAAATGAGCTCGATGCCGTTGATGGGCGTGGCCGACAACCAAACAATGCTGCCAAATGTTATTGAAACCGATGCTATAGTGAGTATAAAGTCTTCTCATCTTAAGCTGTATCATATTTCATTTTGTGTTACGGTTGAACTCCTTCATTATTCCTCATTTGTAGGATTATGTATCATAATTATTCAATCCAGTGATAAGTATTGTTTAAAATTAAATTCGAGGTGTATTGTGTCTGTTGGTAGGAACACTGGTCTCTGATTGAGTGTTACCATGCCAGTGGCGGGTTCATGGTGCACAGGGGACACGACCCCCCCCCCCCAAAAAAAAAGAGGAGGAAAGAGCAAGGCTGGTATCCTGTTTTTCTTGCTTTCCGTTTCGTTCTTTCTTTTCTGTTCTTGCTTGCTTGGTACAGAGATTTAGGACTTGTGCCCCCCCCCCCCCCCTCCCCCTGCATGAGAATTGTGGAACTCCAACTGCCGGTCTCGGATCAGTGTTTATCCATGATAAGATCCTCCACCCGGGTATATATTTACAGTATAACAGCCCCAATGCAAATATCAATTGAATAAGAACTTACGCAACTCAAGCACCGAGTTTTTAAATTAGTGGTTTTCTCCTTTTATATAGGGCACAGTTAACCACACGCAGAACCTCGAAGGGAATTAGATCATCGTGCCTTTTAATTGGCTTCATGCAGGGCAAAATTTAGCCAGGGGATCGTCTCTTGCCCATTTACTTTTTGATTTAGCGAACAATTCAAGAGGCTATGATTTTTTTTAATTGAACCGCTCATAGCACATTGGGTATCATATCGGCCCCCTTGCACGCCCCCCCCCCCCCCCCCCCCCCCCGCGGAAGGGCCGCCTCTGGCTCAACTGCTTGAAACAGCTTAACCAATTAGCTTCTCAGTAGCCAATTGTTTATTTATAAATGTGTCCAATAATTACGAAGCACTGATTAGCAATTTCTTTCCGAAAGCAGTACATGTCTAAGAATTTTTTGACACGGGTTCAAACGTTTCAAACATTTCATTGGTGTATGTAATGTGAAAAGTTTCAATGACATTTTGTGTCATTGTCTCATGCTAAGATCACAGATATTGATATCAGTTAATGAAGTTCATTTATTTATTTTTAAAAGATAAGTTTTGCTGATTTGTATTCATCCATGCTGTAATATATCTGTATCTTCAACACAAAGCTGAATTGAATGTATGGGTTGTATGGAATAACAATAATGATATTTGTAATTTTCATAATCCAATTGTCGTGTCTAACTTGTATATTGTTTACTTAATGAAAGATAAGGTATATTGAATGGTGCAACAAAGAAAAGAAAGTTCGGATGAGAGGGGAGGAACGGGAAATTAGTGTTTTACAGCAATTGAGAATAATTCGCAAAAACATATTTTAATTGAAGAGTTGAATGGGCCAAATCAAATTCACCTTATTATCCTTTTATTTCACATCTCTCTCTCCGTCTCTGTATTTTTCTTTTTTCCTCTGTATCCCTATCTCTATATAACTCTTTAGCTTTCCATCTCTCTCTTTCTCTTTTCTCTCGCTCTCTATATATATCCCTCCCTCTATCCCCCTCTCTCTTTATTGATGAACAGGGATACCCCCTTGCTTTTGCTTCCTCCATCTTGTTTCTGATATGACTGGAACTGAAAAAACATAAATTAACAAGACACAAATACTACATTAACAAAAAAAAATGGAATAACAAACATAAACAAACAATTACTGTATGAGAGAGAGAGAGAAAGAGAGAGAGACTGAAAAATACAAAATATAATGGCAGTCACTTTGGTAAAATCTACAAAAATTCAAAAATTCATAAGGGGTTAGTCCAATAAAATATACCTCCTTTATGTTCACACCCATTTTGTAACTCATTTTCTCTTTCATCTCTCATTCTTTTATCCATAGTTTGCTGCTCCTATTTTCCAAATAATCACCAGTAAGATAAATCATATTTCATTTGATTTTCAAATTTATTCAAACTTCGCACTCAAATTTGAATCTTATCAAGCTTAAATTTATCAATACAGTATATATAGATTAAATTAAATATATAAAATATATCCCGAACCAGATGTAATGAACATTTCAATAAGATGAATATATGCTTGTATGCATGCATACAGTCGTATTTTACATAAGAAGGAAAGCTTCCCCCACTTTAGAATTAGCATAGGCACTTGCATATATGAATTGAAAAATTCAGAATTTCCTGAGTGATGTTACATTTTACAGAGGCCATAGGCTGAAGATGAAATATAACGGCACGAGGGGAATTCTGAATTTGGAGGTGAATAAACGTTACACTGAACAATGAAATGCATGCAATATGCACTCAACTAGAAGAGATGTGCGTAGTCTAATTTGGCTTTGCACGCGTTATAACATGCAAAATAAGGTTGTTATATTGCACGGTCGTGAGAGTATAGCCCAATGTCGAGTGTCGCGTGACACCATTTCAGCTATAGGATACAAAATACACACATCATCAAACTACACCTAGCTAGCACATTCTTTTGTCTCTTTTGTACTTAAAAATGTTGAAATATCTAAGGCACTAAAACTTTATATTTAGCAATCCAAGATCATCTAATACACATAGAAAGCCCGTCTCCTTTGTACATCAAAATGTTGAAATATCTAAGGCACTAAAAAGTAGTTCATGATCATCCAATATACATAGAAAGACCCATTTAGAACATCCTTTTGCATTACATAATTCAGAATATACTCACAGATCTGAGCGATTTGCATTGTCTATTATGAAAATCAGAGTGGATTATGAAAATGACATCACTCAATCAGAAGAGGATGGTGATCAAAAGGCAAGGTAATGGAATGCTCATAAAAGTAGTGTTTATGTTTGTATCTTATAAGCCAATCAGGAATGCAAACTTACTAAAATATAAAACGTATTTACAAGGCAAGTATGGCAAAGATATACAAGTTCAAAATATACATGTATCATAGCATTGCATAATCATAAACTGGAATATGTACCATCAAAATTATTGAAATCCAGTACTAAATACAACTAGAATACACATGTATGGTACAAAATATATAGCAGCATATTTACATGTACACTGGAATGATGTAAAGAAATTCCAGAAAACTATTTCCTCAAATGGATTTAATATAGTACTGGTGGATGTAGTTAAACATGTACAAACAATAATTCATTTCAAATTAAATATCACACTGATAACTCAGGCATGTTACATTGACAAAAGAGACATGTATCTTAAACTTGTAGCAGCATCTACACTGGAATGATGTAAAGAAAATCCAGGAAAATATTTCCTCAGATGGATTTTAAAATCTAGAACTGGATGTAGTTCTAAATTTACAAACAATAATCGACGTCAGACAAAATGTTGCACTGATAACTCAGGCCTATATTCATACACCCTTACCAGACAAAGCTAGTTCTTGACTATCATGTTGAGTTCTATCAAGTTTATAGACAAGATGTCTGGAGCAATGTGGGTATTAACATCTGGGTCATTTCTGGTAACAAATTCACAAATTGATTTAGATTCTACTTAATTATATTTTTTATTGAACATGTGCAATGACATTGACAAATACAGTGACATTTCCATAAGATAATTTGAACAATTACATACTTTAACTCATAACTCACTTTGTGAAAGTTGAGTGGTATTTCATACATTGCATGCAAATCACCTTCTATTGTATATTGTTCATATGCTTTATGTAATGGCAACAACTGAATTTCAAAATGGACCAATAAAATTAATCTGAATGAATGAACAAAGTGGTAAAAGTCTACAATACACAATCCAGGTCTCCCCAATCCTCCCCCTCCCCTCCCTCTCTCACATGGTGCAACTGCAAGTCTACTGAATAATACACATATACTTGGTACATGGACTACATAACTGTCTAATGCACTAACATCCTTGACAAGGCATTATTCAACATTTGCCACTCTCCACCCAGGTGTACATTGGCACCCGATATGCCAAAGTGGGACATATTTGACGGCCACCTAGGACCAGGGTTATAATGTATGAGCGCAAGGAGTATCATGGCCTGACAGCGTCACTATATCAAAAGTGACTGTTATTATCATTATATCAACTAGTTGCCGGCGGTGTCACTTTCTATTGACAGGCATAATGCTTTGCTGGGTAAAAAACGACCCCCTATGTAGAGTATTTTCAAAAAACATTTCCACACAACCCCTTTCTGCATTAACAGGTACACAATGGGCTCTTGATGCAACTCTGTTTTGGGCTTATTACACAGTCACAAAACATTGTTACAATATTATGATCCCTTTCTCTTGAAATGGTTATTCTAACACCAGGGCCTCATTTCACAACACTTGTCGTCAGTAACAAATGACAGTTTTACTAATAAGCTAGTGAAATCCTTGCTTCTGTTTGGTTAATTATCAGCAGATTTGTAACTGATTTTAGTCATTTGTCACTGAAAAAAGGCTTTGTGAAACGGGTCCCAGGACTTAAAGCTAACAGGCTATCCGAGACACATGGACGCCCAAAATCTAGGTCCAGACCCCCAGAATGTGCAAGTTTTTACATAGGGCTAATGCATACAGACTGTAACAAGTTTAATTTAAACCTATTTTCCAAATAAAAGTTAGTGTGGATCCCTGTATCATACATACACACATTCAAGATGAAGTGTTACCAGTGGGACACTGTCTTACTCTACTGATACCAAAGCAACTAGACTTTATACTTTGATTGCTTCTCTGGTATTTCAGGATCATCCTGTGGAACTCTTGACCGAGTACAAGTAGCTTGCCTCTTGTAAGGCCTGCTCAAGCTACTGCTACCCTCTCTGTGTCTCTGAGAGAATTGAAATACAGTATCTGGTGAATTGCCAACATGCTGTTGAGGGTGGTCTGATGGTGGTAATGTCCTTCTTGGATAGTGTATATCACCCATGGGTTGCTGTTGAGGGTGGTCTGATAGTGGTAATGACCTTCTTGGATAGTGTACATCACCCATGGGTTGCTGTTGAGGGTGGTCTGATGATGGAAATGTACTTCTTGGATAGTTTACATCACCCATGGGTCGCTGTTGAGGGTGGTCTGATGATGGTAATGTCCTTCTTGGAGAGTGTACATCACCCGTGGGTTGCTGTTGAAGGTGGTATGATGGTGGTAATGTCCTTCTTGGATAGTGTACATCATCCATGTGATGCTGTTGAGGGTGGTCTGATGGTGGTAATGTCCTTCTTGGATAGTGTACATCATCCATGTGATGCTGTTGAGGGTGGTCTGATGGTGGTAATGTCCTTCTTGGATAGTGTACATCAGTAACATTACCCGTGGGTTGCTGTTGAGAGTGGTCTGGCTGTGGTAATGTCCTTCTTGGATAGTGTACATCACCCATGTGTTGCTCTTTAGGGTGGTCTGATGGTGGTAATGTGTTTCTTAGATAGTGTACATCACCCATGTGATGCTGTTGAGGGTGGTCTGATGATGTTAATGTCCTTCTCTGATAGTGTACATCACGAATTGGTTGTTGTTGAGGGTGGTCTGATGGTGGTAATGTCCTTCTCTGATAGTGTACATCACGAATTGGTTGTTGTTGAGGGTGGTCTGATGGTGGTAATGTCCTTCTCTGATAGTGTACATCACGAATTGGTTGTTGTTGAGGGTGGTCCGATGGTGGTAATGTCCTTCTTGGATAGTGTACAACACCCATGGGTTGCTGTTGAGGGTGGTCTGATGGTGGTAATGTCCTTCTTGGATAGTGTACAACACCCATGGGTTGCTGTTGACAGTGGTTTGATGGTGGTAATGTACTTGGATAGTGTACATCACCAATTGGTTGCTGTTGACAGTGGTCTGATGGTGGTAATGTCCTTCTTGAAGGGTGTACATCACCCATGGGTTGCTGTTGAGGGTGTTCTGGTGGTGGTAATGTCCTTCTTGGATAGTTTACATCGGCCATGGGCTGCTGTTTAGGGTGGTCTCTACCAGTACTGCTTGTACTTTGGATTGGGGACAAAAAGTTAGTGGAATGTGAAACCTGACTGGAAGACCCTGGTCTACTTGTTCTTTCCCATACATTTGGTGGATAACGGGAAGCTGAATGGAATCCTGTAGTGGAGGAAATCTGACTAGGCTGAGGTTGGCTAGATCCTGACCGCTCTTCAATCATTGGTTGAAATGGTGTATCTGACATGTGCCATCTCGGCATGGCAGGTTGATGATATCCAGAGACTGGAGGGTTAGACAACAAAGCAGTGCTGGATGTAGAGGCATGGTAGGATTGAGTGTCGCGATCCTGACTTGACCAAGGCATGATGGTATGTGTCGCACCTGTGCTCTCAGGAACCGGTTGTGGATACTGTGTTGGTGAAAGGTACCCTGCAGACATGGCAGGTTGATGATGTCTCGAGACTGGAGGGTTAGGAGATGGAGCAGAACTTGACATAGTGGCATGGTAGGTAGAAACGTACCTGAAATAAAGACTGTAAGGAATGATAGGAAACTGAGTAATGTTTAAGTTGTCCAAGTCGGCTGAGCTATAAGAAAATAGACTTTTTTCTTACTATCTGTTTGCCAGATGAGAAATAAGAAATGAACAACTATTGGTCTTTATGAAACCACTCAAGAAACATTTTGATCAGTAATGAAGAAGAAGAAAAGAGAAATAGCAGAGACTGTAGTCCCTCCCCCCCCCCCCCCAACACACAAATTTAACAATTTTAAGTTGAGTGATTCCACTTTACAGTAGGGAATTTGTTCAATAAAGCTGTTACTAAATATTTAGATATCTCAGACAAGAAATCATCAATTTTTTAAGGTAAACAGTATCACAATATTGCAGGGGTATCAGCATTGTAGCTTTCCTTAATATTCCATTAGAGGCTCTTTCTTTCTATATCACACTTTTCATGCAAAGTCTAAATGCTGTTATCTGAGTTTTTATATTTTTTTAAATCACATACCGGTATACTTTACTGACCTTGAGAGGGTGTGAAGAAATGAGTTCAAGTCATCTTGAGTAACATCATTCAACCTGAAGTTTCCCTTCCTGATCTGAGGAAAACAACCCTGTAACATATAATAGCAACATTGCTTGTAAACTTTGTATCAGTTTCTAGTAAGTGGATCTATTTCATTCTTGCATATAATCTATTTTCTTGGGAATATACACTCAAGAGCTACAGTTACATCCCTTACAAAAAATAAAAAAATAAAAATGAAAAAAAGGTAGAGTAAGAAAAATGTTGCGCAGTAGATAAATCACAAATCATCATCTTACATGAGACCTTTAGGGATGAATGAATGTGGCGGGGAGGGGGGTATCCCCAAAATGCCTGTTTTTACACAGGAAAAGTGTCCCTTTTTCTTTGTAAGAAGTGCCACTTCCCCTTTTAATAAGTGCCCTATTCACCTCTGATAAGTGCCCCTTTTATTTTGACACCTGCCCCTTTTCTTTCGACAAGTTTCCTTTTTTCTTTGCAATAAGTGTCCATTTAACATTCTCATAAGAGCCCATTTCACCTCTGATAATTGCCCTTATTGAAATCTGATAGATGCCCCTTTTCTTTCAACAAATGCCCCTTTTCCTATATAAATAAGTGCCCATTTTATATTCTCATAAGTGCCAATTCTCATGTGCGAGAAGTGCCACATTTTCATCTCTGATAATTACCCTTTTACTTTGACACGTGCTCCTTTTCTTTTCTAATAAATGTCTTTATCCCTTTTGATAAGTGTCCCCTTTGCCTTTCACCATAAAATGTACCCGTAATTTAAAGCAACTAAGGGCACCGTATGTTTCTTATCAAAGGTCTTTTCAGTCTTGCATGATGAGATTGTTCTTATAACCCCATCAGGATTGTTTTTTCCTCTTTACAAGATGTAATTTTTCGCACTGCGACCTCACAAATGTCAAAATTTCAAATGAATATTCAGACCATCACACCCAACTGCAAAGTATGATTATTAGCAGTATCTTGTACTATGGAAGGAGAGAAGCATATATTGAAATCATCCCTGATAATTTCATCACAATATAGGAGTATATACCAATGTCTGAAAATAGAATAGTTTTGCTTTGAGATTTCCCCAGAGAGTGCCTTTTTTTGTTCCCCCCTCCCACTTTGGAAGATGCTCCGCCACCCCTGTTGTGGCGGCTCATGCTATATCGCATATCTGCCATATATGACATGCGATTGGGCTTATTTTAGTGAATTTGGCACGCCAAATTACTTGCTGGAAATATTTTGCATGTTGTTAAACTTGCAAACAGTGATTTGTGGAATTCACAATAGTGAATCCTCGCGAAAATAACTACTTCTAAACAGTAATGCAAGGACAATGAGCCTCGGGACAATTACCCCCTAGACAATAACTCCCCCAACACAACTACTCCCATGACAATTACATGTTGCCCCAGGTCAATTAAGGGATGGTGACTAGGGATGACGGGGCTTTCCTCAAGGGAACAGGGGGTGGTGGTATGTGGAGGGGTTCCCACGGAAGAACTTTTTCAATTCAATAAACTTAAATCATACTTTAGCACAATGTAGAAATATCAATTGAAAGTTGCTTTTTTTAACAATTATCTAAAACAGGTGCGGAGGAGAAGGGGGAAATAACAGAAAAGGGCAACTTACAGAAGTCGAAAATGAGGTGGAAAAATGCTTTCTAAGACATTAGTATATCCCTACTATATTGTTCTTGAATAGCAGCCCACAACAGCCCATTATGTATACCTGCATGTATGATGTCTTTGCTTTCAATGTAGAGTAGAACTCAAGACACACATGTCTGATTTTGATCGTAATACATCCATCGGTTCTAATGATAACGCGATCAAAAGCTATTTTTGCATACATAATGAGCCCCATGACCTTTGACGGTGACCTTGACCTCATGACCCCAAAATCTAATCAGTTCATTGCCTCAGCAAGATACATACATGTCTCGACTTTCATGGTAATCTGTCCATCTGTTCTTATGATAATGTGATCACAAGCTATTTTTGCATACATATTGAGCCGTGACCTTTGACCTTTAACCTTGTGACCCCAAACTATAATCAATTAATTGGCTCTGCAAGATACATACATGACCTAAGTAGGGCAGGAATCCATCAATCAGTTCTTGAGATAACGCGATCACAAGCTTTTTTTGCATATATAATGAGTCCTGTGACCTTTGACCTTTGATCTCGTAACCCCAATATCTAATCAATTCATTGGCTCCGCAAGTTATATACATGACCAAAGTTTGGTAGGAATCCATCAGACGGTTCTTGAGATAACGCGATAACGAGAGTGGGACGTACAGACGGACGGACGGACAACCCGAAAACATGCCTCCGGCTACTTCGTAACGGAGGCATTACAATAAAAATAAAAATAAAAAAGGGTGACTTGCAGAGAAGAAAAGAAAAGGGGGAGAAGGAGCGTTAGTAATAATACAATAAATCGAATACATCTGCTGAATGAATGCAGGTTCTTTCATAGATGGGTAAACAATGCTTTCACACATTTAAATTTCAACTGAATCAGTACATGTGTAGTTTGCTTTAATTCACTGTTCCAATATACCAAGTGAATGGCCTTTTAAAAAGGGTGTTTGGAGAAAAAAACATATATACATGTGCACTTTACAACTATTACTGCTGTTTCTTTCTTGCAATGACCCTCCATGACATGTACATTAGGACACACATACCTGTATGGATGATGCCTTTGCTTTCAATGCAGAGTATAACTCCTCATGGAGAACCCATCCAAGTGTCAGGTTAGTCAGGTTGGGCATAGAACACAGTACTTCTGCTAGTTGTGATGAGGCTGGTGTGGGACAATCGAGATGATCAAGCTTGACAGTCTGGACCTGCATTGTTTGTCAATATATTTAAGCATCACGTCTATACATGCATATCTGTCTGTATAATTCTTACATTTTATACTGTGAGGATCTTATTCAAATTAGGTAGTTCTTTGTGAGCCCATGTAAGTTATGCGAGGATCATATGCAAATTAGATGTTCTTTTACGGTGAGCCCACTTATGAACAGGTGCTTAATGTAGATTTCCACTTCACTAGATGAATAGCTAAGTGTATTCAAGTGTACACAATATCTAGGTTCTGTCAGGTGTATAGATTGCAGACTAAACGCTAAAGTTTCTATGGAGAGGATGATTTAGAAAGAGTGATTTAAAAAAAAAAATTCTTTATGTATTCTTTATAGAGTGCCAAAGCTGTGACATCATACAAATCTATTTTTAGAATTTCTCAATATTTACTTCATTTTGAGAAAGAGCATCAAGAAAAATGTCCAAATGTCGAAATCCAATTGAATATGTTAAGTATTGGATGAGATATGACCATCTAAATAGATTTCCTATAGGAATCAGTGTTATTGCTCTGGCTCGTAATGTTATGAGCCGGAGCAAACTACCAGTTACACTGAGTGGCATAGGAAATCTATTTATTCAGATGGTCATATCTCAGCCAATACTTAACCTATTCAAGTGATTTTCAACAGTTGTACATTATTTTTTGTCCTCTTTTGGAAAACGAAGTTAAAATTGAGAAATTCTCAAAACAGTTTTTTGATGACATCACACTTCACCGCTCTATGAGGCTTCCAATCTGTTTTCATTGATAAGTCCTTATCCTACTAACACTGACACTTATAAAACCAGAAATATGCATTTGCTATTAATGTATTAAAGGTATTCATAACTCTGGATTTCATGTGTACAATACCCTTAAGTCAGAAGGTTTTATGCTATGGTTCAGTGAGGTAAATTCTAGCATTTATTAAAATTGGTTCTTTAAAAAAAAATGACTTATTTTGTTACTATCAATTAAACTTGTGAAAGGTTAGATATTGATTATTGATCAAAACAATGTCAATCTTTCAAACATTTGAATTTCAACTGAATCAGTACATGTGTAGTTTGCTTTATTCCATGTTTTATAACTGTTCCAAAGGGTGATTGGAGAAGAAAAAAATATATAAACTGGTTTATACATGTGAACCATATAACTATTACTGCTGTTTCTGTCATTCAATGACCCTCCATGACATTCTCATTAGGACACACATACCTGTATGGATGATGCCTTTGCTTTCAATGCAGAGTAGAACTCCTCATGGAGACACCCTCCAAGTGTCAGGTCAGTCAGGATGGGCATAGAACACACTGCTTCTGCTAGGAGATGTATTGAGGCTGATGTGGGACAATGGAGATCATCAAGCTTGACAGTCTGGACCTGCATTGTTTGTCAATATATTTAAGCATCACGTCTATACATGCATATGTTATATTTACTAATTTCTGTCTGTATTCTTACATTTTATACTGTGAGGATCTTAGTCAAATTAGGTAGTTCTTTGTGAGCCCATGTAAGTTATACAAGGATCATATGCAAATTAGATGTTCTTTTGTGAGCCCATGTAAGTTATACAAGGATCATATGCAAATTAGATGTTCTTTGTGAGCCCATGTAAGTTATGCAAGGATCGTATGCAAATTAGATGTTCTTTGTGAGCCCATGTAAGTTATACAAGGATCATATGGAAATTAGATGTTCTTTTGTGAGCCCACTTATGAACAGGTGCTTAATGTAGATTTCCACTTCACTAGATGAATAGCTAAGTGTATTCAAGTGTACACAATATCTAGGTTCTGTCAGGTGTATATAATTGCAGACTTTTTGTATGACACATTTTCATTTGTGTGTGCTAGTAAAAATGCACACGCAGACTGCTCACTTGGATAATTGATCTTGAAGAGAGAGGTCTGTGTTACAGTTTTGGGGGGTATTTCCAAGGAAAGGAACCGGCGTGGTGTGGTGCCATGCAACCCAGTGCATGATAAGACTGTTCTTCCCTCTTCTCAATGCCGAATTGTAAGTACATTTTTATACATCATTTTTATATGCTTAAACAGTCATTGTTATGGTCATTTAGAGAGGATAATGTGAAGTTGTTTTATTACCGAATGATATGTATTTTGTTTGGTCGAGTCCTTTAAAATATGGACATTTAAAGAGGATAGATATGAAGCTGTTTTATATCCGAATGATATGTATTTTGTGTGTGGCTGAGTCCTTTAAAATATGGACACTTTGCTAATGTTGGAAACCGATGTAATACAAGTGGTATTGTGCATTTTCGTGTTAATTTTAGGACCTATGCTATTAAGATTCCGGTCTTTTATTAATTTAGACGGCGGTCAACCTACGCGTCAACCTCGGCCATACGTATAGTCAACCTCAGACTACGTATACTTGGGCAACCTCGGCTAGGACAGAGTCGGGTGTTTCAAGGTCATTCAAGGGTTATCTTCAACCAGATCAACGGGGCGCATCTCTAGCTTTCCACTGTTCAAGGCAATCACTCGCCGTCGCTACTGGTCAACACACGTTCGTCGTTGCAGTCGTCGCATATAGTTTCATCGAAGTATCAACGTTAAATGAACTCAGAGAAGACAAACATTTATTTAAGCTTCATTGAATGCCAGTATCCTATTTACAGATAATTATTATTTTGTAAACGACAATAATATGATGTGTTCTATTTGAGCAAGGATATTTGTAATATCCTCCTTGATTTGAGTTACATTAAATGTTTCATTCAACCTATATTTTCTGGAATCATTTGGTAGTATTATTCAGGGTGGTTAAGTAGCCTATTCTAGATTAGTGAGCTAATACAAGCGAGCTATCGCACGTGACATATACAAATTCCTCAAATTACATAGTTGTATTCATAATAACATTCTCAACAAAACAATTGGATAGATTGTATTTTCTAATTCAATTCTTGTCTATTGAGAAAAAGAACACACTAAGGTTTCTATTTAAAGGATTATTTAGTAAAGGCAATTTTTTTAAAAATTCCTTATGTATTCTTTATAGGGCTTCCAACCTGTTTGCATGGATAAGTCCTACTCCTACTTACACTGAAATTCATAATACCAATACATATATATTTGCTGTTAATGTATTGAAGGTATTCATGAATCTGGATTTCATATGCACAAGATCCCTAAGTCAAAAGGTTTGTTGCTATGGTTCATTTAGGTAAATTCAAGCCTCTATAAAAAATGGCTCTTAAAAAACTATATGGCATATTTTTACTATCAATCAAACTTGGAAATGGTTAAATTTTCATTATTAGTCAAATCAATGTCAATTTTAGACACACTTGAATTTCAACTAAATCAGTACACGTGTAGTTTGCTTTATTCCATGTTTCATGACTGTTTCAAAGTCATATAAATATTACTGCTGCTTCTGTCATTCAATGACCCTCCATGACATTAACATTAGGACACACATACCTGTATGGATGATGCCTTTGCTTTCAATGTAGAGTAGAACTCCTCATGGAGAACCCCTCCAAGTGTCAGGTTAGTCAGGTTGGGCATAGAACACAGTGCTTCTGCTAGGAGATGTGATTCGGCTGGTGTGGGACAATGGAGACCATAAAACTTGAGAGTCTGCACCTGCATTGTTTGTGAATATATTTAAGCATAACGTCTATTACTGATTTTTGCCTATATTCTTACATTTCATACACATTCTATTAATTACATAATTGTATTCATAACATTCTCAACAAAAATAATTGAATATATTTTCTTTTCAAATTCAATTCTTGTCTATTGAGAAAAAGAACACACTAAAGTTTCTATTGAGAGGATTATATAGTAAAGGTAATTTTTTTAAAATTCCTTATGTAATCTTTATAGGGCTTCCAACCTGTTTGCATTAATAAGTCCTACTCCTACTTACACTGAAATTCATAATACCAATAAATATACATTTGCTATTACTGTATTAAAGGTATTCATAACTCTGGATTTCATATGCACAAGACCCAAGTCAGAAGGTTTGGTAAATTCAAGCCTCTTTTAAAAATGGCTTTTAAAAAACTATATGACATATTTTTTTACTATCAATCAAACTTGGAAAAGGTTGAATTTTGATTATTAGTCATATCAATGTCAATCTTAGATACACTCAAATTTCAACTGAATCAGCTCATGTGTAGTTTGCTTTAATCTTGCCAAAGTCTTAAACTCCAGCGGAATGTCTTAAAATAGTCTACTTTCGATCTTGGATAAACTGTTTTATTTTAATCTTGTGGTCTTTATCATTGAAATACTAGTTTAAGGCTGTTCGTATACTGCATGGGCCTATGATGAAGGTCATGGGTCTTATTTTAGTCTAGAAGTTTTATTATGGTAATAATACAAAGCAAGATGACTAAAAAAGGTCTTAATTTTAGCTCATTTTGACTCTTGGGAGAAGGCAGTGGCTCGGAAGACCCGACCACTGACTGGAATATGTATTCATATGCACCATCTTGTGATTTCCCCCTATCTCTCTCTCAATGTAATGAACATTAAACCAAAAACTCGAAATCGTTAATATTAAATGTACTAGGTACTAATAATATACATATCAATTAAAGCTTGCTTCCATAATTAAAGTTGTTTAGAAATATTTTGGTGCATACCAATGTTATGTGTCTATTACGGGTCTGGGCAAACAACTACCGGTACATGTATGTCTCAAAACCCGGGAATTCCTCCCAATGGACAGACAAGGTCACGCGCTGGCTGAGAGGTAAATATTACCAAATTATTACTGTTTTTATGATTTCTGTAAAAAATCATGCTAAATTTGCTTAAGAAATCAGTAAAAAGACAAATTTACAGTAAATTAAACTTCCAACAAAAGGAATTGACCAACGACCAACGCTAAGTCAGTTTTCTTCATGGGGAAGATAGTCTCATGTCCAGAAGTCAGTTACTATGATCTGAAAAAATTGAGTCCAACCTTTACAAACAATGTCATTCACTTGTGTTGTACAGAATTAAACAAGCGGTAAACCTTACAGTAATACAAACGCATTCAGTTTAAATTTTATAGTGTATTTTCATACACTGTTGCCATAAAGCTGGAATAAGTTTGTTACACTGACCAATGTTCAAGAAAATTGAAGAAAAAAAATCATCCTTTTGATTCAATACCCCAATTTTACTGAAGCCTAAATACAGTTTGTAAAGATTAATTGTGGTTTCATTTTCACTGTGATATGCTCGGTAGAAATTAATCATTAAAGTTTTGACAAGATATGCACTTTGTCTGTCAAGAATAAATGAAAATGTCACAGACTTCATGATAACACTCTACATTGCATTCATTGACTAAGAACTTATACTTTTTTTTATAGTTTTTGATGTTGACGCCGCTGTCGCCGTCACCGGAAAAGCGGCGCCTATGTCTCCAAATTTATCAGGTTAAGTTTTTTATGTTGACGCCGTCGCCGTCGTTGTCGCCTATGTCTCGCTTTTTGCTTCGCAGGCGAGACAAAAATTAAAGATATCATTTGTTTAGTGATTTAACCCTTATATATCAGGCTATCCAGATTCGAACCAAACTGACCAATTACAAATAGTGATGTTGATTATCTCTTCAACACCTGATTAATCTTGAGATACATAAATCATAAATTCATTTTGATATGAAACATTAGCTGAAATTCATGCAGAATTCTAAGTATAAATTAAAGGCTTAACCCTAAAAAGGCCGGGCTATTTGAGGTCTTAGTACGGCCGGGGGGGGAGGGGGGGGCCATTATGGCCCCCCATAAGATGTCAGCCGTGAAGCGGCCGATCTCCGCAAAAATGTGCACGCATGTCAAGTGGAGTGTATAGAATACTATAGTTTCAATTTTTTTGAAAAATTCACTCATTTGCATGTTTATGGTACTTTATGCAAATTACGTCATAAAAATCACATTTTTACCCATAAATCATATATTATTCATATTTAAGCATTATTTTTCACTACAGATATTCATTAGACCATTCTGAATAATAATACGAGAAACAAAATTGGAAGTGCCAGCTTATTCCTTATGTTATCTCTTGTTTTTATGATTTCTTATGTATTTCATTGTTTTTTTAACTTATGTAACTGTATTTCATTGTTTTTGTTGTTTTATTTCATATCTAACTATAATTCAACTATTTTGACCCCCAAAAGAACCACCTAAACTTTAAACAAGACCCAATAACCCATGTTTGATCTATTTTTAGGAAAAATAACTTTTCCATATGTTTTGTACACAAATTATGAAAATGAGCGATTTTCGGGCTGACATGCAAAGATAAAAGGTCACATGACCTTGTAACCCTAATTTTAGTACGACTTAAATTTTTAAAAATTAATTCACCTCTTTCTTTTATCGATGTTTTGTTTGTGTCCCTCTATATTTGTCATGGTTTTTTATTAATTTTATTATTATTACGATATCATGCCAGGTTACCAAATCCTGTCCTTTTTTATTTGGCACCATCCTGACAAACCCACTCATATGATATGAGGGTTTCTCTGAAGTTTTTGAAAGAAAACAAAAACCTATGTCCCTCGGTGTGGAACAGAGTGACTCCCTGCTATGAGATACCTTTATCTGATAATCAAGGAAAAGAACTTGGGTGCATGTGAACTGAAAGTAGACCCTTCCTGAAGAATTGCACTGTCGTGCAGGTATTTATTAAAAATGATGATACCGGTAAGCAAAAAATATGGGCTTTTGATGAAAAATGGTGCAGTTAATCAAAGATGAAACAAATAAGAAGTTATACATAATTAATGAGTCACTTATCCATGTGATGCCCTTATACTATAGACCTGTATATATTTTATATAGATTTTACTAGCTGGTAAAATCCATGTTCAGACTTTAGGAATGTGACAGGGGTCAATCCCTTGACCCCAATGGACATGACATGTTTCACACAGAGTACATGAGCAAGTAGATATGCATGCCTCTATTGCAAGGCAATAATCAAGTCAGAGTCACAATTAAGGGGGCACCTCAAAAATGCTAACAAAACACTGGTATGGAAATTTGAATTCAACTGCATGGTTTTCCATCGTTTCCAAACAAAAAATTAGTGTTAAAGGAACACTAACATGGAATTAAATTAAAAGAAATTAGTGATGGAATTTGAAATTACATATAGGTAAGTTAATCCTTATCGATGTTGTTCAAACACCTATCAGGTGTCACATTTATACTATTATAGATATTATACCAAGGTAATATTATTAACACCCTAGTGTATATATATGTTTTGCAAAAAAAAGTAGAAAATCATACATGTACATGACAAAATATTTTCTCCTAGCTGGCACCAGTGGTGTAGGCCGGGTGGCCTACCCCTTCAGTCGAAACGGTATTTAAACAATAATTACAAGAAAAGACAGAATCGTTTCTGGGAAAATGTTACATGATGACAGTGTTAACTATATTTTGCACTGTATATCCAATTACAAAAGCATGGATAACAAATGATGTACAAATCTTTTTGGTGTTAACAAAGTGTCTGGTAACAATCAATAATATATATTACATTATTTAGGTTGATCTTTTATTGTTATGATTATTCAGTTATCTGCGTAAAAAGTCAAAGAGATTATTGTGACTATAACAACCATTATATACCTCACTTAAGAAATCCAGCCATCTGATTGGTCGAATTGCATTCATAAACTTCAACTGTTCCTGTAAAATTCCCGGTAACCATGCTTAAAACATTTCAATATTTTTAATAACCATGGTTATTAAAAAAATAGGTCAGTCTCCATGGTTACCCCATAGGTTTACATGTTAAAAAATGGTTTGAGCGATGGAGGATACCATACGTGTGCGAAAAATTGGTCGGCAATTTCAATACAATTGAATCTCGATCGATCTAACCGACAATTTTATCTTGCATTGTTGACATGAAGACGAAAATTAACTCTCAAAAACAAAAAAACAACATCTGCCGATAGATCTTGATCTAAGTTCGTGCCAATATGCATTGCAAAAGTAAAAGAAGGGTCCGTTTCATGGAGCTTTTGCGAAGCATCCCTCACGCGGAGCCGTTTTCAATCCATTTTAATGTATATATTGGAGAAAACTGCCAAGCATGTTAACGGCGCGCGATAGCCGAGTGGTCTAAGCGTTGGTTTTCGATACACCTCTTGTTGTACGCAAGAGTTCGAATCCCGTCTTCGACAAAAATGTAAATTATTTTTTATTTTTTATTTTTTAGTCTATTTTTTTTCGGCATATAAAAGTATTAATGACTGCTTTAATATTCGAGAAATAGTTGTTTTCATACGCTCTCGGGAAGGTTACAATTGGGCTATTCCCCTCGGCAAGCCTCGGGGAATAGCCCAATTCTAACCTTCCCTTGAGCGTAATAAAACAACTATTTCTCTCAAAGCAGTCATTAATACTATATTATTCTTGTCACCCCAAACTCGGCACCAATGTCAATACCAATATATCATATTAAATCTGTCTTCAATTGCATACAGAGATTATGTTTCCTTTTAATCTATACATCAGATACAATTAACTTATACATGTTATTGATGAAAGATTTGTTAGATCGAGAGAGCCAAGGGCGGATTTAGCTTTTTGCTAAGGGGGTGGGGGGGGGGGGGGTGGCCCAATCACGATGCGGAGGCGATTTTTTTTTTTTTTTCTTTCTCTTTTGAACCCCTGTTAGTGATGTTTTCCTGGCATTTACTAACACGATAGAGACCATAAAAATCAGTGCATGATAATGTCTTTTTAAATCAAGTAACAGTTTAATACACAGTTATATCCAGAGTTATCATGTGTTTGCAGATACCAGATGAGTTGAATATCTTCTCACAATATTTGCACTTTTCTCTCCAGTGTGCGTTCTTTCTTTGTGGTCTTTCTCTTGGTCGGACCTCTCTTGGGGGAAAGCAATCTTTATGCCAAGGGGAGGGGGGGTTGGGGGTTGACGCAATGACGATGCAGAGCATTGTCCACGAGCCACATAGCGGCGAGGCGATTTTTGTTGTTGCTATTTTGAACCCCAGTAAGTGATATTTTTCTTGGGGTTTGACCTGATGACGATGTGGATACTGTGTGGGTCTGGACACAAGATGGCGTTTTTCTATGCACATCACATTTTCACTTGGCAGCCCAAGTAGATTAAACTGGCACATATTCCAGTTTCGTCAACTGGATTCAACTGGTACCAGTTGATTCCAGTTGAAAATCCAACTGGCTTCAACTGTTTTTTTGACCTGGGTGGGTCTGGACACATGATGGCGTTTTTCTATGCACATCACATTTTCAATTGGCAGCCCAAGGGGGGGGGGTTAAACCCCCTACCCCCCCCCCCTCCTCTCCCTCGTAGATCCGCTACTGAGAGCGGTTATTTAGTTAAAATTGGACAATAAAGTCTGTCCTCTAACATTCCTTTCCCAAAATTTTCAGTGCCCATATGCTGGTCTCATTCAGACTTATTTTTGGAGACTGAACGGGAATTTAATATTTTATTTGTACCCATATATATGTTTAGATTATAGCAGTTCTTCTCATGAACGGAGTAGAATGAAATTAAAGTTATGCTTCTGATATTAGGGAGACATTCAACGCATTTAAAAATAATCGTCACTTGTAGTACTTTAAGCTAAAGGGGAATTAGATCCATCCTGAATTAAGTTGGTTTCAATAGAAGCAGAAAATGAGAGGAACAGGTCGGTGAAAGTTTGAGCAAATTCTGGTTAAAATATAAAAGTTATGAATGTTGGAAGTAGCGATCAATCAAACATAAATTGGCAACAATGTGACAAATCTTGTGAGCCCCCCCCCCCTCCAATATGCTCTGTACATAAAATTTAATTAACTTTCATTTTCTTTGTTATTGATGATGGAATATATATTTTTCCATACATATTTAAAATATATTTGCAATAATCATATTATTGGTGCATGTATGATTGAACATTTTCTTGAGGGAAATTTAATTAAGAATCAAAATTTTATTGACTCTTTGACCCCATCTCGGGATATGAGAGTACAAACAAATATAAAAGTATAAATAGCAATGCATGACTTGTGAATACAATTCTTATACATTATACATACTGTAGATAATGACACAAAGATACAAACGATAATAGGTATATAGTGTATGAAAGTACAAACATGAATAATGAACCAACTAGTAAACACAAAGTATATATACATGTACAATGTAGATAGTGACAATAATACATGTATAAGTACAATGCAGTCTATTTACAAGCAAAAAAGTAAACAAAGTAGGCTGTTTCACTATCCTACCGCTACGAGTATGTGAAGGTTCAGCTCTCATTGTACTTCCTGAAATGCTTGAACTATCTTCTTTCTCTGTTTTTTGATAAAATTTCAACATAATAAGGCGAGTAAATCTTGCTAAATTCTTTAACTGAGAAGTGCTTCTAGTATCAACAAGTTCTGTCATGTGCATAGCACTTGGGAGCTTAGACTTACAAAACTTTTTTGAAAAATATAAACATCTCTCCCTTTGAAAATATGGACAAACAAAAATATAGTGAAATTCATCTCCTATATCAGTGGACAGGCAGAGTGTGCACTGCATATCACAATGTGGTGTGTTCGCATCAAACCGACCTTTGTTTACAGTTAATTCATGTGATCTACACCAAAACTTACAGAGAGTAAAAGAATCAGTTTTATTTAGGGTAAGGAAATAGCTTTCAAATATATGGTTGCCTTTAAATATTCTATAATTTGTGCAAATGCGATTTGACCATACTGCATCTCTCCATTCCTGACAAAAAATATCATTTAGTCTCAGTTTTAACAAAGAATTAATATTTAAGCCAAATCCACTATTTTGGCCCAGCCAATTATTGGATAGACCAACTTGATTAAATGTGTCTTCAATAAATTTTAACCATGAGGAAATAAATTCCAAATGTTCATCTTTATGTATGGCAGAAATGAATTTTAAAAGGACATATGAATATTTACTATCTTTACCTCTCAAAATTCTTGACCAATTTAAAAAAAAAACTATATCAATTAAATATATCTCAGTTTTTAGTACAGAACAAATAGAAGAGGAGCTCACAAGATACATCACAGAGTTGCAAAGGTGTTCCACTGATGACAATATCAAACATTCATAACTTTCGTATCATTAATCAAATATTACTAAATTTTTCACTAATTTATTACTCTTATTTGTCTGGTTTTATTAAAACCATATCAGGGTGAACTTCCCCTTACGTTGTGATCTTCCACGGTTTCCACTGTTATACTATTTCACATGTAAAGGCTTTTGTTAAAACTGCTGAGGCCTTAGTGAAAAGGCAATTGATATATGCTACCGTCAAAAGAACCAGCATATACGAGACATTTAAAGGACTTAAAGGTGAAATTCAAAGAAAATCACAGATATGTCAACTAATGTATCACTAGAAACTGGTAAGCTAACAGAAGGCCATCGGGCAAGTTTTAGGTTAACTACATATCGGGTGATTTATAAAAATACAAATACAACCACCTCCATAGCAGCTGGGATATACGAGAGATTCGCCGGAAAAATAACGATGTTTTAATGACATCACCGTGACTATATGGACCACTACTGCCCAAGCAGACGACATCCCATAAAGAATAAACATAATTGCAAAGCTATTATTTGTCAAATTATAATGAGTTTACTGTAAATGTATATAAATGTAATGGCATGTCAAACCATTCAAAAGGGGATATGACCCGATTCTGATAACTAAAATCTTTTGCTTGTAAATACACAGGATAGGGTTTAATTAACAATCAAAGAAACCAGACTTTCAAATTGAAAACCCCCCGGAAGGATACTAAGGAAGGCATTTGTTCCCTTTTGGAACGCCGAACATACCGCGGTGTGTGCAGCTGAATATACAATGGCATCTTATTTTGTTTACAAGCGACAGATTCCTTTTTTTTTGTATCACTGCATTTGTCATCAAAATAAAAACATGCGCAGGGTTTAGAGTGAGGCAATAGATTATACATTTAGCCTGACGGTAGTGAAGTAAGAGAAAGAAATCAAGAGAAGATGAAAACACTGGCACTGAAAATGTGTGAAATGTCATGGGACATCGTCTGCTTGTGCAAATCATGTCCATACTGTGATCTCACACTGTATTTAAGCGTTTTGTAATTTATAATAATCATTACTTTGAATGTTTCCAAGCATTGAATTTTGATAACCTTGTCGAATCAAAGTGTCAACTTTGCAATAATGAACATGAAATTAGTTATTCAATTCAATGAATATCTACTTTAAAGAAAAGTTAAATGTACATTAGAAATGGGAAGAGATGTTAATGGAATAAATAAAAGTATCACACATACATCACAGTTGTGGATGAACTGCTCACCTTTGATTCTTTTCCTTTCATTGCAAGTGTTTCAAAAAAACATTGATGGCCACAGAATTCATCTCCTAGAGAAAGTTCCTTCAAGGATGGCATGGAGCATATTATCTCTGCCAGATCAAGTGACATAGTAGGTCCACAATCTCTCTCAATCTGAAGTGTCACCTGGATTCAATGACAAAGTAATTACTGATAAGATGCAGAATATAGATGTTCACTGGGATTTTTAATAGGCATACATGTGTAACCTACATGAGCGGTTACCTTACATGTGCTGCTCGAACTATGGAGAGTAAGAGGGAAAAGGAAATAAATAAGGGTACAGGCTGAAGAACTTTTGCCATGCCATTTCATATAAAATACCTGTTTTTGCATCAGTAGAAAAATATTATCTTAGTTTAGCATGTACTAAACAGAGAATCCTTAAAAGAAATAAAAGGAGAGTTTAAGTCTAAGAACAGGTTTCAAAGGAGATTATTTAAATTCACACCATCTGGCGCCTCATACCTTAATCCTTTATAAATGTTAATATGAATACGATCACTAAATTAAAAGGGTAGATGCGGAGCAAGAATCTAGTCTCGAGAGTCACAATATCAATACTGATAACACCAATTATACACAGGGCCAACTATGTTGCTAATAATATCAAACAGATTCCTTTGTGTCCTGTTAAACATTTATAAACCAAGAATTGGGATTTCATTTAGGCAAGAGAATTTTTTTTTGAAGGGATGAAAATGTGCGAACTATTGATGAACTTACCTTTCCCCGAATTTAATCTCATCTAAACGGCACAAATGCACTGTGTATACTGTATATTATATGCACGTGCCAGCATATAGCTTCAATGTTATTGTAAATTTGCATGTTCTGAATTCTTTTTTTTAATATTCTTCTTCTGACATCAGATTCGTATTGCACGCAGCGCTTGTTATTCCTAATTAGTTCCCTTTCTCTATCCCAATTGCTTTCAGATTTTGTATGCATATATACCATCCCATTATGTGCACTGAACTGACCGTCCAGGCGCCATTATGACGCTTTCCGGTCCATTTTTATGTCTTTCTTTCAGCCTACCTGTCTCCACTATCCTAGATGCTACAGACTTCTAACAAATTACTCTAGATCGTGTAAGAATTACTCTTAATCTTCTACATACAAATGGGCATTCAAAATGCCATCTTCATACTCAAAATTTGATTCCAAAATCGGCCTTTTCAAGAATTGTTAACATTCTTTAAATATTGACAAATGAAGAAAAAAAATTACCATAACTTAGTCATATCAAGTCCTAAATGAATTTTTACAGAATCTTTATCTTTGCATTGCACATGTTTCTGCTGAATTTCAGACATCAATGGTCATGTTTGATATAAATTGCATCTTCTAAAGTTCTGAAAATGGATGTGTTTATGTAATAATGTTACTATATACATGTAGCTCCATCATGCCTGGCTTAATCAGTACCCTTTTTTAGTTAGATACTTCAAGATACCCTTTTCAAAACCATACTTTTCAGGAAAATCCCTAAATAATTTCAACATGTGCTCAATTTGTGAACATTATACCTAGGTCTATGAAACTTGGGAGACATGTGTATCAACCTACTTGACAACTACCTGCCAAGCTCAGTAAAATGTCATGACGTCAATCATCACAAGGTAATTGTAGAAAATGCTGAATTTGCTATGCATCACATTACAATATGCGTGACATGCTTGTAGTACATAAGCGTGGATGACAATAGGGTCAAAATGACCGCAATGAAGTACGTGCCCATTCAAATGATGCCATACACAGTATATGTTCACTTAGAAAATTATGAGTAAATCAAAATTTAAAGCAGGTCACAATTCGGATTACGCGGGGTTTCTGACCAACTGTTACACGTATCCGCCATGCATGACGTTAATTTTCAGAGTGATTTTTGTTCCTTTTTGATTTTTCTTTATATTGAAATTTTGCAAGTATTTTCTGAGTGGCCAAACTCAGGGCATCTCATAGCCCAATTTTGAAATTCTGCCAAGTGGGACATTTTAGATGCCATTTAATATCCTGCATTACAAATTTACAATGTATCACACTTTATGTGTCACGTATTAGTATAGTATGCAAGGCCATATAAGCCAAAGTATATGGAAAACCATACGTGTGTAATGACGTGTTGTGTACATAGGATTATCGAATTGCTGCTATTTATCTGCTCAAAGAAATAGAAACGCGGTCATCAATGCATGCATATCGTTATACGATTGCAGTCCTAGTTTTCAAATTATTACTGTTCAAACCTCTTTGATTTGATTTATTTACCAACAGCAATACGGTAATAAATTTCATGCAATGGTATACAAGAAGATAAAATAAGTTTGTAAAAGGGGCCAGAGAATAGCACATGCACTACCGGTAGTCAAGATGCACCCTTCCATAATCATACTTTTGTACTGTAAGAAAACTGCAAAAGATATTAAAGGTAAAGACCAGTTTTGGAAACGTCCCCTTCTCAAAAAATGAAATGGAAGCTCTTAATATCAATCATGTGAAAGAATATGTTTTGACTATTAAATACGTGATCAGAACAATTTTGCTGAGAAACCGCCTACTAATTGATATATTTGATAAATTATCATATCTACTTGGACCTGATAGATATAAGGCACGTGTGCGTAGTCCCAAATACATCTTTCTGTGTACAGTGCTTGTAACTTTACCAAGACTGGGCCAAATTTCTTATCATTTTGATGATTCCAGAACCTTGCAGTACACACCAATACTTATATGCTAGATGATCAACCTTTTCTGATCGATTCCACAACGTTTCTTTCACAATGCAATCGCATGACCATAACTGGTCTTTATCTTTAAAGTAAGAACTTGTACAAAAATGGATGAACTAATTTTGTTCATCAAACTGTGATTAAACTTACCACATGTGGTCCTATGAAAGCATAACCAGCTACAGTGTGGGCTGTCATGCCATCGGATATGGTCAGTGCAATTTCCTTTGATGAAACCCTGTCCTTCACCAAGGCTGCCACATCTAGGTCCTGACTCTCAAAGGCTACATCAACAATGAAAGATAACTCTCCACCTTTTACAATCCCATAGGTTGAATCAACAATGAAAGGTAACTCTCTACCTACATCTAGTCCCTGAAGCATAGAGTTCAGAACGTGGGTTGCAATACTTTTGTTTTGTGACACAGTGAAGTACAGGAGATACCTAAACTCCTCCTTCCTTGGCAGCACTACTTGTTCAATCAGCATGTTGAATTCACTACGATCTGATTCATACAGGGAAGCAAGATGGACTCCAGACATGTACTCCTGAAACAGTTTGTGAGGGAAGAAGACTGGCAATTGCACATGAGAATTCCTCTCATGTATGTCGATGCTAATGGTAATTCTCTCCTCCTGAGACAAAATCCCAACCCGACAGGCAGTGTCCTTGGATTCTGGGCATATTCCGAAATCATCTTCATCGAAAATCAAGGTATTTTCTAGCAGACCTTTGAGGGCCTGTTTAGCAATTGGTCCAAGGAGCTCATCAATTTTTTTCAAATAAGAAAGAAATAAGCGGCTGCCTACTTTCTTCTCCGTTTTCTGAGCATAATGTTCTTTTAGAAAGGCAATCATTTTTTGGAATATCTGAGAAAAAGATTTCAGTGATTTCATTTCCCTTAATTTTTGCTCATCAAGCTTTTTCCACATAAGACACAACATGGCTACATATATAGGATAGTGGGCCATGTTTTCAGATATGACATCATTCTCACTGGTGAACTGGATAAGCTGAATTGCCTTTTCTTTATCTTCTTTCTTTGGAAAGTATTTGTGAATGTAATCTGACAAATTGTCTCTGTTGAAACCCTCAACATGAATGAATGTGTAGAGCTTCATTAGATCACCATCTGATCTAATCTCTACTGCTCTCCATGGGCGAGTTGTCACCAAGACTGGGCAAGAGGCAAGTTGATCTGAACAAAGAATCTCTACAAGTCCAATATCACCAGTCTCAGATGAGCTTCCACATGCCTCTGAGGGGGTGATACTTGGCTGTGATGACTTAAGTTGCATTTGATCAGTAGGCTGTTTTTCACAAGATTTTGTCTTCATGATTTTTCCACTGACTTCATCTAGCCCATCGAATGCGATGAATACCTTGTCAGGATTCGACCGGATATACTCAGTAATCTGAGAAACCGTTGCTGGATTGTTTTTGGCCAGATAAGACTTTGCAATCTCGCCAATAGTGTGGTGCTTAAATTCACGTAGAGGAACTATCAAGACCCATACAAAGTGACTGAAATGCCTCCCTTCAACCCAGTCCCAGGCAATCTTAGCACAAAATGTTGTTTTTCCAGCCCCTGCCTCTCCCTGAACCATGATCCGCTTGGGCAACTCTCCATTGACTTTGAGATCAAGGATATCATTGTAATCTAGCACTCGCTTCTCTGTTCCATGTTCTTTTAGTAAGACGAGATTAGTATACATGTCGTTAAACTGCACAATGGAAGCAGGATTGAGAGGATCAGCTCTGATCTTACAGAGAGTTGACCTATACTTGAACTTGAAATCATTTGCACACCGCTCAACCAGTTCAGGAGAAAGTGGTTTGGTCTGAGATTCAGCTGAAGAAGGTTTGGTCTGTGATTCGAGCAGTCTTGATGGCCCTCCTAAAAATACAAAATCCATATTCATATGATTACCCATAAACATATTTTGATACATCGGAAATGATTGTAAAGACCTGAGGCTAATAGTATGACATACGACTATTTGCATGTAGTCAAAGACACAAAGTCCTACATGTTTGTCTGAATTAATATGACTTCATTCAATTTTAAGGGCATTTAGAATCTGGCTTATTTGTGTATACATGTATATGTACTTGTAGATGAATTTATTTTTCCTAGGACATTTGAGCAATGCAGAGGTTCCGTGACAATCACACATCTTATTTTGAGAAAAAAAAACGAGACAAATATAATTGCATCTCCAGTATGCCTCTGCGTAAATTCAGTTAAATGATCAGGGCTTGAATCAATCTCTAAATATCAAAATGAGAACAAAAAGCCTATATATATGTTGATTGATCTTTACAACCTATGACCGTTGATCTGACAATCCAACAACTTGTCTCCCTATGGTGACGCATACCATTTGTAGTTTTTTAAAATAATTTTCAGCTAAAATAGCTTTAAACTAGTTTTGCTGACTTTTGACCTTCTTAACCCAAAATATAAACAGTTTGTCTCAGTATGGTGATGCATACCAATGCCAAATTTGAAATTCATGGCTCAAACCGTTCTTGAGACATTTCAATAATGGAGCTAAAACCCTAAAAATTAATTAAATTTGACCCTCATGGCCCTTGGCCATTGAAAATTATCCCAACATTTAATCACTCCATCTCACTTTGGTGATGCATGATAACACCAATTTGAAGTTCATACCTCAAGTGGTTCTTGACATATCATGAGGCTATAACCTGTAATTTGAGCCACTAACACCCAAATTTAATCAAGATTATCTGTCTATGGTGATAAATACTAGATCAACAAGTTTGAAGTTCATACCTCAAGTGGTTCCTGAGATATCGCAATAGCAAAAAGTAGGACGGATGGACAGACAACCCCAAAACATATTTTATCCGGCGCCACCTTTGGTGGGTGGATGTATAATTACAGTTATCATAATGGGATGACGCAAAAGAATATATTTTGTTTGTAGAACATGTGCACATTAAGAAAGTTGGCATACATTGATTTCTGCTATCACTAAAAGAACTTGAACTATATTGGTGTCCAGAAAATATCTAGGATTAACAAAGTTAAATTAGGGAATTGTAAAACATGAATGGGGTCTGATAAAAAAAAATTATTTCTGTAAATTGTGGCAAATGTACATAGAAATAGAGCACTCACTATCTCTAGTAAAAACTTCAGTTTTATGCACAGTTTTCTATATATCTTCTGGTGTAGAAATAATTAGTATCTGTTTACCTGTGCTGTTGGGAGTTAGAGGTTCATTGAGTAATCTGTCCGATAAGCCACCCAAGTCAATCTCTCGAAGTGCATCTGCCAAAAGCTGTCGTCTGTTTGAATGTGGAGGTTGCTGCTTGACCTTCCATTTCATGAATACTCGCAAAAATGCATTGGAATAGTTATTCGACATCTGAATCAGGATTGCCTGTATCTGAGCTGAGGGGATCCCTAGAGATATCCCTACAGCATCGTAGTAAGATGGAGGGATAGCATGGGCCAGCTTCAGGAACTCCATATCACTGACAGTACTGTAAAATGAATAATAAATCAATTGGGAATGATAGGATATTAGCTAGAGAGCATCCTATTGGCTGATAAGCTATCATGTGACACTTAACAATTTTTATTATGTGCTCGAGCGTGCAATAAAACAGCCGAAGGATATCAGAATACATTGACGGTGATATTAACATTTGAAACAGTTTGGCAACCTTGATTTCACTGAGTCACAACATGGCGTATATTCTTTTGTTTTGTGCTTGCCGAACAAAGCAGTAGTCGTCATATTGTGTCCCAACTCGAATCGGGTTGGCCAAACTCTGTGTATAGATGGCTCTGGCAGTGTAATACAATAATGATGGTGATATAAGAAGAAAAGGATTACTAAGTACTTTTAAGAATAATAATAATAAGGCCAAATAACAAAAATAACCTGTTTCTTTTCCGACTTTTCCGGCAGTATACTATTTACTATTTTGCGATTTTTTGCTTTTTTCCCAAGATGGCTGTCATGCTAATTATAGCTGGCTAAGCCTATTTATTGACAGATATTGTGCTTTGTGAGTATAATAATGATGCAATGTATGAAAAAACAAATGATTTGTATCACTTTAGAAGCTTTTAAAACAAAATGTATATATCCCAGGCTTCTCTTTTGTGAGTGGCTTTATTTGTGTGGCTTTTTGGGGGGTTTTGGGGGCCGTTTTTCTTCTGAATAGTAAATAGTAAAAAATAAAGGAGGCGGCGGGGAGGAGACGAGAAACACTTCATTTTGGTTACTTGGCCTAATAATAATAATAATGTTTAAATTATTATTATTACTAAATTAGATGATGATAATCATGATATCATCATCATCATCATCATAATTATTTTCTGTATCAAACATAGTCAATGTAATTGGCTTACATGTACTCTGAATCATCAGGTCATCGCGACAGGTTTGGTTAAGGAGCCGACCTTTTGTGAAAACATGCCTCTTTTTATTTACAAAATGTCAGAGACTAATGTGAAATAAACCCCTCTCATGTATAAATAGTCTGGTTTAATTTGCCAGACACTTTGTGAAAACCCTACAGCAATGTACGAAAGATTTCATCCTGAACGTGCACCTACAGTCCTACATATGATCTTTTGTTTCACGAAAGGTTGTGTAACGTAATCACCCGACCAGATGCGACGACCCGATGAATCGAAGTAAGCCAGTACATGCATACCTTTCTGCAGTGTCAGGACCTGGATTGGTCTCTACATCACCAGATCTCATCAAGAGGATCAGGAGCAGATAGAGAAGGCAGAATCCATCCATGGTGTAAGATATCCTTCTCATTCAACAGAAGTTTAGTTCTCTGGAAAATGGTGCTGACATAGGCTACAGTACCTGAAAATAATATTCAGAAATATCTACATTATATACATAAAACAGATTGAATACAGATTCTTGAAATTTGCAGCCGTATTTTAAACTGTTACTGTCAATGGATGACGACATCTTCCTTCATGCGCAGTAACAGTTTAAAATAAGGCTGCAAGAATTTCAACACGGAGATCAATTTTGACGAAGGAAATCTGGGAAAAAGACCCTTAAACGCATCGTACAATCAACCTGGTAAGTGGAAACGGTGTAGTTTAACCCAAAATCATAAATATTGGAGTATAAATGCATCGGATATGCATCCGCTAAATTGAGTATTTTGGGCAGTTTTGTGGCCAGATCTAGCCACAATGTTTGCACATTCTGTCTCTAAAGAGAGGAGCGTACCCTACCCAAATAAGTGGCTAACAAACGAAAGAGACAGAAATTCTCTGTCTAGGGGAGACCAAGAATCACTTTAAAAGTATGTTGCTGGTACCGGCTGCCAGAGCTAAAGCCAGGGTAGGGCATAGGGAAGTATATCCATGGCTGTAAACTTTGGGGAACTGCTTGGAGGAATTTTGTTTTCTTCGGACGAACAGCGCTCTATATCATGAATATTCATATTTGCTGCGCTAATACCGTGCATGCGTACTGTCTCTTCGCTATGTTGAATCGACGATACAACGTTAATGAATCGTCGGGTAAGGACGAAGAATCACCCTTTTTCGCATCGAAGACCTCTTGAATTATAATTTTCAATTGGTTGGAAAGATGCCCAGAGGAGTCGAAAAACATTGTAAGTCAAAATTGTAATTACTACCTCTTTACATTGCGAAAAAATGTGACCCAACCCGCTGTTTGAATCGTTTTCAGAAACGGGCTCTGGAGCTCCGACACCGGAGCTCCTGGGAGTTTAAATGCTCGAGGTGTTGCCGTAACAGGTACCTTACTCGGCGCTAGTGTAGTTCCGTATCCATTTTTTTAGCAGTTCCATATCCATTCTTAGCAAAGAAAATTTAGCCCAATTTTTTACTAATTTTAATCATAATCATATATCACAATTTCCACCTGAATTTGGATCACATCCGAAATCGGGAAGCCTCTGTTTAAGGCTTTGATGTCAACATCGTCGCTCAGTACCGTCTCTAAGCTATAGCTTTGCAACTCAAACTGAAGCTATCAGTCCAAAATTATGCAAACTTCTTGTATTGTTTATGGTATCGTGCATGCGCGTAATACCATAAACCATACGAGAAGTTTGCATAATTTTGGACTGATAGCTTCAGTTTGAGGTGCGGAGCTATAGCGTAGAGACGGTACTGAGTGAAGACGTCGACATCGAAGCCCTAAACGGAGGTTTCCCGATGTCGGATGTGATCCAAATTCAGGTGGAAAATGCAATATATGATTATGATTTAAATAAGTAAAAAATTGGGCTAAAATTCTTTTGCTAAGAATAGTACTGCCAAAAAAATGGATACGGAACTACACTAGCGCCCCTTCCTTATTAAATATCGAAACCACCTTTTTTATACAAAAGCGAAAAGGGGGGAAAATAACTGATCTTTACATTAAAGGGATCGTTTAACAATGTTAAATCTGAGATACACGGCCCTACATGTTATAGGTGTCTGTGATATGGTGTAATATTGAAGCCCTACAAAAATTGCGCTTCAAAATGATCAAGAAGTGCCTCAAAAAAGTAAAAAATCTTTGAGTGACCGGTTTTACCATACTCGTTTTCCCCAATAGACTGTAGTGTTATGAAAACCGTCAGGCGAACGGTTTTCAAATTTTGTAATTCCAATCATAAATATCTTGATAATCAGACAGGCGATCGGCTTGTTAAAGTCATGGGGTTCCTGACTGACCTAAAGGTTTATAATTATCATTGCATCTGAGCTAAATCCAGAATTTTGTTTCAGAATCTGAGACGAAGTTACCGGATCCCTTTAAGTGCAAGAATTTTTTGAAACATCACACTATTTACAGTAGAAAAAAGGAAGACAAAAATTAAAATAACATCGAACTTGAGCCTGAGGCAATGTGTACACTGCACTAGCTGACACTCACTGTCACACCTCGAGAAGGAAGATGGACCTTGGAAGAAAGATAGACCTGGAAACTCAACTGCAAATCTCTGCAATTTATCCAGTACATCCGGTAATAAGGTTTTAAGGTAATAAAGAAGGTAGAAAATGAGATCATTGCCATCAATACGCATTAGCATTGACCCCTGGCACAATGCGTTGCTGGTGTGCGGACACCCAACCCACATCATACAACTAACATTTCATTTGTAATAAAGGAATTAATGCAGTACACAGTAGCCATGCAGTAGGCCTACGTAGTACGTCTACGAGGATATTATTTGAAATAGACTAACCTTGTTTTAGTCTTATCAGGTTTGCAGAGGCAGCATGTCGTCGTCGACAGACTTCATTCTAAATCTACTCCAAACTAAAGAAAGATCGGATCTTAACATTTAGTAAGATCAATCACTGAATCGAACTCGGAAGCGAGATGACGCGGCAGTACGTACTCTGGCAGCAGAAAGATGGCGATTGGGTGGGTCGCGGGGGAGCGATTGAAAGGGGGAATCCCCGGCTGCGCGTTTTTGTATTTTGTCCGCAATACAGCCTATAGAGGTCTAGGCCTATACTACATTCAGCAAAATAACTTCTACGTTCGCGCGGGGTACACAGTGTTAGGCAGCCTTCATATCTCATGTTGTGTAGATAGACCATATCTCTATACGGTAGTTGTAATCAGCCATATCTCGTGTTGTGTAGACCTATAATGTAAGAACGCTTTAAAGGGGGAATCGCGCATTATTCTTGAAACAATTAAAGAAGCATGTTTTTTTTCTCTCAAATGTTTCTTCAATTTTTTTAAAGACTTTATCTAGATTCTTTTACGATATTATTAATTTGCAGAAGGCCGTTACCCCCCCCCCCGAGGACAATTACCCCCACCCCTCGGAAAATTACCCCCATCCCCCACCCTGATAATAAGTCAGTGGTTTTGATAAAAGCAGATTTTTTTTCGGGGGGGGGGGGTAATTTTCCGGGGGGTGATTGTCCATAGGGGAATTGTCGTAGAACCCTAATTCCTATATAGCACTAGTAAACCCCAAGCCCTATCCCATACACTGCCATCCAGTATCATAATTATAACCAGTTGAAAAGTACGCTTTAATTACTTGACGTTTTATATACAGATTGAAATACACGTACCTCTAATTTAAGATCAAGCAAGTTTAAGTCGCTTAAAAATTTGCATTAATCCCTTGTTTTACATATTTTTGAATATCGATTGAAACAATATCAAGTTGGATGCATGGCCCCAAAAGGGATGCCTCAAAACGGCGGTTAGGTAGAATGAAATTGAGAAAGAGAGAGAGATACATATGAGGGAGGGGCGTGAGTGAGAGGGGGTATAGTGAGGGCGAGGGGAGAGAGAAACTGAGAAAGAGAAAAGTCGAAAATTTAGATAGGCAAATCAAGAGAGAGATAGGGAGAGAAGACAGAGAGGCCAAGATAGAGAGAGAGAGAGAGAGAGAGAGTAAAGGAAAGAGAGAGAGAGAGAGAGAAAGAGGGGGGGGGGGTCGATGGAAAGCAGTATACATTCTACATGAAAGAGAAAGAAAAACTAACTTTTGAACACTATGAGTAATCTGATTCCTTTTTTTTGGTCACATCTCTCCAATCTAATGTCCATGCTGCGTTGCTGGCTGAAGGATGTGGAAAACATGAAATTTCCTTTGTCAATAAATAGGTCTCCTCCCCTAAATTCTAATACACCATTCAACATATAATTATTGTTTCTTGGGTCTTGTAACTTTTAAGATGAATTAATTAGAAACTTAAAGAATAAAACATGTGAACATTAGGATCTCTTCCTGTCCCCTGCATTATGGACTGGACATGCTTGAGGGAGTGAATAATAACATTTCGGACAAGTTTGCAGACCTTTGTGAAAAGACGCGTAGCCTATACAAGGGGTTGAACTTTAAAGTGTTTTTGTTGACTTCAACAGTGTTACAAAATGAGCTAGATGCCGTTGATGGGCGTGGCCGACAACCAAACTATGCCGCCACAGGTTATTGAAACCGATGCTTTAGTGAGTATAAAGTCTTCTCATCTTAAGCTGTATGATATTTCATTCGGTGTCACGATTGAACTCCTTCAGTATTCCTCGTTTGTAGGATTAATAATAATAATAATAATAGTGGGTTCTTGTATAGCGCTCATGTCAGTCAGATTTGACCCTCCTGGCGCTCCCGATTATTACCCTGGCTTTAGCACGGCTGCCATACGTCGCTCTAGCATTTCAAGGAATAAATTCCTATTTATGTATCATAAAATTATTCAATCCAGTGATAAGTATTGTTTAAAATTAAATTCGATGTGTATTGTGTATGTTGGTAGGAACACTGGTCTCTGATTGAGTGTTACCATATCATTGGCGGATTCATTGTGCACAGGGGGCACGACCGACCCCCCCCCCCCCCCAAAAAAAGAGGAGGAACTTGAGAGCATGGCTGGTATCCTGATTTTCTTGCTTTCCGTTTCTTTCTTTCATTCTGTTCTTGCTTGCTTGGTAAAAAGATGTAGGACTTGTGCCCCCTCCCCTCCCTCCCCCTGCATGAGAATTGTGGAACCCCAACTGCCGGTCTCGGATCAGTGTTTATCCATGATAAGATCCTCCATCCGGGTACATAGTTACAGTATAACAGCCCCAATGCAAATATCAATTGAATAAGAACTTACGCAACTCAAGCACCGAGTTTTTAAATTAGTGGTTTTCTCCTTTTATATAGGGCACAGTTAACCACACGCAGAACCTCGAAGGGAATTAGATCATCGTGCCTTTTAATTGGCTTCATGCAGGGCAAAATTTAGCCAGGGGATCGTCTCTTGCTCCTTTACCTTTAATTTAGCGAGCAATTCGAGAGGCCATGAATTTTAGATTTAACCGCTCATAGCACATTGGGTATCATAAAACTGTGCCCCTGCCCACCCCCCCCCCCCCCGGGCCGCCTCTGGCTCAACCGTTTGAAACAGCTGAACCAATTATAGCTTCTCAGTAGCCAATTGTTTATTTATAAATGTGTCCAATAATTACGAAACACTGATTAGCAATTTCTTTTCGAAAACAGTACATGTCTAAGAAATTTTTGATAAGGGTTCCACTGTTCAAACATTTTCAGCATTAGTGTACGTAATGTGGAAATTTTCTGTGACATTTTGTGTCATTATCTTATGCTAAGATAGACAGATATTGATATCAATTAATGAAGTTCATTTTTTATTCATTTTTAAAAGATAAGTTTTTCTGATTTGTATTCATCCATGCTGGAATTTATCTGTGTGTCTTCAACACAAAGCTGAATTGAATATATGGGTTGTATGGAATAACAATAGTTATATTTGTATTTTCATAATCCAATTGTTTTGGCTATCTTGTATATTGTGTACTAAATGAAAGATTAGAGATATTGAATTGTGAAAAAAAGAAAAGAAAGTTCGGATGAGAGGGGAGGTAAGGGGAAATTAGTGTTTTACAGCAATTGAGAATACTTCGCAAAAAGATACTTTTATTGAAGAGTTGAATGGGCTAAATCAAATTCACCTTATTATCCTATTATCTCACACCTCTCTCTTTCTCTCTCCATCTCTGTATTTCTCTGTTTTCCTCTGTATCCCTATCTCTATAGAACCAGAACTCTCTATCTTTACTTTACATCTCTCTCTTTCTCTTGCTCTCTCTCTCTCTCTATTTATATCCTTCTCTCTCTGTATCGATGAACAGGGACACCCCTTGCTTTTGCTTCTTCTATCTTGTTAATGATTACTGAACTATTCTTTCAACTCTCACATCATTTCTTTATGACTGGAATGGAAATAACATAAAATAACAAGACATAAATACAACATTGCCCAACAAAAATAGAATAAAAAGCATAAACAAAGAAGTAATGTGTGTGAGAGAGAGAGAGAGAGAGAGAGAGAGTGAAAAATACAAAAAATAATGGCAGTCACTTTGGTAAAATCTACAAAAATTCCAAAATTCATAAAGGGTTAGTCCAATAAAATATATTTCCTTTATGTTCACACCTATTTTGTAACTCATTTTCTCTTTCATCTCTCATTCTTTTATCCATACTTCGCTGATACTATTTTCCAAATAATCACCTATAAGATAAATCATATTTCATTTGATTTTCAAATTTATTCAAACTTCCCACTCGAATTTGAATCTTATCAAGCTTAAATTTATCAATTGAGTATATATAGATTAAATGAAATATATAAAAAATATCCCGAACCAGATACAATGAACATTTCAATAAGATGAATATATGCTTGTATGTACATGCATACAGTCGTATTTTACATAAAAAGGATAAGCTTCCCTCACTTTAGAATTAGCATAGGCACTTGCATATATGAACTGAAAATTCAGAATTTCCCCGAGTGATGTTGTACTTTACTGAGGCCATAGGCTGAAGATGAAATATAACGGCACGAGGGGAATTCCAAATTTGGAGGTGAATATGTTACACTGTGCAATGAAATGCATGCAATATATCGCGTAGAGAACTAGAAGAGATGTGCCCATTCTAATTCACTTATGCACGCGTTATAACCTGCAAAATAATAACGAATAAATATAACAGAATGTCGAGTGTCTCGTGACACCATTTCAGCTATAGGATACAAATAAACCATAATCAAACTACACCTAGCACATTCTTCCGTCTCATTTGTACATCACAATGTTTAGATATCTAAGGCAACGCAAAATATATTTCTGAAATTCATGATCATCCAATACACATAGAAAGACCGTCTCCTTTGTACATCAAAATGTTGAAATATCTAAGGCACTAAAAAGTAGTTCATGATCATCCAATATACATAGAAATGTTTAGTACATCCTTTTGCATGACATAATTCAGAATAAACTCACAGATCTGAGCGATTTGCATTGTCTATTACGAAAATCAGAGTGGATTATGAAAATGACATCACTTAATCAGAAGAGGATGGTGATCAAAAGGCAAGGTAATGGAATGCTCATGAGAGTAGTGTCTATGTTTGTATCTTATAAGCCAATCAGGAATGCAAACTTACTAAAATATAAAACATATGTACAAGGCAAGTATGGCAAACATATACAAGTTCAAAATATACATGTATCATAATCTGGAATATGTATCATAAAAATTATTGAAATCCGGTACTGAATACAATTAGAATACACATGTATGGTAAACAATATATAGCAGCATATTTACATGTACGCTGGAATGATGTAAAGAAAATCCAGGAAAATATTTCCTCAAATGGATTTAATATATAAGTACTGGTGAATGTAGTTAAACATGTACAAACAATAATCCATCTCAATTAAATATCACACTGATAACTCAGGCATGTTAGATTGACAAAAGAGACATGTTTCTTAAAATTATAGCAGCATATTTACATGTACACTGGAATGATGTCCCAAAAAATCCAGGAAAATATTTCCTCAAACGGATTTAATATAGTACTGGTGGATGTAGTTAAACATGTACAAACAATAATCCACTTTTAATTAATATCACACTGATAACTCAGGCATGTTACATTGACAAAAGAGACATGTATCTTAAAATTATAGCAGCATATTAACATGTACACTGGAATGATGTAAAGAAAATCCAGGAAAATATTTCCTCAGATGGATTTTAAAATCTAAAACTGGATGTAGTTATTTACAAACAATAATCCACGTCAATAATACACTGATAACTCAGGCCTATATTCATACACCCTTACCAGACAAAGCTAGTTCTCGACTATCATGATGAGTTCTATCAAGTTCATAGACAAGATAACTAGAGCAATATGGCTATTAACATCTGGGTCATTTCTGGTAGCAAATTCACTAGTTGATTTAGATTCTACTTAATTATATTTTGTATTAAAAATGTGCAATGACATTGACAAATACAGTGACATTTTGAAAGATAATTTGACATATTACATACTTTAACTCATAACTCACTTTGTGAAAGTTGAGTGGTATTTCATACATTGCATGCAAATCACCAAAAACAACATGGTTAAACTCTACAATACACATATACTTGGTACATGCACTACATAAACTGTCTAAAGCACTAACATCCTTGACAAGGCATTAATCCACATTTGCCACTCTCCACCCAGGTATAGATAAGCACCCGATATGCCAAAGCGTGATATATTTGGAGGCCGCCTAGGGCCAGGGTAATAATGTTTGAGCACAATTAAGGAGCGTCATGGCTTGACAGCATCACTATATCAGAAGCCACCATTATTATCATTATAACAACTAGTTGCTGGCGGTGTCGCCTTCTATCGACAGGCATAATGCATGATCTTAGCTGAGAAAAAAATGACCCCCTATTTAGAGTACAGTATTTTCAGGAAACATTTTCCACACAACATGACCCCTTTCAGCATAAAACATGTACACATTGGGCTCTTGATGCAACTCTGTTTAGGGCTTATTAAGTACACATTCACAAAACCTATTCTATTTTTGGACTCACTTTCTACAAATACCTTTCACATTTTTTGAACATTGTGACAATAATATGATCCCTTTCTCTCGATTTTTTCATTCTAAACCCAGATAGTGGACTGCACTCGTCTACCAGTAGGTGAAGAAGAAGGAAACGGCCTTTTTCCAACAAAAAAATACATTTGCAAACCTCACCAAAAATTACCCCCTTATTTTACCAAAGATTTCTTGCTATCAGTCCAGGGCTTGACACTAACAGGCTAGCAGAGACACATGGATGCCCAAAATCTAGGTCCGGACCACCAGAATTTGGATGTTTTTACATAGGGCTAGTGCATACAGAGTGGAAACAAATTTGAACCTATTTTCCAAACAAACTTAGTGTGGAGCCCTGTATCATACACAAAGTCAAGATGAAGTGTTACCACTGTCTTACTCTAGCGATACCGAAGCAACTACACTTCATACTTTGATTGCTTCTCTGGGATTTCAGGATCATCCTGTGGAACTCTTGACTGAGTACAAGTAGCTTGCCTCTTGTAAGGCCTGCTCAAGCGACTGCTACCCTCTCTGTGTGTCTGAGAGAATTGAAATACAGTATCTGATGTATTGCCAACATGCTGTTGAGGGTGGTCTGATGGTGGTAATGTCCTTCTTGGAGAGCGTACATCGTCAATGAGTTGCTGTTGAGGGTGGTCTGACGGTGGTAATGTCCTTCTTGGAGAGTGTACATCACCCATGTGATGCTGTTGAGGGTGGTCTGACGGTGGTAATGTCCTTCTTGGATAGTGTACATCACTAACATTACACGTGGGTTGCTGTTGAGAGTGGTCTGGCGGTGGTAATGCCCTTCTTGGATAGTGTATATCACCCATGTGTTGCTCTTTAGGGTGGTCTGATGGTGGTAATGTGTCTCTTAGATAGTGTACATCACCCATTGGTTGCTGTTAAGGGTGGTCTGGTGATGGTGGTAATGCCCTTCTTGGATAGTGTACATCACCCATGGGTTGCTGTTGAGGGTGGTCTGATGATGGCAATGTCCTTCTTGGATAGTTTACATCACCCATGGGTTGCTGTTGAGGGTGGTCTGATGGTGGTAATGTCCTTCTTGGATAGTGTACACCACCCATGGGTTGCTGTTGAGGGTGCTCTGATGGTGGAAGTGACCTTCTTAGATAGTTTACATAACCCATGGGTTTCTGTTGAGGGTAGTGTGGTGGTGGTAATGCCCTTCTTGGAGAGTGTACATCACCCATTGGTTGCCGTTGAGGGTAGTCTGATGGTGGAAATGTCCTTCTTGGATAGTGTACATCACCCATAGATTGCTGTTGAGGGTGGTCTGATGGTGGTAATGTCCTTCTTGGATAGTGTACATCACCCATAGATTGCTGTTGAGGGTAGTTTGATGGTGGTATTGTCATTCTTGGATAGTTTACATCACCCATGGGTTGCTGTTGAGGGTAGTTTGATGGTGGTATTGTCATTCTTGGATAATGTACATCACCGATGGATGTAGAGGCATGGTAGGATCGAGTGTAGTAATCTTGCAAGACTGAAATATTGGCACCTAACCCTCTTGATAGGGTGATGTTGGCATGTAATGGGTTCACATGACTAGTGCTTGCCATGGTTCCTTGGTACATCGCTCTTGATTGCTCAGAAGAGACATTTCCTGTGTTGTATGTGTTGCCATGGTAACCGAGAGCTGACCTGAAATAAGGATGATAAGGAATGTAAGGAATGATAGGAAACTGAGTAACGTTTGAGTTGCACAAGTCGGTTGAGCTATAAAGGAAACAATTTTTTTTTACTATCTGTTTGCATGATGAGAAATAAGAAATGAACTACTATTGATCTTATTGAAAGTACTAGTCTCAAGAAACGTTTTGAACAGTAAATAAAGAAGAAGAAAAAAAGAAATAGAATAGACTACAGTCCCCCCACCCCTCCCCCTCCCCCCCCAAAAAATAAAAATAAATAAATAAATAAAAATATAATAATATATATATATATATATATATATATATATATATATAAAGAACACAAAAATTCAACAAATTTTAGGCTGATTGATTACACTTTACAATAGGGAATATGATCAATAAAGCAGTTACTGAATATTTAGTTCTGTCAGACGAGAAATCTTCAATTTGTTTAAGGTAAACAATATAACAAAATTGTATGCTCCCAGCAGGGGTATCAGCGTTAATCGTAGGTTTTCTTAGTATTCCATTAGAGGCTCTCTTTTCTATATCACACTTTTCATGCAAAGTCTAAATGCTGTTATCTGAGTTTTTTATATTTTTTAAAATCACATACCGGTATACTTTACTGACCTTGAGAGGGTGTGAAGAAATGAGTTCAAACCATTTTGAGTAAATCCATTGAACTTGAAGTTTCCCTTCCTGATCTGAGGAAAACAACCCTGTAACATATAATAGTAATATTGTTTGTAATCCTTGTATCAGTTTCAAGTAAGTGGATCTATTTCATTCTAGCATATAGTCTATTTTCTTGGGAATATACACTCAAGGGCTACACTTACATCCCTTAAACAAAATGAAAATAAGAAGAAAAAAGAAGTTTGGAGAATTAAAAAAGGTACAGTAAGAAAATTGCGTGCTGTAGACAAATCACAGTCATCATCCTACATGAAATATTTCAGGAGAAATTAATGAATTTTTTTTCATTGGAGTACCCCCAAAAGACTTGTTTCTACAAAGAAAAAATGACCCCTTTTCCTTCTTCTCCTTTTTATTTTGACACCTGCCCCTTTTCTTTCGACAAGTTCCCATTTTCCTTAGCAATTAGTGTCCATCTTCTATTCTCATAAGTGCCTCTTTTCACTTTTTAATTGCCCCTATTAAAATCTGAGAGGTGCCCCTTTTCTTTCAACGAATGCCCCATTTCTTATATACATTAGTGCCCATTTTCTATTCCCTCAAGTGCCTTTTTCATATCTGGTGAGTGCCTCTTTTCAAGTGCGAGAGTTGCCACATTTTCACCTCTGATAATTACCCTTTTACTCTGACAATTTCTCTTTTTTTCCTTCTAATAAATATCTTTATTCCTTTTGATAAGTGTCCCCTTTGCCTTTTACCAGAAAATGTGCCCCTAATTTAAGGCAACTAAGAGCAATATTTTTGTTAATCTCCCCCCTTGCCCGCATTTTTAGTTGATGTAATTATGTTTCTTATCAAAGGTCTTTTCAGTCTTTCATGATTAGATTGTTCTTATAACCCCAACAGGATTGTTTTTTTCCTCTTTATAAAATGTAATTTTTTGCACTGCAACCTCACAAATGTCAAAATTTCAAATGAATATTCAGACCATCACACCCAACTGCAAAGTATGATTCTTAGCAGTATCTTGTACTATGGAAAGAGAGAAGCATATATTGAAATCATCCCTGATAATTTAATCACAATATAGGGGTATATACCAATGTCTGTAATTGGAATATTTTCGCTATGAGATATTCCCAGAAAGTGCCTTTTTTTTGTCCCCCCCCCCTACTTTGGGAGATGCTTCGCCACCCCTGTTGTGATGGCTCATGCTATAGTGCATAGATGCCATATATGACATGCCAATGGGCTTATTTAGTGATTTTGGCACGCCACATTTCTTGCTGGAAATATATCACATGTTGTTAAATTTGCAAACAATGAGTGATTTGTGAAATTCACAATAATGAATCCCCACGAAAATAACTGCTTTTATACAGTAACTCAAGGACAATGAGCCCGGGACCACTACCTCCTGGACCAATCATACCCCCAGGACTATAATCCACAAGGAAAATTACCCCAGGGAAATTACTCCCAGTACAATTACCCCCTAGACAATAACTTCCCCAGGGCAACTACTCCCAGAATAACTGCCCCTAGGACAATTACCCATGGGACAAATACCCCCGGCCAACACAACTACTCCCATGACAATTACATTTTGCCCCAGGTCAATTAGGGTATGTTGACTAGGGATGATGGGGATTTCCTCAAGGGAACAGGGGATGGTGGTAGTCTGCAAGCACAGACCCTAATATGACACTTTATCAACAAATCATTGTGCCTTGAGAGAAGCCTAGCACAGCTACCTACTGGTTGTGTCAATAGTGTCAGGAGCAGCTACAGTGCATGGCCTTTGGTAGTCTTATAGTGCAGACTCACTTTTTCGACTGACCAGGGTTTGTGCTTGCAGATTAGGGTGGTGGTATGTGGAGGGTTTCCCACAGAAGAACTTCTTTAATTCAATAAACTTAAATCATACTTTAGTACAATGTAGAAATATCAATTGAAAGTTCCTTTATTTAACAGTTATGTAAAACAGGGACGGAGAAGCATCCTTCAAAACAAAGGGGGAAATAACAGAAAAGGGCAATTTACAAAAGGTGAAAATGAGGTGGAAACTACCTTTCTAAGACATTATTATATCCCTACTATATTGTTCTTGAATAGCAGCCCACAACAGCCCATATATATATACCTGCATGGATGATGCCTTTGCTTTCAATGCAGAGTAGAAATCCCCAGTAAGGGCTATTCCAAGTGTCAGGTCAGACAGGTTGGGCATAGAACACAGTGCTTCTGCAAGGTGATGTAAAAGGGCTGGTGTGGGAAAGCAGAGACCATCAAGCTTGACAGTCTGGACCTGCATTGTGTGTGAATATATTTAAGCATCAGGTCTATACATGCATATGTTTTACTCACTAATTTTTGACTGTATTCTAAACAATTCAGTCAAATTCCATTAATTACATAGTTTTATTCATAACATTCTTAACAAAAATGTTTGAATAGATTTTATTTTCAATTCTTGTCTATTGAGAAAAAGAACACACTAAAGTTTCTAATGAGAGGATAATTTAGTAAAGGTAATTTTTTTTTTAATTCCTTATTATTCTTTATAGGGCTTCCAACCTGTTTGCATTGATAATTCCTACTCCTACTTACACTGAAATTCATAATACCAATAAATATACATTTGCTACTAAAGGTAATACAAAGTTTTGATATGGGGTCATGAATTTGGTTCAAATCACTCCAGCAAAGCATAGAGAGTCAATGCTATTGCGTATTGACCTCTAGCACTGCATACATGCTGTGAGGCAGGGACCTAGAAGTCTATACACAAATATACACACCACACAATATCGCATAGACTGTACACAATCATGTCGAAGCAGCTGTAAGCAAAGTTTGACACCAGACTTACAATTTGAATTTTTAAATTATTTTTTTAACATCAGTAAATTGAAAAAAATGTATTTTACTGCTATTTAGGTGTCATCAATTATCACTAGAGTACCGATTTTTAGTGAAATCAGTCGAGTTTTGTACAGTGGTGTTTGAAATGTTGAGAATCAAAAGCACAGCTTTTACTACACAGCCAGGATAGTGATGATCCTATGTGTGGTTCAAATGAACATATTGGAAGCATATGTGATCCAACAATATTCAATCATCATTGTTCTGGTTGAAATCGAGTCTAAAGTTATGAAATTATAAATAATTAACTCTTTATGCTGTATAGCTCCCTCTCAAGGTCAAGATATTAATTAAGCTATAAAACAATGTTTCTTGACTACAATCGACCGACTAGCTATTCCCATTTGGAAATTATATATCACAACTACATATTCAGAGATTCTCATGGTCGCAGCTACTATTGTACAGCCATAGGCGCTATAGGGTGGTGAAGTGTGACGTCATAAAAAATCTAATTTTAGAATTTCTCAATTTTTTCTTCATTTTCCGAAAGAGCAGCAAAAATGATGTCCAAATGTCAAAAACCAATTGAATATGTTAAGTATTGGCTGAGATATGACCATCTGAATAAATAAATGTCCAATGAGAACTCAGTGTTATATGCTCTGGCTCCTAATGGTTAGGAGCCAGAGCATATACCACTGAGTTCCTATGGGGAGTATATTCATTCAGGTGGTCATATCTCAGCCAATACTTAACATATTCAATTGGTTTTTGACATTTGGACATCATTTTTGCTGCTCTTTCGGAAAATGAAGAAAAAATTGAGAAATTCTAAAAACAGATTTTTATGACGTCACAGCTTCGGTACTCTATTTGAAATTTATCAAAATTTACCAGGAGCACCAGTAAATTTTTATATTCCATTTTTCTCGAAAGCAGAAGTGTTTTAGAGGCTAAATTTTCTAGTGCTTATAATACATCCACAGGGGCATCCGAATGTATTAAAATTGTAAAGAATCACTTTCCACCCAATTTTCAAAATTTCCCAAAACTTTGTATACCTTTAATGTATTAAAGGTATTCATAACTCTGGATTTCATATGCACAAGACCCATAAAGTCAGGAGGTTTGTTGCCATGGTTCAGTTTGGTAAATTCAAGCCTCTATAAAAAAATGGCTCCTAAAAAACTATATGACATATTTTTTACTATCAATCAAACTTGGAAAAGGTTGAATTTTGATTATTAGTCAAATCAATGTCAATCTTAGACACACTTGAATTTCAACTGAATCAGTACATGTGTAGTTTGCTTTATTCCATGTTTCATAACTGTTCCAAAGGTTGATTGGAGAAGGAAAAATATATAACCTGGTTTATACATGTGAACCATATAACTATTACTGCTGTTTCTGTCGATCAACGAACCTCCATGACATTTACATTAGGACATACATACCTGTATGGATGATGCCTTTGCTTTCAATGTAGAGAAGAATTCCTCATTGAGAACCCCTCCAAGTTTCAGGTTAGTCAGGTTGGGCATAGAACACAGTGCTTCTGCTAGGAGATGTATTGAGGCTGGTGTGGGACAATGGAGATCATCAAGCTTGACAGTCTGGACCTGCATTGTTTGTCAATATATTTAAGCATCACGTCTATACATGCATATGTTATATTTACTAATTTCTGTCTGTATTCTTACATTTTATACTGTGAGGATCTTATTCAAATTAGGTAGTTCTTTGTGAGCCCATGTAAGTTATACAAGGATCATATGCAAATTAGATGTTCTTTGTGAGCCCATGTAAGTTATACAAGGATCATATGCAAATTAGATGTTCTTTGTGAGCCCATGTAAGTTATACAAGGATCATATGCAAATTAGATGTTCTTTGTGAGCCCATGTAAGTTATACAAGGATCGTATGCAAATTAGATGTTCTTTTGTGAGACTAGTTATGAACAGGTGCTTAATGTAGATTTCCACTTCACTAGATGAATAGCTAAGTGTATTCAAGTGTACACAATATCTAGGTTCTGTCAGGTGTATAGAATTGCAGACTCTTTGTATGACACATTTTCATTTGTGTGTGCTAGTAAAAATGCACATGCAGACTGCTCACTTGGATAATTGATCTTGAAGAGAGAGGTCTGTGTTACAGTTTTGGGGGGTATTTCCAAGGAAAGGAACCGGCGTGGTGTGGTGCCATGCAACCCAGTGCATGCTGAGACTGTTCTTCCCTCTTCTCAATGCCGAATTGTAAGTACATTTTTATACATCATTGCATGTAAACCTAGGTCATTTTTATATGCTTAAACAGTCATTGTTATGGTCATTTAGAGAGGATAATGTGAAGTTGTTTTATTACCGAATAGTATGTATTTTGTTTGGCCGAGTCCTTTAAAATATGGACATTTAAAGAGGATAGATATGAAGCTGTTTTATATCAGAATGATATGTATTTTGTGTGTGGCTGAGTCCTTTAAAATATGGACACTTTTTCTAATGTTGGAAACCGATGTAATACAAGTGGTATTGTGCATTTTCGTGTTAATTTTAGGACCTATGCTATTAAGATTCCGGTCTTTTATTAATTTAGATGGCGGTCAACGTACGGGTCAACCTCGGCCATACGTATAGTCAACCTCGGACTACGTATACTCGGGCAACCTCGGCTAGGACATAGTCGGGTGTTTCAAGGTCATTCAAGGGTTATCTTCAACCAGATCAACGGGGTGCATCTCTAGCTTTCCACTGTTCAAGGCAATCACTCGCCGTCGCTACTGGTCAACACACGTTCGTCGTTGCAGTCGTCGCATATAGTTTCATCGAAGTATCAACGTTAAATGAACTCAGAGAAGACAAACATTTATTTAAGCTTCATTGAATGCCAGTATCCTATTTACAGATAATTATTATTTTGTAAACGACAATAATATGATGTGTTCTATTTGAGCAAGGATATTTGTAATATCCTCCTTGATTTGAGTTACATTAAATGTTTCATTCAACCTATATTTCTGGAATCCTTTGGTAGTATTATTCAGAGTGGTTAAGTAGCCTATTCTAGATTAGTGAGCTAATACAAGCGAGCTATCGCACGTGACATATACAAATTCCTCAAATTACATAGTTGTATTCATAATAACATTCTCAACAAAACAATTGAATAGATTGTATTTTCTAATTCAATTCTTGTCTATTGAGAAAAAGAACACACTAAGGTTTCCATTGAAAGGATTATTTAGTAAAGGCAATTTTTTTTAAAATTCCTTATGTATTCTTTATAGGGCTTCCAACCTGTTTGCATGGATAAGTCCTACTCCTACTTACACTGAAATTCATAATACCAATACATATATATATTCTGTTAATGTATTGAAGGTATTCATGAATCTGATTTTCATATGCACAAGATCCCTAAGTCAAAAGGTTTGTTGCTATGGTTCATTTAGGTAAATTCAAGCCTCTATAAAAAAATGGCTCTTAAAAAACTATATGGCATATTTTTACTATCAATCAAACTTGGAAAAGGTTGAATTTTTATTATTAGTCAAATCAATGTCAATCTTAGACACACTTGAATTTCAACTGAATCAGTACATGTGTAGTTTGCTTTATTCCATGTTTCATAACTGTTCCAAAGGGTGATTGGAGAAAAAAAGAAATATAAACTGGTATATACATGTGAACCATATAACTATTACTGCTGTTTCTGTCGATCAACGAACCTCCATGACATTTACATTAGGACATACATACCTGTATGGATGATGCCTTTGCTTTCAATGCAGAGTAGAACTCCTCATTGAGAACCCCTCTTAGTGTCAGGTTAGTCAGGTTGGGCATAGAACACAGTGCTTCTGCAATGTCATGTGATGCGACTGGTGTGGAAGTCCAGACACCTTCTAACTTGAGAGTCTGCACCTGCATTGTTTGTGAATATATTTAAGCATCACGTCTATACATACATATGTTTAATTTACAAATTTTCGCCTATATTCTTACATTTCATACACATTCTATTAATTACATAATTGTATTCATAATAACATCCTCAACAAAAATGATTGAATATATTTTCTTTTCAAATTCAATTCTTGTCTATTGAGAAAAAGAACAGACTAAAGTTCTATTGAGAGGATTATATAGCAAAGGTATTTTTTTTTAATTCCTTATGTATTCTTTATAGGGCTTCCAACCTGTTTGCATTAATAAGTCCTACTCCTACTTACACTGAAATTCATAATACCAATAAATATACATTTGCTATTACTGTATTATTATTATTTATAAATCTGGATTTTATATGCACAAGACCCAAGTCAGGAGGTTTGGTAAATTCAATCCTCTATTAAAAATGGTTTTTAAAAAACTATTTGACATATTTTTACTATCAATCAAACTTGGAAAAGGTTGAATTTTGATTATTATAGTCATATCAATGTCAATCTTAGACACACTCGAATTTCAACTGAATCAGCTCATGTGTAGTTTGCTTTAATCTTGCCAAAGTCTTAAACTCCAGCGAAACGTCTGAAAATAGTCTACTTTAGATCTTGGATAAACTGTTTTATTTTAATCTTTGTACCGTAGTCTTTATCATTAAAATACTAGTTTAAGGCTGTTCATATACTGCATGGGCCTATGATGAAGGTCATGGGTCTTTTTTTAGTCTGGAAGTTTTATTACGGTAATAATACAAAGCAAGATGACTATAAAAGATCTTAATTTTAGCTCATTTTGACTCTCGGGAGAAGGCAGAGGCTCGACCACTGACTGGAATATGTATTCATATGCACCATCTTATGATTTCCCTCTCTCTCTCTCTCTCAATGTAACGAATATTAAACCAAAAACTCAAAATCATTAAAATTAAATGTACTAGGTACTTATAATATACACATCAATTAAAGCTTGCTTCCATAATTAAAGTTGTTTAGAAATAATTTAGTGCATACCTATGTAATGTGCCTATTACGAGCTGGGCAAACAACTATGTCTCAAAACCAGGGAATTCCTCCTAATGGACAGACAAGGTCACGCGCTGGCTGAGAGGTAAATATTACCAAATTATTACTGTTTTTATGATTTCTGTAAACAATCATGCTAAATTTGCTTAAGAAATGAATAAAATGGAAAATTTACAGTAAATTAAAATTCGAACAAAAGAAATCGACCGACGCTAAGTCAGTTTTCTTCGTGGGGAAGATAGTCTCATGTCCAAAAGTCGGTTACTATGACCTGAAAAAATTGAGTCCAACCTTTACAAACAATGTCATTCACTTGCTTTGTACAGAATTAAACAAGCGATAAACCTTACAGTAATACAAATGCATTCAGTTTAAATTTCATAGTGTATTTTCATACACTGTGGCCATAAATTAAGCTGGAATAAGTTTGTTAAACTGACCAATGTTCAAGAAAATTAAAGAAAAAAATCATCCTTTTGATTCAATACCCGAATTTTACTGAAGCCTAAATACAGTTTGTAAAGATTTATTGTGGTTTCATTTTTACTGTGATATGCTCGGTAGAAATTAATCATTAAAGTTTTGACAAGATATGCACTTTGTATATCAAGAATAAATGACATTGTCACAGACTTCATGAGCAACACTCTACATCGCATGCTCATTATTATTTATAAAAACGGAAATAATACAAGAGAAGCTCAAAGGAAAAGAAATTCAATTAAATACAAAAGGAAATATAGAAAGGAAAGATGAAACAAAGAAAAATACAAAAGGAAGAATAGAAGGAGATAAAAGGAGAAAGAAGGGGGAAATTGAAACAAGAAATATATTAGGAAAGAGAAAAGATAAAAGAAGTAAAAAACAAAAATATACATACCGGTAAGGGAAGACATAAAAAAATGCACAGGAAAATAAAGAAATACACAAGGCAAGAGAGATAGAGAAACGAGAATTTTTGTTTAAAGGAAAGAAAGAGAAAAACAAAATAGAATACATAAGGAGTATTCATAGAAAAAAGATAAAGGCAGTGAAAACAAAGAAATGCATAAGGGAACAAAATAAGAGAAAGAAAGAGAAAAAAAAATTATATGAAAAATATATAAGGAAAGAGAGATAGAGTAGCAAGAGTAAAACATTAACAAATATATGAGGAAAGAAAGAAAGAGAACGAATCAAGGGCACAGGAATAAGTAAATATTTTTCTTCTGAGAAAATAGAAATTTATTTATTTTGTGGTACAAAACAAACAAAGCCGATTCATGACCACTTCCTAGCACAGTTGTGCTTTCACACTTACAGTTAGACCGATCTGACTTCGACCGGTCTAGCGTACATCCGTCCCGGAAGTGAGTGAGAAAGGGGTCTAGTTTCCACCAACAAAAGGGAAATGCCTGACTACTAAAGTTGAAAAATAATAAAATCAAACATGTCATTTAGTCTAGTAATTTAACCCTTATCTATCAGCCTAACCAGATTCGAACCAAACTGACCAATTACAAATAGTGATGTTGATTATCTCTTCAACACCTGATTAATCTCGAGATACATATAAATTCATTTTGATATGAAACTTTAGCTGAAATACATGCAGAGTTTTAAGTATAAATTAAAGGCTTAAAATGTGTCCCCGATCTGTCCTTATTAGTTTTACCTTCAAACACAATTTGAATTTGGCCATACTCTGAATAAGGTTAACTTACGTATTTTGGTTTTTTTATGATTTTAATGACAAACCACAATACAAACAGAGAAACAATGACTTCAGTATTGATGTTATTTAGGGCAAACAATCCTGCAACTTCTAATAAGGGGAGATTCAATTGTTGTATAGCCGCAGCCAAATGTATACAGTCATAATCATATAAGCTTAATACAATCATTCCCAAGCATGTGGTTAGTGCACATAACATGTTGTTCAGACCATGTTGTTGTTGTTGTTGTTGAGTTCAGCGTTATATGGCGATCAGTCCAATTCAACTATATTTTCATTTTGGTATGACTTAACTTTAAAAAAATAATTCACCTCTCATAATTTTTGTTTGTGTCCCTGTATTTTTGTCAGGGCTTTTATTAATATCATTATTATTACGATATCATGCCAGGTTACCAAATCCTGTCCTCTTTTATTTGGCACCATTCTGACAAACCCACTCGTATGATACAAGGGTTTCTCTGAATCTTTTAAAAGAAAACAAAAACCTATGTCCCTCTGGTGTGGAACAGGGTGACTCCCCATGGGATACCTTTATCTGATAAGTGATAATCAAGGAAAGGAACTTAGGTGTGAACTAAAAGTAGACCATTCCTGAGGAAATTGGTTGAACTGTCTCACAGATAGTTATTACAAATCATCTTTTCCACTGATCTGCTGCGTTCCTCAAGGTTCCGTAATCGGCCCGCTTCTCTTTCTTCTCTACACCAGCCCACTGTCTCAGGTCATTGATTCTCACCAGGGGATTCATCATGCGATGTACGCTGATGACACTCAGATTAATATAACTCTTAAGCCTAACAGGAAGGATGATGCGACTCGAAAACTTAGCAGTTGCCTTGAAGATATTAGGTTCTGGTCTTCCAACAATAGACTTTGCCTTAATGAACGAAAATCTGAGATGATCCACATTACTTCCAAATTCAGAAACACCAATTCCTTCCCCGACTTGGTTACCGGAGATGGTTAACTGAAGGGTAGTGAATACGTTTGAGACCTTGGTGTTTTAATCAACAAAAATCTTACATTTCAGCAGCATATTAAAAACGTTTGTAAATCTGCATCTTTTGGAATCTTCAAAATTGGGAAAATTAGGAAACTACTTGACCGACCCACAACTGCAAAATTAACCCATGCCTTTGTATCATCCCACCTTGATTATTGTAATTCATTTTTTTCTAGCCTTCCTCATTCATACTACTTCCACTCCTAAGAATTCAGAATACTGCTGCAAGGACTGTCACTCTCTCGAGAAAATTTGAGCACATAACCCAATTTTTTTGCATTTTCTCCATTGGCTTCCCATACACCATCGTATAACATTTAAAGTTCTTCTTCTGACACACAAAATTCTCCATGGCCAAGCCCCTAAATATCTTTCAGATTTGATTTCCTTACGTTCTTCTAGTTCTTTAAGACCTCTTCGATCATCATCAACCTTGCAGTTAACCCTTGGACCTCGTTCTGTTACAAAATATGGCGATCAAGCTTTTTCAGTAAATGCCCCCTATCCTTTGGAATAAATTACCAGCGCATACTGGTATTCATAATACTCATTCTCTTGACCAGTTTAAGTCCTTGCTGAAAACGCACCTTTTTAATTCATGAATGCTATTCTGCAGTTGTGAGTCGGTCAAAGAATGTGCACACCATCTTATTCTTTATTTGTGTGATCTTTTGTTTGATCATATGTTTGACCTTATGTTTGATCTCATTTTTATTTTTGTTATTATATATGCATGATTTATTGAATAAAGAACAGATTGTATATTTTTTTTTTCAGTGTTTATTACAAGTTTTAGTTGGTAATTTTAAGTCAGACAATGGTGCGCTTAGAAAACACCTGTATTAAGCGCCTAATAAATGTTATGTATTATTATTATTATTACAAATGACGAATATTTCATGTATGTCAAAAAATGATGAGCAACAAATATGGGCTTTTGATGAAAAATGGTGCAGTTAATCAAAGATGAAACAAAACAAAACATATACAAAATTAATGAGTCACTTATCCATGAGATGCCCATATACTATAGACCTTTATGTAGTTTATATAGATTTTTACTAGCTGGTAAAATCGATGTTTAGACATTAGCAATGTGGCAGCTAGGGATCAATCCCTTGACCCCCAATGGACATAACATGTGTCATACAGAGTACATGAGCAAGGCAATAATCAAGTCGGAGTCTTATTAGGAGGGCACCTCAAAAATGGTAACAAAACACTGGCATGGAAATTTGAATTCAACTGCATGGTTTCAGAACCCCAAAAATGAGTGTTAAAGAAACACCAACATGGAATTTAAAGAAAGTGATGGAATTTGGAATTACATTGGTTTAATCCTTTTTGATGTTATTCAAACACCTATCGGTGTCACATTTATACTATTATAGATACTAGTAGTATACCGAGGTAATGTTATTCACACCCTGGTGTATATATATTTTTTGCAAAAAAAAGTAGAGAATCATACATGACAACATTGTCTCCTGACCTACCCCTCCAGTCGGAACGGTATAACAACAATAATTAAAAGGTAAAGATGAGAAAAGACAGATTCGTTTCTAGGAAAATGTTACACGATGTCATTGTTAACTATATTTCGCACATACTGTAAATACAAATACAAAAGCATGGAGGACAATGATGTACAAATCTCTTTGGTGTTAACAAAGTGTGCGGGAACAATCAATATATTACATTATTTAGGTGGATCTTTCATTGTCATGATTATTCACGGTTATTTGCATGAAAAGTCATAGAGATAATTGTGACTAACAACCGTTATTCTTGTCCCAAACTCTGCACCAATGTCAATACCAACATATCATATCGACTCTGTCTTCAATTGCATACAGAGATTATATTACTTTCATTTCCATCTATACATCGGACACAATTATACATGTCATTGATGAAACATTTGTTTGATCGAGAGAGCGGTTGTTTAGTCATTAATATATTCCTCTGTCAAAAGAATCAACATATATGTGACATTTAAAGGAATTAAAGAAAAGTAAAATGTACATTAAACAAGGGAAACGCTCTCGGCGGTCTCGCCTGCATAACGCAATTCAATATGATAAACCAGAACTTCAATGACGTAGCGCTCATCCGCATCTCGCAACAACAAATATCGTTCATTTTATGTGGGACACTTTTGAACTGGTCAAAAAATAAAAATTTGATGCCCTGGAAGGGACATAATTTCATTTCATTTGCATAAAGTACCATAAATAATCAATGGAGCAAAATCTCAAAATTCTGTGTAGAAGTGTAGTGTTCCAAATTTAGCTCTACGATATAAAGCAAACCAAATCAAAATCGGTCAAAATATGAAGGAGAAGAAGCATTTTTTGTGATTTTTAAACTATTTTTGGAATAAATTTGCATAAATTACCATAATTAATCAATAGAGTAAAATCTCAAAATTCTGTGTAGATATTTAGTGTTTCAAATTTAGCTCTACCAGATAAGGCAAACCAAATCAAAATCGGTCAAGAAATGAGGGAGAAGAAGCAATTTTTGTTATTTTTGGAATAAATTTGCATAAATTACCATAATTAATTAATGGAGAACAATTTCAAAATTCGGTGTAGAAGTTTAGTCTACCAAAGTTAGCTCTACCAGATAAAGCAAACCAAATCAAAATCGGTTGAGAAATGAAGGAGAAGAAGCATTTTTTGTGATTTCGAATAAATTTGCATAAATTAGCATAGATAATGAATTTCACGATTCTGTGTAGAAGTTTTAAATCCCCCTCCTAGCCCTATCATATGAAACAATCAGAATCAAAATCGGTTGAAAAATAACGAAGAAGAAGCATTTTGAAAATCTTGCTGTTGATGCCACAACAAAGTCTAAGTTTGTTGACCTTAAATTACCTTTGACCTTAACTAAGTGACCTGAAATTCTACTCACATGATTGGGGAGACTTGATAACCCTATAGTCCAAGTTTCATTGACTAAGAACTTATACTTTCAAAATTATATCAAAAATTCAAAAACTTAACCTTAGGTTAAGTTTTCGATGATGATGCTACAACATAGTCCAAGTCTGTTGACCTGAAATGACCTTTGACCTTGACTTTGTGATCTGAAATTCTACTTACATGATTGGGGATAGTTGATTACCCTATAGTCAAAGTTTCATTGACTAAGAACCTATACTTTAAAAATTATATTAAAAATTTAACCTTAGGTTAAGTTTTTGATGTTGACGCCGCCGTCGCCGCCATCGCCGCCGTCGCCGTCGCCGCCGTCGCCGCCATCGCCGCCGTCGCCGTCGCCGCCGTTGCCGTCACCGGAAAAGCGGCGCCTATGTCTCGCTTTTTGCTACGCAGGCGAGACAAAAAGGGAAGAGATGGTAATGGAATTAAATTAAACCAAACACTCACACAATTGTGGATTAACCACTCACCTTTGATTCTTTTCCTTTCATTGCAAGTGTTTCAAAAAAACATTGATGGCCACGGAATTCATGTTCTAGAGAAAGTTCCTTCAAGGATGGCAAGGAGCATATTATCTCTGCCACATCAAGTGACATAGTAGGTCCACAACTTCTGTCAATCCTGAGTGTAACCTGGATAAAATGACAAAGTTATTACTGATGGGATGCAGAGTATAGATGTTCACTTGGATGTTAGGCATACATGTATGTGTAACCTACATGAGCAGTTGCCCAAGATGTGCTGCTAGGAATACGGAGTGTAAGAGGGAAAAGAAAATAAGGATACAGGCTGAAGAACTATTGCCATGACATTTCATATCAAATTCCTATTTTAACGACAGTAGGAATATATCATCTTAGTTTACCATGTACTAAACAGAGAATCCTTAAACTAAATAAAAGGAGAGTATAAGTCAAAGAACAGGTTTCAAAGGAGATTATTTAAGTCTGCACCATCTGGTACCTCATACCTTAGTCATTTATAAATGTTAATAGGAATACGATCACTAAATTAAAAGAGTGGATACGGAACAAAAATCTAGTCTCAAGAGTTGCAATATCGATTCCGGTAACCTCAATTATACACAGGGCCAAGAATACAAAACAGATTCCTTTGTGCCCTGTTAAAAATTCATGAACCAAGAATTGGACTTCATTTGGGCATGAGATACTTTTTTTGAAGGGATGCCAGTGTGCAAACTATTGATGAAGTTCCCTTTCCTCAAATTTTAGCTCATCTAAAAGGTATAGATGCACTGTGTATATATTATATGCACCTGCAAGTACATACATGTAGCTTCACTGTAATTGTAAACTGCATGTTCTGAATTTTTTTTTTTTAAATTCCTCTTCCACTGGCATCAGATTCATTTTGCACGCAGTGCTTGTTATTCCTCATTAGGTCCCTTTCTCTATCCCAATTCCTTTTAGATTTTGTATGCATATTCTTTACCATCCCATTGTGTGCACTGAACTGACCGTCCAGGCTCCATTTTGACCGTTTCAGTTCCGTTTCCATGCCTTTCTTTTATCCTACCTATATATCTCCACTATCCTAGAGGCTACAGTCTTCTAACAAATTACTCTAGATAGTGTAATAGTTGTTCTTTATCTTCTACATACAAATGGCCATTCGAAATGCCATCTTCATACTCAAAATTTAATTCCAAAATCGACTCTTTCAAAAATCGCTAACATTCTTTAAATATTGACAAATAAAAAAGAAAAATTACCTTAACTTAGTCATATCCAGTCCTAAATGAATTTTTACAGCATCTTTATCTTTGCATTGAACATATTTCTGCTGAATTTCACACATCAATGGTCATGTTTGATATGTATTGCATTTTCTAAAGTTCTGAAAATGGATGTGTTTATGTAATAATGTTACTATATACATGTAGCTCCATCATGCCTGGCTTAATCAGTACCCTTTTTTAGTTAGATACTTCAAGATACCCTTTTCAAAACCATACTTTTCAGGAAAATCCCTAAATAATTTCAACATGTGCTCAATTTGTGAACATTATACCTAGGTCTATGAAACTTGGGAGACATGTGTATCAACCTACTTGACAACTACCTGCCAAGCTCAGTAAAATGTCATGACGTCAATCATCACAAGGTAATTGTAGAAAATGCTGAATTTGCTATGCATCACATTACAATATGCGTGACATGCTTGTAGTACATAAGCGTGGATGACAATAGGGTCAAAACGACCGCAATGAAGTACGTGCCCATTCAAATGATGCCATACACAGTATATGTTCACTTAGAAAATTATGAGTAAATCAAAATTTAAAGCAGGTCACAATTCGGATTACGCGGGGTTTCTGACCAACTGTTACACGTATCCGCCATGCATGACGTTAATTTTCAGAGTGATTTTTGTTCCTTTTTGATTTTTCTTTATATTGAAATTTTGCAAGTATTTTCTGAGTGGCCAAACTCAGGGCATCTCATAGCCCAATTTTGAAATTCTGCCAAGTGGGACATTTTAGATGCCATTTAATATCCTGCATTACAAATTTACAATGTATCACACTTTATGTGTCACGTATTTATGCAAGGCCATATAAGCCAAAGTATATGGAAAACCATACGTGTGTAATGACGTGTTGTGTACATAGGATTATCGAATTGCTGCTATTTATCTGCTCAAAGAAATAGAAACGCGGTCATCAATGCATGCATATCGTTATACGATTGCAGTCCTAGTTTTCAAATTATTACTGTTCAAACCTCTTTGATTTGATTTATTTACCAACAGCAATACGGTAATAAATTTCATGCAATGGTATACAAGAAGATAAAATAAGTTTGTAAAAGGGGCCAGAGAATAGCACATGCACTACCGGTAGTCAAGATGCACCCTTCCATAATCATACTTTTGTACTGTAAGAAAACTGCAAAAGATATTAAAGGTAAAGACCAGTTTTGGAAACGTCCCCTTCTCAAAAAATGAAATGGAAGCTCTTAATATCAATCATGTGAAAGAATATGTTTTGACTATTAAATACGTGATCAGAACAATTTTGCTGAGAAACCGCCTACTAATTGATATATTTGATAAATTATCATATCTACTTGGACCTGATAGATATAAGGCACGTGTGCGTAGTCCCAAATACATCTTTCTGTGTACAGTGCTTGTAACTTTACCAAGACTGGGCCAAATTTCTTATCATTTTGATGATTCCAGAACCTTGCAGTACACACCAATACTTATATGCTAGATGATCAACCTTTTCTGATCGATTCCACAACGTTTCTTTCACAATGCAATCGCATGACCATAACTGGTCTTTATCTTTAAAGTAAGAACTTGTACAAAAATGGATGAACTAATTTTGTTCATCAAACTGTGATTAAACTTACCACATGTGGTCCTATGAAAGCATAACCAGCTACAGTGTGGGCTGTCATGCCATCGGATATGGTCAGTGCAATTTCCTTTGATGAAACCCTGTCCTTCACCAAGGCTGCCACATCTAGGTCCTGACTCTCAAAGGCTACATCAACAATGAAAGATAACTCTCCACCTTTTACAATCCCATAGGTTGAATCAACAATGAAAGGTAACTCTCTACCTACATCTAGTCCCTGAAGCATAGAGTTCAGAACGTGGGTTGCAATACTTTTGTTTTGTGACACAGTGAAGTACAGGAGATACCTAAACTCCTCCTTCCTTGGCAGCACTACTTGCTCAATCAGCATGTTGAATTCACTACGATCTGATTCATACAGGGAAGCAAGATGGACTCCAGACATGTACTCCTGAAACAGTTTGTGAGGGAAGAAGACTGGCAATTGCACATGAGAATTCCTCTCATGTATGTCGATGCTAATGGTAATTCTCTCCTCCTGAGACAAAATCCCAACCCGACAGGCAGTGTCCTTGGATTCTGGGCATATTCCGAAATCATCTTCATCGAAAATCAAGGTATTTTCTAGCAGACCTTTGAGGGCCTGTTTAGCAATTGGTCCAAGGAGCTCATCAATTTTTTTCAAATAAGAAAGAAATAAGCGGCTGCCTACTTTCTTCTCCGTTTTCTGAGCATAATGTTCTTTTAGAAAGGCAATCATTTTTTGGAATATCTGAGAAAAAGATTTCAGTGATTTCATTTCCCTTAATTTTTGCTCATCAAGCTTTTTCCACATAAGACACAACATGGCTACATATATAGGATAGTGGGCCATGTTTTCAGATATGACATCATTCTCACTGGTGAACTGGATAAGCTGAATTGCCTTTTCTTTATCTTCTTTCTTTGGAAAGTATTTGTGAATGTAATCTGACAAATTGTCTCTGTTGAAACCCTCAACATGAATGAATGTGTAGAGCTTCATTAGATCACCATCTGATCTAATCTCTACTGCTCTCCATGGGCGAGTTGTCACCAAGACTGGGCAAGAGGCAAGTTGATCTGAACAAAGAATCTCTACAAGTCCAATATCACCAGTCTCAGATGAGCTTCCACATGCCTCTGAGGGGGTGATACTTGGCTGTGATGACTTAAGTTGCATTTGATCAGTAGGCTGTTTTTCACAAGATTTTGTCTTCATGATTTTTCCACTGACTTCATCTAGCCCATCGAATGCGATGAATACCTTGTCAGGATTCGACCGGATATACTCAGTAATCTGAGAAACCGTTGCTGGATTGTTTTTGGCCAGATAAGACTTTGCAATCTCGCCAATAGTGTGGTGCTTAAATTCACGTAGAGGAACTATCAAGACCCATACAAAGTGACTGAAATGCCTCCCTTCAACCCAGTCCCAGGCAATCTTAGCACAAAATGTTGTTTTTCCAGCCCCTGCCTCTCCCTGAACCATGATCCACTTGGGGAACTGTCCATTGACTTTGAGATCAAGGATATCATTGTAATCTAGCACTCGCTTCTCTGTTCCATGTTCTTTTAGTAAGACGAGATTAGTATACATGTCGTTAAACTGCACAATGGAAGCAGGATTGAGAGGATCAGCTCTGATCTTACAGAGAGTTGACCTATACTTGAACTTGAAATCATTTGCACACCGCTCAACCAGTTCAGGAGAAAGTGGTTTGGTCTGAGATTCAGCTGAAGAAGGTTTGGTCTGTGATTCGAGCAGTCTTGATGGCCCTCCTAAAAATACAAAATCCATATTCATATGATTACCCATAAACATATTTTGATACATCGGAAATGATTGTAAAGACCTGAGGCTAATAGTATGACATACGACTATTTGCATGTAGTCAAAGACACAAAGTCCTACATGTTTGTCTGAATTAATATGACTTCATTCAATTTTAAGGGCATTTAGAATCTGGCTTATTTGTGTATACATGTATATGTACTTGTAGATGAATTTATTTTTCCTAGGACATTTGAGCAATGCAGAGGTTCCGTGACAATCACACATCTTATTTTGAGAAAAAAAAACGAGACAAATATAATTGCATCTCCAGTATGCCTCTGCGTAAATTCAGTTAAATGATCAGGGCTTGAATCAATCTCTAAATATCAAAATGAGAACAAAAAGCCTATATATATGTTGATTGATCTTTACAACCTATGACCGTTGATCTGACAATCCAACAACTTGTCTCCCTATGGTGACGCATACCATTTGTAGTTTTTTTAAATAATTTTCAGCTAAAATAGCTTTAAACTAGTTTTGCTGACTTTTGACCTTCTTAACCCAAAATATAAACAGTTTGTCTCAGTATGGTGATGCATACCAATGCCAAATTTGAAATTCATGGCTCAAACCGTTCTTGAGACATTTCAATAATGGAGCTAAAACCCTAAAAATTAATTAAATTTGACCCTCATGGCCCTTGGCCATTGAAAATTATCCCAACATTTAATCACTCCATCTCACTTTGGTGATGCATGATAACACCAATTTGAAGTTCATACCTCAAGTGGTTCTTGACATATCATGAGGCTATAACCTGTAATTTGAGCCACTAACACCCAAATTTAATCAAGATTATCTGTCTATGGTGATAAATACTAGATCAACAAGTTTGAAGTTCATACCTCAAGTGGTTCCTGAGATATCGCTGTGGTATAGTGAGAAAAACTTGATTTGTTATCTTTAAGGCCACCTTAGACTAGACAGAGAGGGGCCTGTGTACTTTGCCTCATTACACATATTCAGAACTCACATACTAAATAGTTCAAATTGAGAGAGTTGTAATTATACTGAATCTGGATTGTTTATGGAAGTGTAGGTTATTGATAGTATGGTTTGTTAAACATATCTTTGTTTAGACATATTAGGTTGCAGAAAGACTAAATAATTGATTTAGGCGGAAGGATATTAAGAGAGTGATTAGGCAGTTTGGGAAGAACTTTCTTGTGTCTACAGAAAGTTTAGTGCATTGTTCAACCAACTCGGTGAGGAGAGCTGATTGGCAATCAGAGTTTCGGAGTAGAGTATTCAGAATATTTCATGTTTCTGTCGAGGTATGTTAATTGATTTTTGTTATAGTGTAGAATAAGGACTATAGTCATGTTATTCTTGATATTGAGTAGAAAGAATGAAGGAAAATGAAGTATTAATAGTGAAGGGATCGCATCACTGGTTAGAGGTCATGAGCACATACAGTGTATGGCCTAGTACATGATACACAATGTACACACGTGTAGTTCGTTGTGCATGAATGACCATGCGTCATCTCGTTGTAGTGGCTTTGTAAACGATGTAAGGCAGAGGATCTTATGTTTATTATAATGTTGATGAGTGTAAATACACATTTAATTTACTTGTATAGCTAAGTGTTATTTAGTTATGGTATTGAATAGTGTAGCTTGAGTATAGTGCACTGAGGGAAGTTTGGAGGGATTTGATTAGATAGAAATGTTTGGGTAAAAGTCAGTTAAGACTGTGTTGTGCTGTGTAAGCAATATTCTCAAATAAGAGGGGGTACTCCATTGTAAACAAATAAGATGGCAGCCTCCATGGGAAGGGTTTATGGTGCAGTTAGTTAAAAATAGGAGTCTACTTATTTCAGTAGATTGGTGTTGGTGCTTGATATAAATTATATCATACTATTATTAGAGAGTAGAGTTTATTAAGAGTTGGTGTATTATTCATTTAATTGATAGGAGTTCCTTTCGTGGATGGAGCTAGAGGTTCAACAGTTGTCGAGGTGTCGCTGATTGACCACATTTCTGATTGAGAAATATAGTTCTGGTGCTTGTTGGAGGTATGACAAATTGAAGCATTTGTTTACATTTCTGTTTCTCTTAATCTAGATTCTTTAATACTCAATGTCTGAAGTTGAAGTAATATTGTCATTTTACTTAACGTTTGACTCTTTTATTTCATTGGTTTGAGTCTTTGATTTAATTGGTTCAGTTATTTTATAATGAACAGTGACAATTTTAGTAGAGTATAGATACCACATTATTCATCTGTGTATTGATATACTTGATGCATTTTTACCTTTATAAATAGGACTTAAATTGTCATGATTACATTATCGCATTATAATGGTTTTGATAATAACAATTTGATGATATATAGTTGACTAGTTATTCATGGCAAGTAGTGATATTGTCTTTGTTCTAGATTCCAGCGTTTGAGTTGAAGAAGCTGGTTCCATTATTGTGTCGTCGTAGCAACAAGTAGTTGTTTAGCAGTCCTAGTTGGGTGAGTCAGGATGGTAGAGCGTGATAGATAGTTTTGAACACGAACACTGCTTGTTATATTACTTCTGTTTCAGGTGTTGATAACAATGTGTTATAACGAATTGTAGGTAGGCAGTCAATGTACATTAATTAGACATTAATTAGAATGAATATCCATGACTATGCATATTTCAGGGGATTATTTTGATGTTAATCTTTAATAGAGTTGATGCTTTCATATTTTGGTGACCTGTATTCATACTTTCAGTGAAGAAATTAGTTCGTCATATTTCACACCAAATAGAGGGAATATTTTGGAATGATAAGAAATACATTTTCTTCTTTTACATTGAATTACTCACTCGATGAATATTGAAGTATCATTGACTTGGTGTTAAAGTGATGTACATTATTGTTGACTCTAAATTGTTGCATGAAGAGATTTTGAACATGTAGTTACTGATGTTCTTTCTTTCGTTGTTTCTTTTCTGCCTTTGCAGAGGTTTTTCTTCTTGTATCACACTTTATGCAGATAGCTCAAGTGGGAAATAAAATCCCGCTCATATCCTACAACCTCGAGTCGTGTCATTGTGTTCTGGTATTGCATTCTTCCTGACAACCGCCCCCCCCCCCCTTTCTCTCGACTTACCAAAATACTACAGTGGTGTCAGAAGTGGGATTGAACTTGAGCTACAGCGACGAGCATCGGAGGGAAGATTCGCTGAAGGAAGATACGACTTGGAAAACCTCCAGACTACAGGCGATGTGGCAGTAAACCATTAAATACGTTTATCAGGGATGTAAGCTTTTTACAGTAAACGTAGTTAAAGTTTTTGTATTGAAATATTGTTGTAAATGGATTTCTTTTCACAACTGTAAGCCAGCAGGTTCTGTCAATAGATTTCTTTTCACAACTGTAAGCCAGCAGGTTCCAATTGTTTTGAAGGGTAGTCAGCATTCAACAAAATTGACAGACGTACACAAGACGCAAGATGCCAGGTGGTGTTGAAGATGACCCAACTACGTCGGCAGGAGCTTCAGCTCAACCTCCAGGCCTCGCTGAGATGGTGGCAGCCCTTACAGGGGCCTTTCAGAACTTGTCGTCCCCAAGAGGTCTGCCAGCTGTGAAGTTAAGTAGGTTTAGTGGATTTCCCCATAAACAAGGAGACCCGACAATCAACGAATGGCTGCAGGAATTTGATGAGTACTGCAGTTACTACAAACTAGGAAGCAGAGAAGAAGCGAAGGTTCTGCTAACCCATCTTACAGACTCAGCCAAAGATGAAGCAAGATGTTACGACTCTTCAGTCAGGGAGGATAGTAAGGCTTTAAAAAAAGCATTGAAGTCACGTTATGGCCTGAAGGAAACGGTACAACCACTCAGCACAGAGTTACATGCTAGGGTGCAAAAGTCGGGGGAGACCTTAGCGGATTTCAGCAGTGGGCTTATTCGCCTTTACGACCGTATGGAGTCGGCAGCAAGCGGAGATGAAAGAGCGGCCCTGACCATGTTGCGGGACAACACCCTTAAGGAGCGATTTGTCACTGGAGTGAGGGACAAACAAATCCAGAGGGAACTCCGTCGCATACTGTTTTCTGCTGAGGGCAAGCCCTTCATTGACATGCGGAAGGAAGTTCTCCAAACGTTCCAGGATGACGACACAGTGACGTCAAGGCCCAGTATCAGAGAGTGTGAGGTAGAGACAGCGAGAGCATCAGTGACGGCTGAAGACCAAACTATCAAAAGCATGAAGAGTGAGATCACTGAGCTAAAGGAGACTTTGAAAGAGGTAGTTCAAGCCATGAGAGGAATGACCAACAATCCTAGGCAGAGTTCCACATCATTCTGCTATAACTGCAACAAGAAAGGGCATCTAAAGCGAGAATGTAATTCACCTACTCTCTGCTACGGATGTAAACAGACAGGGCATATGAGGAGGGATTGTCCAAGGGAAGTAGGGGTTCGACAATCGCCAAGCACTCCACGGATACAAGACACAACATCTCAAGAGGACCAGATGCAAGGGAATATAAGGAGCTTAGACGCTGGTGGGAGCAACAAAGTACCTAGCTTGGTGTCTACAAGTCCCAAGTCTGTAGTAGGAATAGCAGGAGTACCCACAGGCTGTATTTTAGACACCGGAGCAGAGGCTAGTTTAATTCCTGTATCCTACTATGAAGAGCAGTTGAAGGAAGTTCTTGGTCCCCTTGATGGTAGTGGGGCTGGAATCAGAGTTGTCGGCATCAATGAGAGCAGAGTGCCAGTGATTGGGTACATCCACACCTTCATCACTTTGAATGGGCAGTCCATTGATGTTGGGTTCCTAGTGATCAACGATGAAATGCATACCAAGAAGAAGACCGACTATCCTGTTCTCCTTGGATGTAATGCCCTCCGGCCAGTAATACGAAGGAGAGCTTTTAAGGATGATGACGAAGATTGGAGACTTGTCGAGATGACCCTCAATCTGGCACGTGAAAACGAGAGCACTGCAACTCAAGACTCACTCTTGTCATCCAAGGAAAACAAAGTCCTTCCTCCACTGACGGTTCATCGAGTGGAATGTTTGATAAATGATGCACCCTCCTTCAATGAGAATATTCTGATAAATAGGCCAGATGAACAGGACAGCAGTGTAAACCCTCTAGTGCAGAAAGGACTGGATGTCTATGACACATGTACCAGAGTTGATGGACCAGACTTCCAGGTTACTGTTGTAAACAGATCCACCCAACAATTAGAGATCATGGAAGGTATGGTTTTGGCGTCTGCCACTGAGGTTAAGGAACGCCATGAGATTATTGTGCAGGAAAAAGATGGGGTCGTTGAAGTCGATGTAATGAAGATAATGATTGAACCTGGTGCTGAGGTAGCTAGTAGTAGTACACAGAATGACTCTCAAACTCAGACTCCCCAAGAAGGCATGGAGCACACCTGTATGGATGGCGAGAGCATTGAATTGCCAGTAGGTGTGAAACTGGATCATCTCTCGGGAGAAGAAGCAGACTCCATAGCCCAACTTTTAGCTAAGCATCGATCAGCCTTTGCCAAGAGTGACATGGACCTCGGAAACTGTAAGGTGATCCCACATCAGATCCGAACATCGGATGGACCACCTATTCGCCTGCCCTATCGTCGAATTCCCCCTAACCACATGCCAGAACTGAAAGCCCTGCTGCAAGAGATGCTAGAGAAGGGAATCATCAAGCAATCATGCAGTCCCTATGCGAGTCCGGTAGTACCAGTGCGTAAGAAGGATGGATCGATGAGAATATGCATCGACTACCGGCAGCTGAATGCTCGTACAGTACGGGATTCCTTCCCCCTTCCGAGGATTGAGGAGACTCTGGAAGCCCTTGGAGGAGCGAAATTCTTTAGCTCTCTTGACCTCGCTAACGGCTATTTCCAAATAGCAATGGATGAGAACTCCATCGACAAGACAGCCTTCAGAGTTCCATGGGGTTTATTTGAGTTTTTGAGGATGCCCCAAGGATTGGTAAACAGCCCAAGTACCTTCCAGAGGGTAATGGAGCTAGTATTAGGAGATCTCAACCTGACCCAATTGGTGATCTACCTCGATGACATTCTTGTGTTCTCAAGTACACTGGAGGAGCACTTGACTCGACTGGAAGCAGTTTTTAGACGACTAACAGAGTATGGTCTGAAGCTGAAAGGAAAGAAGTGTCAGTTCCTTCAAGAAGAAGTCCACCACCTCGGGCATGTCGTCACTGCCTCGGGCATATCCGTTGACCCTAAGAAGATAGAGACTATCAAGACATGGTCCGTACCCAAGACTACTTCTGAGTTGAGATCCTTCCTTGGACTTGCGTCCTACTATCGTAGATTTGTTCCAGGATTTGCAAGCATTGCTACTCCCATGCATGCTTTGATCGGTCATTGCCAGCCTTCCTCTAAGAAATCCAAGAAGCGACACGGAAGCACTTCTAGTCACACAAAAGAGTTTGTTTGGACAGAAGAGGTGGATAAGGCGTTTTGTACGCTGAAGGATGCTCTAACGACCACACCAGTCCTTGGATACCCACAGTTTGGCAAGAAGTTTGTGGTGGAGATAGATGCCTCCCTCAAGGGACTAGGTGCATGCTTATCACAACACGGAGAAGATGGGGGACTACACCCACTTGTATACGCAAGCCGAGGACTTCGCCAGGCTGAGAGGAGTTATCCCGATTACTCAAGTTTCAAGCTAGAGCTGCTTGGTCTGAAGTGGGCGATAGCTGATAAGTTCCGGGAGTACCTTATAGGAAGTCAGGTCGAAGTACTCACTGATCATAACCCTCTAGCACACCTAGGAACTGCAAAGCTAGGAGCAACAGAGCAAAGGTGGGTTGCTCAGTTAGCCCCATTCGACCTACAGATCAGATATCGACCAGGAAGAACTAACAAGTGTGCTGATGCTCTCAGCCGTCGACCAGTTGAGTCAGAGCATGAAACCATGGAGCCATTGGTTAAGCAGGTTCTTCACTGTTCAGTGATGCCAGTTGAAGTAGAACAGAACATAAGTAATGATCAGCCAGTATCAGAGATGATGACACCTGGTGTGCTCCCATCGTATGACCTTGAGCAATTGTCAACACTCCAGCAGGATGACGGAGGGCTGAGCGTTGTGTTGAGTCTATGGAGAGCTGGATGGAAACCAGGGGAGTTGATACCAAATAACACAGCTGAAGTGAGAGGTTGGCTTCGAGAATGGACACAAATAGTGGAGAAGCAAAAAGTGTTATTCCGACGAGTTATGATACAAGGGGATGTTGTTGATCAACTCCTTGTCCCAGTTAGTATTCGACAGACTATCCTGCAGGCCGTGCATGAAGGATGGGGCCATCAAGGTGTAACTCGGACTCTAGGCTTGTTGCGTTCAAGATGCTTTTGGCCAGGTCTACAAGGCGATGTTCGTCGACATATCAAGAAATGTTTCAACTGTACAGTGGTGAAAGCACCTACCCCCACAGTAAAGACACCAATGAGGCATCTGCTCGCATTCAAACCACTAGAGGTCCTTGGAATTGATTTTCTCAAGATGGATCGGGGAAAAGGAGGTTATGAAAACATACTCGTCATGTCAGATGTATACACCAAGTACGCGCAGGCTATCCCTTGTAGGGATCAAACGGCCCACACAGTAGCTCGAGTCCTCAGAGACAGCTGGTTCGTCCACTATGGAATACCACTACGGCTCCACTCAGATCAAGGGAGAGATTTCGAAGGAAACTTGATCCAGGAACTATGCGTCTTGTATGGTATTAAAAAGTCAAGGACTACGCCTTACCACCCAGAGGGAAACGGACAAGTGGAGCGTTTCAATAGGACATTGTGCAGCATCATCCGATCGATGGAGCCATCAGATAGGAGGAAGTGGCCCGAGACATTGTCCCATCTAGTGTTTATTTATAACACCACACCACATCGATCCACTGGATATTCTCCATACAGACTGATGTATGGGAGAGAACCATCTCTACCCATAGATCAACTACTGTCTCGTACTGAGCAATCATGGGATGAAGACTTTGTCGAGACACAGGCAGCTGCATTGAACAGGATGAACAAACTTGTTGAGAAGAATCTTAAGGAGATAGTGTTAGGGAATAAGATCAAGCATGACAAGCAGGTGAAATCTTCTCCCTTGGAGGTTGGGCAGCAAGTATTACTGAAGAGGATGGCCTTCACGACGAGGCATAAGCTAAAGGACAAGTTTTACCGAGATCCGTATGTCATTGTTGATGTCAATAGAGAAGGTGATGTCTATAGTATTCGTCCAATTCATGGCGGGAAGGTAAAGACGGTAAACAGAAAACTACTGATCCCTGACCCAAGGAGTAGTAACGCAGTAGTTGAACCTCCCATTCAGATATGGCATTCGAATGATGAAGATAGAAGCCAGTCCAGTGATAGTGGAACTGATGAGTCCAGCAGTGAAGAGGAAGGACATGATATATTCCAATTTTATCCTCTATCTTTAAATGAGCAAGAAGCAGCATGTCAAGTACAGGCTCAGAATACTCGTCGTTCAAATAGATTAACAAAGGGGGTACATGGGAATCCTTACCATCTTCCACGGTCAACTCTTCCTAACAGTTGAGATATATATCACTTGTGAAGCATGATTTTGTACATTGTATAGTTTTTGTGCTATGTTTTGATATTTTGTGATATTCCAGCTATATAATTTTTGCTTGTATAAATGATGTATTATTGAGGGCAATAAGTGTTTGTCAGGATGGATTGTGGTATAGTGAGAAAAACTTGATTTGTTATCTTTAAGGCCACCTTAGACTAGACAGAGAGGGGCCTGTGTACTTTGCCTCATTACACATATTCAGAACTCACATACTAAATAGTTCAAATTGAGAGAGTTGTAATTATACTGAATCTGGATTGTTTATGGAAGTGTAGGTTATTGATAGTATGGTTTGTTAAACATATCTTTGTTTAGACATATTAGGTTGCAGAAAGACTAAATAATTGATTTAGGCGGAAGGATATTAAGAGAGTGATTAGGCAGTTTGGGAAGAACTTTCTTGTGTCTACAGAAAGTTTAGTGCATTGTTCAACCAACTCGGTGAGGAGAGCTGATTGGCAATCAGAGTTTCGGAGTAGAGTATTCAGAATATTTCATGTTTCTGTCGAGGTATGTTAATTGATTTTTGTTATAGTGTAGAATAAGGACTATAGTCATGTTATTCTTGATATTGAGTAGAAAGAATGAAGGAAAATGAAGTATTAATAGTGAAGGGATCGCATCACTGGTTAGAGGTCATGAGCACATACAGTGTATGGCCTAGTACATGATACACAATGTACACACGTGTAGTTCGTTGTGCATGAATGACCATGCGTCATCTCGTTGTAGTGGCTTTGTAAACGATGTAAGGCAGAGGATCTTATGTTTATTATAATGTTGATGAGTGTAAATACACATTTAATTTACTTGTATAGCTAAGTGTTATTTAGTTATGGTATTGAATAGTGTAGCTTGAGTATAGTGCACTGAGGGAAGTTTGGAGGGATTTGATTAGATAGAAATGTTTGGGTAAAAGTCAGTTAAGACTGTGTTGTGCTGTGTAAGCAATATTCTCAAATAAGAGGGGGTACTCCATTGTAAACAAATAAGATGGCAGCCTCCATGGGAAGGGTTTATGGTGCAGTTAGTTAAAAATAGGAGTCTACTTATTTCAGTAGATTGGTGTTGGTGCTTGATATAAATTATATCATACTATTATTAGAGAGTAGAGTTTATTAAGAGTTGGTGTATTATTCATTTAATTGATAGGAGTTCCTTTCGTGGATGGAGCTAGAGGTTCAACAGTTGTCGAGGTGTCGCTGATTGACCACATTTCTGATTGAGAAATATAGTTCTGGTGCTTGTTGGAGGTATGACAAATTGAAGCATTTGTTTACATTTCTGTTTCTCTTAATCTAGATTCTTTAATACTCAATGTCTGAAGTTGAAGTAATATTGTCATTTTACTTAACGTTTGACTCTTTTATTTCATTGGTTTGAGTCTTTGATTTAATTGGTTCAGTTATTTTATAATGAACAGTGACAATTTTAGTAGAGTATAGATACCACATTATTCATCTGTGTATTGATATACTTGATGCATTTTTACCTTTATAAATAGGACTTAAATTGTCATGATTACATTATCGCATTATAATGGTTTTGATAATAACAATTTGATGATATATAGTTGACTAGTTATTCATGGCAAGTAGTGATATTGTCTTTGTTCTAGATTCCAGCGTTTGAGTTGAAGAAGCTGGTTCCATTATTGTGTCGTCGTAGCAACAAGTAGTTGTTTAGCAGTCCTAGTTGGGTGAGTCAGGATGGTAGAGCGTGATAGATAGTTTTGAACACGAACACTGCTTGTTATATTACTTCTGTTTCAGGTGTTGATAACAATGTGTTATAACGAATTGTAGGTAGGCAGTCAATGTACATTAATTAGACATTAATTAGAATGAATATCCATGACTATGCATATTTCAGGGGATTATTTTGATGTTAATCTTTAATAGAGTTGATGCTTTCATATTTTGGTGACCTGTATTCATACTTTCAGTGAAGAAATTAGTTCGTCATATTTCACACCAAATAGAGGGAATATTTTGGAATGATAAGAAATACATTTTCTTCTTTTACATTGAATTACTCACTCGATGAATATTGAAGTATCATTGACTTGGTGTTAAAGTGATGTACATTATTGTTGACTCTAAATTGTTGCATGAAGAGATTTTGAACATGTAGTTACTGATGTTCTTTCTTTCGTTGTTTCTTTTCTGCCTTTGCAGAGGTTTTTCTTCTTGTATCACACTTTATGCAGATAGCTCAAGTGGGAAATAAAATCCCGCTCATATCCTACAACCTCGAGTCGTGTCATTGTGTTCTGGTATTGCATTCTTCCTGACAACCGCCCCCCCCCCCTTTCTCTCGACTTACCAAAATACTACAGTGGTGTCAGAAGTGGGATTGAACTTGAGCTACAGCGACGAGCATCGGAGGGAAGATTCGCTGAAGGAAGATACGACTTGGAAAACCTCCAGACTACAGGCGATGTGGCAGTAAACCATTAAATACGTTTATCAGGGATGTAAGCTTTTTACAGTAAACGTAGTTAAAGTTTTTGTATTGAAATATTGTTGTAAATGGATTTCTTTTCACAACTGTAAGCCAGCAGGTTCTGTCAATAGATTTCTTTTCACAACTGTAAGCCAGCAGGTTCCAATTGTTTTGAAGGGTAGTCAGCATTCAACAAAATTGACAGACGTACACAAGACGCAAGATGCCAGGTGGTGTTGAAGATGACCCAACTACGTCGGCAGGAGCTTCAGCTCAACCTCCAGGCCTCGCTGAGATGGTGGCAGCCCTTACAGGGGCCTTTCAGAACTTGTCGTCCCCAAGAGGTCTGCCAGCTGTGAAGTTAAGTAGGTTTAGTGGATTTCCCCATAAACAAGGAGACCCGACAATCAACGAATGGCTGCAGGAATTTGATGAGTACTGCAGTTACTACAAACTAGGAAGCAGAGAAGAAGCGAAGGTTCTGCTAACCCATCTTACAGACTCAGCCAAAGATGAAGCAAGATGTTACGACTCTTCAGTCAGGGAGGATAGTAAGGCTTTAAAAAAAGCATTGAAGTCACGTTATGGCCTGAAGGAAACGGTACAACCACTCAGCACAGAGTTACATGCTAGGGTGCAAAAGTCGGGGGAGACCTTAGCGGATTTCAGCAGTGGGCTTATTCGCCTTTACGACCGTATGGAGTCGGCAGCAAGCGGAGATGAAAGAGCGGCCCTGACCATGTTGCGGGACAACACCCTTAAGGAGCGATTTGTCACTGGAGTGAGGGACAAACAAATCCAGAGGGAACTCCGTCGCATACTGTTTTCTGCTGAGGGCAAGCCCTTCATTGACATGCGGAAGGAAGTTCTCCAAACGTTCCAGGATGACGACACAGTGACGTCAAGGCCCAGTATCAGAGAGTGTGAGGTAGAGACAGCGAGAGCATCAGTGACGGCTGAAGACCAAACTATCAAAAGCATGAAGAGTGAGATCACTGAGCTAAAGGAGACTTTGAAAGAGGTAGTTCAAGCCATGAGAGGAATGACCAACAATCCTAGGCAGAGTTCCACATCATTCTGCTATAACTGCAACAAGAAAGGGCATCTAAAGCGAGAATGTAATTCACCTACTCTCTGCTACGGATGTAAACAGACAGGGCATATGAGGAGGGATTGTCCAAGGGAAGTAGGGGTTCGACAATCGCCAAGCACTCCACGGATACAAGACACAACATCTCAAGAGGACCAGATGCAAGGGAATATAAGGAGCTTAGACGCTGGTGGGAGCAACAAAGTACCTAGCTTGGTGTCTACAAGTCCCAAGTCTGTAGTAGGAATAGCAGGAGTACCCACAGGCTGTATTTTAGACACCGGAGCAGAGGCTAGTTTAATTCCTGTATCCTACTATGAAGAGCAGTTGAAGGAAGTTCTTGGTCCCCTTGATGGTAGTGGGGCTGGAATCAGAGTTGTCGGCATCAATGAGAGCAGAGTGCCAGTGATTGGGTACATCCACACCTTCATCACTTTGAATGGGCAGTCCATTGATGTTGGGTTCCTAGTGATCAACGATGAAATGCATACCAAGAAGAAGACCGACTATCCTGTTCTCCTTGGATGTAATGCCCTCCGGCCAGTAATACGAAGGAGAGCTTTTAAGGATGATGACGAAGATTGGAGACTTGTCGAGATGACCCTCAATCTGGCACGTGAAAACGAGAGCACTGCAACTCAAGACTCACTCTTGTCATCCAAGGAAAACAAAGTCCTTCCTCCACTGACGGTTCATCGAGTGGAATGTTTGATAAATGATGCACCCTCCTTCAATGAGAATATTCTGATAAATAGGCCAGATGAACAGGACAGCAGTGTAAACCCTCTAGTGCAGAAAGGACTGGATGTCTATGACACATGTACCAGAGTTGATGGACCAGACTTCCAGGTTACTGTTGTAAACAGATCCACCCAACAATTAGAGATCATGGAAGGTATGGTTTTGGCGTCTGCCACTGAGGTTAAGGAACGCCATGAGATTATTGTGCAGGAAAAAGATGGGGTCGTTGAAGTCGATGTAATGAAGATAATGATTGAACCTGGTGCTGAGGTAGCTAGTAGTAGTACACAGAATGACTCTCAAACTCAGACTCCCCAAGAAGGCATGGAGCACACCTGTATGGATGGCGAGAGCATTGAATTGCCAGTAGGTGTGAAACTGGATCATCTCTCGGGAGAAGAAGCAGACTCCATAGCCCAACTTTTAGCTAAGCATCGATCAGCCTTTGCCAAGAGTGACATGGACCTCGGAAACTGTAAGGTGATCCCACATCAGATCCGAACATCGGATGGACCACCTATTCGCCTGCCCTATCGTCGAATTCCCCCTAACCACATGCCAGAACTGAAAGCCCTGCTGCAAGAGATGCTAGAGAAGGGAATCATCAAGCAATCATGCAGTCCCTATGCGAGTCCGGTAGTACCAGTGCGTAAGAAGGATGGATCGATGAGAATATGCATCGACTACCGGCAGCTGAATGCTCGTACAGTACGGGATTCCTTCCCCCTTCCGAGGATTGAGGAGACTCTGGAAGCCCTTGGAGGAGCGAAATTCTTTAGCTCTCTTGACCTCGCTAACGGCTATTTCCAAATAGCAATGGATGAGAACTCCATCGACAAGACAGCCTTCAGAGTTCCATGGGGTTTATTTGAGTTTTTGAGGATGCCCCAAGGATTGGTAAACAGCCCAAGTACCTTCCAGAGGGTAATGGAGCTAGTATTAGGAGATCTCAACCTGACCCAATTGGTGATCTACCTCGATGACATTCTTGTGTTCTCAAGTACACTGGAGGAGCACTTGACTCGACTGGAAGCAGTTTTTAGACGACTAACAGAGTATGGTCTGAAGCTGAAAGGAAAGAAGTGTCAGTTCCTTCAAGAAGAAGTCCACCACCTCGGGCATGTCGTCACTGCCTCGGGCATATCCGTTGACCCTAAGAAGATAGAGACTATCAAGACATGGTCCGTACCCAAGACTACTTCTGAGTTGAGATCCTTCCTTGGACTTGCGTCCTACTATCGTAGATTTGTTCCAGGATTTGCAAGCATTGCTACTCCCATGCATGCTTTGATCGGTCATTGCCAGCCTTCCTCTAAGAAATCCAAGAAGCGACACGGAAGCACTTCTAGTCACACAAAAGAGTTTGTTTGGACAGAAGAGGTGGATAAGGCGTTTTGTACGCTGAAGGATGCTCTAACGACCACACCAGTCCTTGGATACCCACAGTTTGGCAAGAAGTTTGTGGTGGAGATAGATGCCTCCCTCAAGGGACTAGGTGCATGCTTATCACAACACGGAGAAGATGGGGGACTACACCCACTTGTATACGCAAGCCGAGGACTTCGCCAGGCTGAGAGGAGTTATCCCGATTACTCAAGTTTCAAGCTAGAGCTGCTTGGTCTGAAGTGGGCGATAGCTGATAAGTTCCGGGAGTACCTTATAGGAAGTCAGGTCGAAGTACTCACTGATCATAACCCTCTAGCACACCTAGGAACTGCAAAGCTAGGAGCAACAGAGCAAAGGTGGGTTGCTCAGTTAGCCCCATTCGACCTACAGATCAGATATCGACCAGGAAGAACTAACAAGTGTGCTGATGCTCTCAGCCGTCGACCAGTTGAGTCAGAGCATGAAACCATGGAGCCATTGGTTAAGCAGGTTCTTCACTGTTCAGTGATGCCAGTTGAAGTAGAACAGAACATAAGTAATGATCAGCCAGTATCAGAGATGATGACACCTGGTGTGCTCCCATCGTATGACCTTGAGCAATTGTCAACACTCCAGCAGGATGACGGAGGGCTGAGCGTTGTGTTGAGTCTATGGAGAGCTGGATGGAAACCAGGGGAGTTGATACCAAATAACACAGCTGAAGTGAGAGGTTGGCTTCGAGAATGGACACAAATAGTGGAGAAGCAAAAAGTGTTATTCCGACGAGTTATGATACAAGGGGATGTTGTTGATCAACTCCTTGTCCCAGTTAGTATTCGACAGACTATCCTGCAGGCCGTGCATGAAGGATGGGGCCATCAAGGTGTAACTCGGACTCTAGGCTTGTTGCGTTCAAGATGCTTTTGGCCAGGTCTACAAGGCGATGTTCGTCGACATATCAAGAAATGTTTCAACTGTACAGTGGTGAAAGCACCTACCCCCACAGTAAAGACACCAATGAGGCATCTGCTCGCATTCAAACCACTAGAGGTCCTTGGAATTGATTTTCTCAAGATGGATCGGGGAAAAGGAGGTTATGAAAACATACTCGTCATGTCAGATGTATACACCAAGTACGCGCAGGCTATCCCTTGTAGGGATCAAACGGCCCACACAGTAGCTCGAGTCCTCAGAGACAGCTGGTTCGTCCACTATGGAATACCACTACGGCTCCACTCAGATCAAGGGAGAGATTTCGAAGGAAACTTGATCCAGGAACTATGCGTCTTGTATGGTATTAAAAAGTCAAGGACTACGCCTTACCACCCAGAGGGAAACGGACAAGTGGAGCGTTTCAATAGGACATTGTGCAGCATCATCCGATCGATGGAGCCATCAGATAGGAGGAAGTGGCCCGAGACATTGTCCCATCTAGTGTTTATTTATAACACCACACCACATCGATCCACTGGATATTCTCCATACAGACTGATGTATGGGAGAGAACCATCTCTACCCATAGATCAACTACTGTCTCGTACTGAGCAATCATGGGATGAAGACTTTGTCGAGACACAGGCAGCTGCATTGAACAGGATGAACAAACTTGTTGAGAAGAATCTTAAGGAGATAGTGTTAGGGAATAAGATCAAGCATGACAAGCAGGTGAAATCTTCTCCCTTGGAGGTTGGGCAGCAAGTATTACTGAAGAGGATGGCCTTCACGACGAGGCATAAGCTAAAGGACAAGTTTTACCGAGATCCGTATGTCATTGTTGATGTCAATAGAGAAGGTGATGTCTATAGTATTCGTCCAATTCATGGCGGGAAGGTAAAGACGGTAAACAGAAAACTACTGATCCCTGACCCAAGGAGTAGTAACGCAGTAGTTGAACCTCCCATTCAGATATGGCATTCGAATGATGAAGATAGAAGCCAGTCCAGTGATAGTGGAACTGATGAGTCCAGCAGTGAAGAGGAAGGACATGATATATTCCAATTTTATCCTCTATCTTTAAATGAGCAAGAAGCAGCATGTCAAGTACAGGCTCAGAATACTCGTCGTTCAAATAGATTAACAAAGGGGGTACATGGGAATCCTTACCATCTTCCACGGTCAACTCTTCCTAACAGTTGAGATATATATCACTTGTGAAGCATGATTTTGTACATTGTATAGTTTTTGTGCTATGTTTTGATATTTTGTGATATTCCAGCTATATAATTTTTGCTTGTATAAATGATGTATTATTGAGGGCAATAAGTGTTTGTCAGGATGGATTGTGGTATAGTGAGAAAAACTTGATTTGTTATCTTTAAGGCCACCTTAGACTAGACAGAGAGGGGCCTGTGTACTTTGCCTCATTACACATATTCAGAACTCACATACTAAATAGTTCAAATTGAGAGAGTTGTAATTATACTGAATCTGGATTGTTTATGGAAGTGTAGGTTATTGATAGTATGGTTTGTTAAACATATCTTTGTTTAGACATATTAGGTTGCAGAAAGACTAAATAATTGATTTAGGCGGAAGAATATTAAGAGAGTGATTAGGCAGTTTGGGAAGAACTTTCTTGTGTCTACAGAAAGTTTAGTGCATTGTTCAACCAACTCGGTGAGGAGAGCTGATTGGCAATCAGAGTTTCGGAGTAGAGTATTCAGAATATTTCATGTTTCTGTCGAGGTATGTTAATTGATTTTTGTTATAGTGTAGAATAAGGACTATAGTCATGTTATTCTTGATATTGAGTAGAAAGAATGAAGGAAAATGAAGTATTAATAGTGAAGGGATCGCATCACTGGTTAGAGGTCATGAGCACATACAGTGTATGGCCTAGTACATGATACACAATGTACACACGTGTAGTTCGTTGTGCATGAATGACCATGCGTCATCTCGTTGTAGTGGCTTTGTAAACGATGTAAGGCAGAGGATCTTATGTTTATTATAATGTTGATGAGTGTAAATACACATTTAATTTACTTGTATAGCTAAGTGTTATTTAGTTATGGTATTGAATAGTGTAGCTTGAGTATAGTGCACTGAGGGAAGTTTGGAGGGATTTGATTAGATAGAAATGTTTGGGTAAAAGTCAGTTAAGACTGTGTTGTGCTGTGTAAGCAATATTCTCAAATAAGAGGGGGTACTCCATTGTAAACAAATAAGATGGCAGCCTCCATGGGAAGGGTTTATGGTGCAGTTAGTTAAAAATAGGAGTCTACTTATTTCAGTAGATTGGTGTTGGTGCTTGATATAAATTATATCATACTATTATTAGAGAGTAGAGTTTATTAAGAGTTGGTGTATTATTCATTTAATTGATAGGAGTTCCTTTCGTGGATGGAGCTAGAGGTTCAACAGTTGTCGAGGTGTCGCTGATTGACCACATTTCTGATTGAGAAATATAGTTCTGGTGCTTGTTGGAGGTATGACAAATTGAAGCATTTGTTTACATTTCTGTTTCTCTTAATCTAGATTCTTTAATACTCAATGTCTGAAGTTGAAGTAATATTGTCATTTTACTTAACGTTTGACTCTTTTATTTCATTGGTTTGAGTCTTTGATTTAATTGGTTCAGTTATTTTATAATGAACAGTGACAATTTTAGTAGAGTATAGATACCACATTATTCATCTGTGTATTGATATACTTGATGCATTTTTACCTTTATAAATAGGACTTAAATTGTCATGATTACATTATCGCATTATAATGGTTTTGATAATAACAATTTGATGATATATAGTTGACTAGTTATTCATGGCAAGTAGTGATATTGTCTTTGTTCTAGATTCCAGCGTTTGAGTTGAAGAAGCTGGTTCCATTATTGTGTCGTCGTAGCAACAAGTAGTTGTTTAGCAGTCCTAGTTGGGTGAGTCAGGATGGTAGAGCGTGATAGATAGTTTTGAACACGAACACTGCTTGTTATATTACTTCTGTTTCAGGTGTTGATAACAATGTGTTATAACGAATTGTAGGTAGGCAGTCAATGTACATTAATTAGACATTAATTAGAATGAATATCCATGACTATGCATATTTCAGGGGATTATTTTGATGTTAATCTTTAATAGAGTTGATGCTTTCATATTTTGGTGACCTGTATTCATACTTTCAGTGAAGAAATTAGTTCGTCATATTTCACACCAAATAGAGGGAATATTTTGGAATGATAAGAAATACATTTTCTTCTTTTACATTGAATTACTCACTCGATGAATATTGAAGTATCATTGACTTGGTGTTAAAGTGATGTACATTATTGTTGACTCTAAATTGTTGCATGAAGAGATTTTGAACATGTAGTTACTGATGTTCTTTCTTTCGTTGTTTCTTTTCTGCCTTTGCAGAGGTTTTTCTTCTTGTATCACACTTTATGCAGATAGCTCAAGTGGGAAATAAAATCCCGCTCATATCCTACAACCTCGAGTCGTGTCATTGTGTTCTGGTATTGCATTCTTCCTGACAACCGCCCCCCCCCCTTTCTCTCGACTTACCAAAATACTACATCGCAATAGCAAAAAGTAGGACGGATGGACAGACAACCCCAAAACATATTTTATCCGGCGCCACCTTTGGTGGGTGGATGTATAATTACAGTTATCATAATGGGATGACGCAAAAGAATATATTTTGTTTGTAGAACATGTGCACATTAAGAAAGTTGGCATACATTGATTTCTGCTATCACTAAAAGAACTTGAACTATATTGGTGTCCAGAAAATATCTAGGATTAACAAAGTTAAATTAGGGAATTGTAAAACATGAATGGGGTCTGATAAAAAAAAATTATTTCTGTAAATTGTGGCAAATGTACATAGAAATAGAGCACTCACTATCTCTAGTAAAAACTTCAGTTTTATGCACAGTTTTCTATATATCTTCTGGTGTAGAAATAATTAGTATCTGTTTACCTGTGCTGTTGGGAGTTAGAGGTTCATTGAGTAATCTGTCCGATAAGCCACCCAAGTCAATCTCTCGAAGTGCATCTGCCAAAAGCTGTCGTCTGTTTGAATGTGGAGGTTGCTGCTTGACCTTCCATTTCATGAATACTCGCAAAAATGCATTGGAATAGTTATTCGACATCTGAATCAGGATTGCCTGTATCTGAGCTGAGGGGATCCCTAGAGATATCCCTACAGCATCGTAGTAAGATGGAGGGATAGCATGGGCCAGCTTCAGGAACTCCATATCACTGACAGTACTGTAAAATGAATAATAAATCAATTGGGAATGATAGGATATTAGCTAGAGAGCATCCTATTGGCTGATAAGCTATCATGTGACACTTAACAATTTTTATTATGTGCTCGAGCGTGCAATAAAACAGCCGAAGGATATCAGAATACATTGACGGTGATATTAACATTTGAAACAGTTTGGCAACCTTGATTTCACTGAGTCACAACATGGCGTATATTCTTTTGTTTTGTGCTTGCCGAACAAAGCAGTAGTCGTCATATTGTGTCCCAACTCGAATCGGGTTGGCCAAACTCTGTGTATAGATGGCTCTGGCAGTGTAATACAATAATGATGGTGATATAAGAAGAAAAGGATTACTAAGTACTTTTAAGAATAATAATAATAAGGCCAAATAACAAAAATAACCTGTTTCTTTTCCGACTTTTCCCGCAGTATACTATTTACTATTTTGCGATTTTTTGCTTTTTTCCCAAGATGGCTGTCATGCTAATTATAGCTGGCTAAGCCTATTTATTGACAGATATTGTGCTTTGTGAGTATAATAATGATGCAATGTATGAAAAAACAAATGATTTGTATCACTTTAGAAGCTTTTAAAACAAAATGTATATATCCCAGGCTTCTCTTTTGTGAGTGGCTTTATTTGTGTGGCTTTTTGGGGGGTTTTGGGGGCCGTTTTTCTTCTGAATAGTAAATAGTAAAAAATAAAGGAGGCGGCGGGGAGGAGACGAGAAACACTTCATTTTGGTTACTTGGCCTAATAATAATAATAATGTTTAAATTATTATTATTACTAAATTAGATGATGATAATCATGATATCATCATCATCATCATCATAATTATTTTCTGTATCAAACATAGTCAATGTAATTGGCTTACATGTACTCTGAATCATCAGGTCATCGCGACAGGTTTGGTTAAGGAGCCGACCTTTTGTGAAAACATGCCTCTTTTTATTTACAAAATGTCAGAGACTAATGTGAAATAAACCCCTCTCATGTATAAATAGTCTGGTTTAATTTGCCAGACACTTTGTGAAAACCCTACAGCAATGTACGAAAGATTTCATCCTGAACGTGCACCTACAGTCCTACATATGATCTTTTGTTTCACGAAAGGTTGTGTAACGTAATCACCCGACCAGATGCGACGACCCGATGAATCGAAGTAAGCCAGTACATGCATACCTTTCTGCAGTGTCAGGACCTGGATTGGTCTCTACATCACCAGATCTCATCAAGAGGATCAGGAGCAGATAGAGAAGGCAGAATCCATCCATGGTGTAAGATATCCTTCTCATTCAACAGAAGTTTAGTTCTCTGGAAAATGGTGCTGACATAGGCTACAGTACCTGAAAATAATATTCAGAAATATCTACATTATATACATAAAACAGATTGAATACAGATTCTTGAAATTTGCAGCCGTATTTTAAACTGTTACTGTCAATGGATGACGACATCTTCCTTCATGCGCAGTAACAGTTTAAAATAAGGCTGCAAGAATTTCAACACGGAGATCAATTTTGACGAAGGAAATCTGGGAAAAAGACCCTTAAACGCATCGTACAATCAACCTGGTAAGTGGAAACGGTGTAGTTTAACCCAAAATCATAAATATTGGAGTATAAATGCATCGGATATGCATCCGCTAAATTGAGTATTTTGGGCAGTTTTGTGGCCAGATCTAGCCACAATGTTTGCACATTCTGTCTCTAAAGAGAGGAGCGTACCCTACCCAAATAAGTGGCTAACAAACGAAAGAGACAGAAATTCTCTGTCTAGGGGAGACCAAGAATCACTTTAAAAGTATGTTGCTGGTACCGGCTGCCAGAGCTAAAGCCAGGGTAGGGCATAGGGAAGTATATCCATGGCTGTAAACTTTGGGGAACTGCTTGGAGGAATTTTGTTTTCTTCGGACGAACAGCGCTCTATATCATGAATATTCATATTTGCTGCGCTAATACCGTGCATGCGTACTGTCTCTTCGCTATGTTGAATCGAATCCGGGCTAACTCGCCCCACGGGACATCTCGCCCCGGCCTCAAAGACTGGGGCGAGATGTCCCGACAAATTTAATCGATCGAGAGATACCAATGTGTATATGTTTGTGCTCATTGTGACTTAATAATGCCATTTCCAACCACAATCTGTAATGTAATTGTGTTAAATGATACTATTGAAGACAATCTATAACTTCTCTTTAGGTAAAATGACCAAAAAATGGCATTTCGGACAATTTACTCACAGCTCGCAAATCGCATTGCCGCACGTACATTAAATGTGCGTTGTATCGACTCGGACCACTGAAATTCGAGCAGTGTTTTTGTCGGTAAATCACTGCAAAAATATCATTTTTATCTCGTATGAAGGTCTATTTTTATTCCTGACACAGATTTCATTATTGAGAAGTCGAATATAGTACATTTTAGACGAGATGGTTGATGTTTGTTCACATTCTTTCGTCCTGGCCGTAAATTAGCAGACTACTGCCTAGTGCTACCGCAGCAGCTCAGCTCAGTGTGCAGCTAGCCGTACAGCGCCGCCGGCCGGGTCGGCGGGGGAATTCACTGACTCGTGCCGGGCTGCTGCACTGCATTGCATGATTGTACTGCCCAATTTGATCGAGTGATGTGTGAGTATAACTAATCAAACTAGATCTATATCTACTGTATTATCATTATTCATTCCGAGTAGAATATCCAATTTGATTTAAACTAGACCTAGACTCTAGATCTATCATATACTAGATTAGTCATTCAGAGTAGACCTAGAATATTCGATTAATAAAGGAATGGAATTTTTCTTTTTCATAATCAGATAATCATATTTTACTCCTAAAAGTTACCCCCCCAAAATGTATTTGGTGGATCTCAGATATCATTGAGACCCCCAAATATTTTGGTGGGACTCTGATATCATTAGACCCCCAATTATTTTTGGTAAGGCTAGGATCACGGAGCCCCCCGATATTTGTGAGGGGCTCAGATATCATTGAGCCCCCCCCCCCCAATATATCTGAGACCCCCAATATTTTTTTTCAGATGCAGTGTTGAATTGTCGTCAAGCTGAGGCTCAATACGCCTCAGCTTGACGACAATTCAACACTGGATCTGAAAATGCTTACAGCTTAGTTATATTCTTATATAATAGACTGTTGCATAGGCTTAGGAACCGGGGTGGCTTGGGGGGGGGGGGGGGGCACAGCCCCCAATAAAAGTATTGGGGGTCTCAGATTTCATTGCGCCCCACCCCCTAATATTTTTGGCGGGGCTTAATATAGATATCATTGAGCCCCCCAATATATTGGCTGGGCTCGGTTATCTTGAGCCCCCCCCCTAATATTTTGTTCGGGCTCGGATAGGCTATCATTGACCCCGCCCTCCCCAAATATATTTGCACACTTATGTTCTGGGCTGGAAGCTTCATGCGTTTCTATAATCTACTGATCGACTTAGTATTCAAATTATTATTAAAACTGAGAGTTTATGAATTTTGGAAGATTGATTGAGGGTGGCTCCTTTGTCAACAACCAGTATTGTCTCGACACACGTACTGCACACCAGCCAGAGGCGGCCCTCCCGGGGGGCAGGGGGGCACAATGGCCTTCCACTTTTTCAAGCACCCGAAAAGTGCCCCTTTAACTTTGTAAAAAGTGCCCCTTTTTACATATGAATAGTGCCCCTTTAACTTTGACAAGTGCCCCTATTAATTTGTAAAAGTTCCTCTTCCCCTTTTCAACTCTGATAAGTGCCCCTTTTATTTGGACACGTGCCCCTTTTCCTTCGACAAGTTCCCTTTTTCCTTTGAAATAAGTGTCCAATTTCCATTCTCATAAGTGCCCTTTTCAATCTCTAGTAAGTACCCCTTTTCAGGTACGAGAAGTGCCTCTTTTCACTTTTGATTAGTGCCCTCTTCACCTCTGATAATTGCCCTATTCAAATCTGAGAGGTGCCTCTTTTACTTTGACAAATGCCCCTTTTCCTCTGTAATAAGCGCCCCTACCCCTTTTAATAACTACCCCCCATTTTAACTCGGATAAGCGTACCTTATATTTTCACATGTGCCCCCTTTCCCCTTCTCATAATTACCACCTTTCGTCTTTGATAAGTGCCCCGTATATTTTAACATGTGTTTCTTTTTTTTTATAATAAGAGCCACTTCCTCTTCTCATTACCCTTTGAACAATATGTGCCCAATTTCCTTTCAACATCGTCTCCATCCCTCCAATCAACTGCATCACTAACAACCCTCTCATCATCTGTATCTCTTATCAACAAACATTATCTCCATCCCTCTCGTCAACATCGTCTCCACCCCTCTCATCATCTGCATCGTCAACATCCCTCATAATCTGCATCTCTCATCAACATCGTCAACACCCCTCTTATCTCCATCCCTCATATCATCAACATCGATCGTCTTCATTCCTCTCATCATCTGCATCTCTCATCAACATCGTCTCCATCCCTCCAATCAACTGCATCACCAACATCCCTCTCATCAACAAACATCATCTCCATCCCTCTCGTCAACATCGTCTCCATCCCTCTCATTATCTGCATCGTCAACATCCCTCATCATCTGCATCTCTCATCAACATCGTCTCCATCCCTCTCATCATCAAGGCAAAGTATAATACACCTGAATTACTCATAACTATAGGATACAGTCCATGAAAATCAAGATATCAAACTTTGATCGTCATCAGTGGCGAAGCTATAGGGCACCGGCATCATTATGGAGCATCAGTCTTTCTCGGAAATAATTGCAAATTTAAGGGACCGAGGATGATGGAGAGATGTTCATGGCCCTGGGAAGCGGGGGTGCTGCAGCAAAATCATATAAAATTACCCCTCAAAGCGTTTTTTAAATTTTTTTTTATACAAAAATAAAAAAATTGTGGTAATTGGTCACCAAAAATGACAGACCTTACCCCACGCCAATACCGATCGACCAAATTTTCAAATTATGGAGATATTTTGCGAGATTTTGGGGACCAAAAAAAATAAAAAATGTCCTCTTACCCCCCCCCCCCCCCCCCCCCCCCCCCCCGCTTATTCAACGGCTGGCTGAGTCGTTGCGAAAATTGCGCAATATATATATCTCAGCGGCTCCGGTGAAAAAATCGTTCCCAGGACCCTAAGCACCCCCGGTGAAAAAATCGTTCCCAAGGCCCTGGAGATGTTGCGGGAAAAATAAAGGTCCGGACGTCAACTATTCTCTCCCCCCTCCCCCCATAATCTGTTTGTCTTTTCTAACCCTCCACTCGATTCTACGGGGTATAGGTGCCCCCTAATAACCTACGCCCAGGGGCGGCCGAGCGACTTCAAAAGTTGGGGGGCACCAAAAAAAAAGGGCACTTTCTGGAGGAAAAAAAAGGTCACCTACATTGGGAAATCTCAAAGCGAAAATATACCATTTTTTAGACATTGGTATATACCCCTACATAGTGATTTCATTATTATGGATGATTTCATTATTTTTTTCTCTTCATACATCATACAAGATATCGCTTAAGCATCATACTGCACAGTTGGGTGTGATGTCTGAATATGCATTTACGAGCGAGCGAAGCGAGCGAGAAAAATTTTAAAGATCTGTGAGGTCGCAGTGCGAAGAATTACATCTTATAAAGAGGAAAAAGCCAATCGTGATGAGGTTATAAGCACATTCTCATTACGGAAGACTGAAAAGTAACATAATTATATCATCTTTAAATGCGAGCGAAAAAGAGGAAAACGCCAATCGTGATGAGGTTATAAGCACATTCTCATTACGGAAGACTGAAAAGACCTTTGATAAGTAACATAATTATATCATCTTTAAATGCGAGCGAGCGCAGCGAGCGAACTTTGGGTTCAACGGCTGGCTGAGTCGTTGCGAGATTTTTGGGACCAAAAAAAAAAAAAAAACGTCCTCTTACCCCCCCCCGCTTATTCAACGGCTGGCTGAGTCGTTGCGAAAATTTCGCAATATATATATCTCAGCGGCTCCGGTGAAAAAATCGTTCCCAGGACCCTGAGCGCCCCCGCTGAAAAAATCGTTACCAAGGCCCTGGAGATGTTGCGGGAAAAATAAAGGTCCGGACGTCAACTATTCTCTCCCCCCTCCCCCCATAATCTGTTTGTCTTTTCTAACCCTCCACTCGATTCTACGGGGTATAGGTGCCCCCTAATAACCTACGTCCAGGGGCGGCCGAGCGACTTCAAAAGTGGGGGGGGGGGGGCACCAACAAAAAAGGGCACTTTCTGGAAGAAAAAAAAAGGTCACCTACAATGGGAAATCTCAAAGCAAAAATATACCATTTTTTAGACATTGGTATATACCCCTACATTGTGATTACATTATTAGGGATGATTTCATTATTTTTTTCTCTTCATACATCATGCAAGATATCGCTTAAGCATCATACTGCAAAGTTGGGTGTGATGTCTGAATATGCATTTACGAGCGAGCGAAGCGAGCTAGAAAATTTTTAAAGATCTGTGAGGTCGCAGTGCGAAGAATTACATCTTTTTTTTTTCTTTTTTTTTTTCCATCTTTATTTCACAATTCACAAGTTTTACATGTCAAGAAAATAATTACATGCATGAAACATCAAAATTAAATCAATCATAAAATATGCAAATATAGAAAACAAACATTCAGTACAGGAGAGATTAAAAAAAAAATGAACACCTACTTTTTCAGTCTCTAAACACTTGCCATTTTTTCTCATGGAATTCGAGACGATTCTTTTTGAAAGCAATAATACGTTCTGTTCTTTCTAAATGTCTAACAGAAACTAGGAAAGGCTGAAACTTGGGAATCGTGTTCTGTATCTTACAAGAGAAAATGAAATATTTAGCATGGAGTATAACTGTGTTTACTAAATAAAAATTATTAATCATTAAAGTCCCAAAGCAAATTTCTTCCTCAGAGAACATGTTTTGTCGAAATTGTTTATCTTTAAGCCAAGAAAATATTTCGTTCCAGAATTTACACACAATCTCACACTTTAAAAAGAGATGTAATAAGGTTTGTGGATAGGTTTCACAGAAATTACAATCAGGAGATTCATGAATCCCCATTTTACATAGCAAATATTCAGTCGCAATTTTCCTGTGAATGAACTTAAATTGGAAATTTCTCATTTTATTTTCATTTGAAGATTTGTAAATCAAAGAGAAACGATTTTTCCATATTAACGAGCTGTTCAAATTACATCTTATAAAGAGGAAAAAGCCAATCGTCATGAGGTTATAAGCACATTCTCATTACGGAAGACTGAAAAGTAACATAATTATATCATCTTTAAATGCGAGCGAGCACAGCGAGTGAACTTTGGGGGAAATTGCTCTTAGTCGCTTTAAATAAGGGGCACGTTTAATGATTACATGAAAAGGGGGCAATTATCGAAAGGGATAAGAAAAGGAGCACGTGTCAAAGTACAAAGGATAATTATAAGAGGTGAAAATGAGGCATTTTTTCACCTGAAACGAGGCATTTACCAGTGATGAAAAAGAGGCGTTTACGAAAATGGGAAATAGGCATTTGTTGACGGAAAAGGGGCACCCATCAGATTTTGATAGGGGCATTTATAAGAGGTGAAAAGGGGATAGGTCCCTTATTAGAAAGGAAAAGGGGCACGTATCATTATTAAAAAGGGGAATTATCAGAGGTGAAAAGGGACACTGACCAGATATGAAAAGGGGCACTCATGAAAATGTAAAAGGGGCACTTATAATAAAGGAAAATGTGCATTTGTTGAATGAGAAGGGGGCACCGTTCAGATTTTTAAAACGGGCAGTTATGAGGAGAGGGAGCTCTTTCTTTTTAATGGGGGCACTTATCATAAGGAAAAGGGGCACTTATTAGAAAGGGAAAGGGGTAGTTATGAGAAGAGGAAGTAGCTCTCTCTTTTTAATGGGGGCACTTATCATAAGGAAAAGGGGCACATGTTAAAATGAAAGGTGTGCTCTTCCGAGTTTATAAAAGGGGTAGTTATTAAAAGGAGAAAGGGCACTTCTTACAAAGGAAAAAAGGGGCAGTTGTCAAAGTAAAAGGAGCACCTCTCAGTTTGGAATAGGGCAATTATCAGAGGTGAAGGGGGCACTTATCAAAAGTGAAAAGGGGCACTTCTCCTACCTGAAAAGAGGCACTTACTAGAGATTAAAAATGGCACTTATTCAAGATAATTTCAAGATTTATGAGAATTGAAAATGGACACTTATTGCAAAGGAAAATGGGAACATGTCAAAGGAAAAGGGGCACGTTTCAAAAATTAAAAGGGCACTCGTCAGAGGTGAAAATGGGGAAGGGGCACGTTTACTAAGTAATAGGGGCACTTGTCAAAGTAAAAGGGGCACTTTTCCTATGTTAAAGGGGCACTTCTTACAAAATAAAAGGGGCACTTTGCCTATGTAAAAAGGGGCACTTTTGGGGTATCTGAAAAAGTGGGGGGCACTGTGCCCCCCTGCCCCCCCCCCCACCCCCGGGAGAACCGCCTCTGCCTACGCCACTGATCTTAATTGAAATATTAACTTATACAAGTAAGTTTTATGAATTCAGATAGTTCTAATTCACAAATGACTGGAAACAATTTCTACTTTAAGTCAACAGTACTGTTGAAACAGTATAGTTTCACCATTCTGAATAAAACACTTTTTGTTACTTTGATTATTTTATATTCTATGCTTATCGCATTGTGGATGTATTCACGAACTGCTCGACGGCAGCTACTATTATACATCAATCAATTTGCCAAGTGACTGACAGGTTTCTTTAAATTTGACAGTCTACTAGCCTTTTCGAATCCGGGAGCTAATGTCCAGATTGGTCTATTGTCTCTCATCTGATAAAGTGTGATCGCCACCCAATCACTCATAGAAGGCGCCGCGAATGACCGGTCGCATCAAAAGGGCGCGATTGGTATAGGGTATTGTTCAACGTCAATGAAAGAGATGATGATGATCATAGCCTATTGTTTCGTCACCCAGATTGCTGATTTACAATGTGTCGTGCCAAATTAAGTGGCAGGTAAATGGTAGACCTGAGCGATATGGGATCATTTAGCTAATTCAGTAAAATTCATTTTTAAAACCTAACATCACAGTCATCAGTATCATGATATACAAATTCTTAAAGTACAAGTCCACTCAATGACATACTTTCAATAGAAGCAGAAAATCGTACAACCAATCAAAAAAAGTTTGAGCAAAATCGGATTACTGATAAGAAAGTTATGAATTTTTGAAAAAATTATGTAAAACTATGGAACAATGAAAATCACGACACAAATTGCCAATTTGGTTATCGGTTTGTGACGTCGTGTCCTCACTATTTAGAATTGTTTTATATAATTTAATCCCATTAATTTCGCTTTTTTGCGATTGGGGTCACGTATTCCCGTAGCTAACGTCATTGCTATTTAATCATATCAGTGTAGCGTAGTAATTTTTGTTGTTTTAGTTTTATTTTAGTTAAGAAAGTTATATTTTTGTGATAGTAATATGCAGCGCCATGAGCGTCAGAGCCTGGCGGATATTGGCGCTATATAAATTCTCATATTATTAATATTATTGGAACTATTAACTTACAAAATACTAGTAAATCGAATATTATGATTTCAAACAGTTCTATTTTACATAAATATAATTGGCATTAATTCACCATCCCGTAAAAACACATTATTTGTTACTTTGATTCTGTTTTCAAGAACTGCTTGACGACAACAATTTGCCTAGTGAACCTGATCCCTGGTCAAACAGAGATGATTTTGTCATTTAAATTGTATGTTTTCTTTTCACATTTGAGACTCAGTTTTTCATTATCTCATAAACAAATTATTTTGTGTAGCCCTCTGTTTAATGTTTAAAGACGCATTTAAGAAACATTGGGACAATGAGTGGTAAAACAAAAGAAAGATAAAACGAATAAAGATTTCAAGTTGCAATGAGAATACTTATGTTCAACCTATTTCCTTTTCAATTTCTCATCTAATATTTTGTGTTTATAGTGATTTTTGTTTTAGTTTGTCGCCTCATTTTAATTATAAGATTCATATTCACTCCCCCCCCCCCCGAAAAAAAAGAAAGCAGAAATTGTCTATTATTTGTCTTTGCCTCTTATTAAAATCTTTCAATTGACCTCATCAAATGCAAAATGGTGTCTTCTTTATGGAATGTTACATCTCCCTTAGTTGTCCTCGGATATAGGCCTACTAAAAATACAAATATATAAAACATCTCAGCTGTTAGCGAAATAGCGCTAATAGCGATTGTGATTATTTGTTAACCTTTTCTCTACCCACCCAGTATAATAAGGGTGTCGGGATTGGGTTAGAAAGTTTTCCACCTTATCACCTTATGTGGGTCAAAAACATCCGTTGTATAGCTCTGCTGCTGGTTTTTTTCTACATTATTATGGCGATGTATTTTTGTCATGCATTATAATCTGATTGGATATTATGCCACCTCTCCTTCTCTATCTCTCCCCTTTCCCTTTGAACCATTAACAATTCTCCCTATATTTATCTCTCATTTATCAGTCCTTCGAGCTTGAGCTTTCTTTTTCTTTCTCTTTCTGCTCGTATTTCTATTGTGATGCTGCTCCTACTACTTTCATGTTCACATTTATATTAATACCTGAATTTAATCATGATGTGATTCAGAATTGTATTTAAAATTATTGCTATATATCAGTCATATAACTGTCTTGTTATGTTATGTGCTGAAAGCTGGAGGACCGAACCTGCTCATCATAGACCTTTTCTTATAGAGTCTTGACGCCCTTCTGGCTTTCAGCACACGTGACACCATGTTTTTGACTTATGTTTTACATAGTATATGTTACACCAAATACAAATTTCTGTATTATATATACATAGACAATAAAATCTTGAAATCTACATCCAATAACTTGGTCCGCTTAGAGTCTATGAAAGTCAAGCGTATACAGTATTTAATTATCAGCTTTTTAAAATCCACTTTTTTGATTGAATTGGATAATATGCTTTCAGAGTGATATATTTCCCAAATATAAGTGGAAATAATGTTATGATTAATATAAGTGGAAAATAAGTATACTTTCCTCACATAGCACACTATTTACTAATATGTTTTAATGTTCTAGGTCTAATTTTCATCGTAAATGCTTGAAAGAACTGCTCTACGACAATACACCAATCAAATTGATAATTGAATGACAGATTCCTTCAAAAGTGACAGTTTATTTGCCTTTTGAAATCCCCGTACCTAATATCCAGATTAGTCTATCTGATGTTCAACAATGACAATGTAATCGACACCTAATCACTCAAAGAAAACGCCGCGAGTGAGAGTTGAATGCGTTCAGCGCACCGTCGATTCAAAGATCGGCATCATAGGGCGTAATGGGTATTGTAATGGATATCCTTGGTATTGTTCCACATCAAAGAAAGAGATGGGACGCAGGATGATCATGGCCTTTTGTTTCATCACCCAACCTGTAACGATTATGAGGAGTCGCATCGTCATGATAAAAGGACAGAGCAATGAACCTAATTCACAGATTTACATCTTGAATTCTCGTGAGCAACATCCTATTTATCCGATTATCATCATGTCCGTGACTACCCGCACGCGTCGACGCCAGGAAGAGAAGGAGGAGGAGTTCCCATGTTTACAGTGTGGACGGGAGGTTCGCCCGAGACAACAGGCTCTGGAATGCGACAGCTGTTCCAGATGGCAACATCGGTTATGCAACACAGGTGAGGATGAGGATCATAAAAGTTACTCTTTTTCCTATCCTCTTTGAACTTTATAACTAGTTATTATGGTCAGTCCAAACACAGTTTGAGTAGTTAACTTGTGAATGGTAAAAGTGAGATAGATATTCCTCCAATACAAATTCGTAGGCCTAATTGCAAATAGAAAAAAAATCACTTGAAAACCAAAAATAATTGTTTACATAAAATTGTTAGTTCAATTAAGAGTTGTTAATTCTGGCTCCATTGCTGAAGCTTAATCAATTCCTTTTCTTGTTAATGTTGTAACTGTAACCCCCCCCCCCCCCCCCCCCCCCCCTCAAGAAGAAAAAGGACCAACATTTGTCTTTGATTATTATTAAATTCTTTACATTGACCTCATTCAATGAATAATAGTGTCTTATTATTACGGAATGTTACATTTCCCTCTGTTGTTGTGAACGGCCAAGTCCACCGTCCAAAACAATTCAGTTTAATCATTAGAATACAATTAGAGGGCAAGTGTTTTTGTTGGATGCACTAATATGGAGTAATTTTCTTATGAAAATGTGAATATTGATAAACGATTACCGGTAATATACAAATCCATGATTGAGAATAAACAATACTCAGAAAATTGAATCGATTCTTCAATGTTAAAAAAATAGAATACACTTAGAGGGCAAGTCCACTCCAAAAATGAATTACTTTCAATAGAAGCATACAAATCAGAAAAACCTATCAAAAAAAAAGTTTGACCAAAATCGGATAACTAATAATAAAGTTATGAATTTGTGATGACATGAAAAAGTTTGAAAGTCACAAGACAAATTTGCAACTCACTCATGAGTCTGTGACTTCATTGCCTCACTATTCATCCATTTATATCGATAATATAAATTTACAATTTCCCTCCTAAAAAATCTGATTTTCTCACACCAGCATTCAAGTTATATTGACATTACCGGTAATATGTTTTTGTTGGATGCACTAATATAGAGTAATTTTCTCATGAAAATGTGAATATTGATAAACGATTAATATACAAATCCATGATTGTGAATAAACAATACTCAGAAAATTGAATCAATTCTTCAATGTTCGAAAAATAGAATACAATTAGAGGGCAAGTCCAATCCAAAAATGAATTACTTTCAATAGAAGCAGAAAATTCAGAAAAACTTATCAAAAAAAAGTTTGACCAAAATCGGATAACTAGTAAAAAAGTTTTGAATTTATAATGACATGAAAAAATTTAAAAGTCACAAGACAAAATGGCAACTCACTCATGAGTCCATGACACCATTGCCTCACTATCCATTTATATCGTTAATTTAAATTTAGAATTTCCCCCCTAAAAAATATGATTTTCTCACACCAGCATTCAAGTTATATTGATAGTCCCGGTAATACCTTTTTGTTGGATGCACTAATATAGAGTAATTTTCTTATGAAAATGTATATATTGATAAATTATTAATATACAAATCAATGATTCAGAAAATTGAATCAATTCTTCAATGTTAAATTTTTTTCTGTGAAATCACACAATATACATTCAATATGATACAACCTGGGCAAAGGGGTGTGAAAATCAAGTTTTGGGGAATAGAAAGGGAAATTAAAGGGATCATAATATATAAATCAATTGATAAATAGTGAGGCAATGACGTCACAAACTGATTGGAAATTTGTGTGGTGATTTTCTGAATTCTATAGTTCTTTATACTTTCCTATTGGTTATCTGATTTTAAAGGTAATACAAAGTTTTTGAAAATGTTGAAAATTTGGTGGATAGTGATTCCTTACAATTTGGATATATTTGGATGCTCCTGTGGATATATTATAAGCACTAGAAAATTTAGCCCCTAAAACACTTTTGCTTTCGAGAAAAATTGAATATAAAAATTTAGCGGTGCTCCTGGTAAATTTTGATAATGATTCGTCCGTACAATGGTAGCTGCGACCATGAAAATCTCAGAATACGTAGTTGTGATACACAATTTCCAAACAGAAATAGCTAATCAGTCGATTTTAGTCAAGAAACATTGTTTTATAGCTTAATTAATATCTTGACCTTGAGAGGCAGGTATACAACATAAAAAGCGTACTATTTACAATTCCATAACTTTTGACTCAATTTCAATGGTGACAACGATCACTGAATTTTTTAGGATCGCATATGCTTCCAATATGTTCATTTGAACAAAATTCAGGACCCCATACCAAAAATTTGTATCTCCCTCTGTTGTTGCCAAGAGGTCAATAACGAAATGCGCGGGACTTCAAAGAAAAAGCTCATGCAACGGCGTATCGTGATAAGGGGCGGTTGCGCAGTAATCCAAATTTAATGCTGGGGGGGGGGGTCTGAAATTGAACCCCCCCCCCCCCCCCCAGTTGGAATAGGGTATATATTCATACAACTATTCAGAAGTTTGGATAACAAGATTTTCCAGGTTTGAATGTTCATTTCAAATACTATATTTTTTTTCTGCCAAATCGGATCGCAGATGGATCATGGAATCTGGTAAACATAAAAAGTTCAAATTACATTAGAGATCCAACAGGAAAATGGTAAATGAATGAATTATAATTTGATGTCATATCTTTAACAGGTATTACACTTCAGCAGTACAGGGGAGCGATGAAGGAAGGTATTGACTGGACTTGCTCAGGTTGCAGTTTACAGGCGATGAACAGAGATGACGAAGTTGCTTCCATTGTTTCCCAATTTGAGGTAATACTAATATGTCAATTGATTTTCATATGTACATGTAGACCTATATCTACATTCATATCAAAGTGATTAGTTTAATCCAAAAACAAAAAACTTGTTTTAGAATTCAAAGCTACATTAAAATTAAAATGGCTGCAGGACGCCACATACCGGTAAAAAAAATGAGCCCTTTTAGGGCGTGACATGACTATCTATCTTTAATCTTTAAAACATAATATACCGGTATATATTTTAATAGAAATACATCCAACAACAAAAAATTGCCCATGCACACTCATTCTGTTGACCAGGAAGCTACAACCAACTTATGATATACAGGTTAGAATTACAAATTTTGTTTATTGGTTGTTAATTTACCTCACTGCTAAAGAAAGTAAGCAACCAGAGGACCAACTGCTTCAGGTCCTTTTCAAAAGAGGACATAAATCACAGGTGAATAATCATATGTAACTTATTTTGCTTAAAACTATAGAAATGTAGGAACATAACTGTCAATGTGTTTTCTTTTCTTTATGTGTTTATCCCAACAGCCCATTGGGGAAAGCAGTCGTCTGTCTTCCATAGAGCCACTAAACCTCACGAACGACTCATTGATCGTCGAGCAGTCTCTCTCGTCCGATGAAGGGCCGCCACCAAACCCCACCAACGACTCATTGATCGTCGAGCAGTCACTCTCGTCCGATGAAGGGCCGCCACCAAACCCCACCAACGACTCATTGATCGTCGAGCAGTCACTCTCGTCCGATGAAGGGCCGCCACCAAACCCCACCAACGACTCATTGATCGTCGAGCAGTCTCTTTCGTCCGATGAAGGGCCGCCACCAAACTTCACCAACGACTCAGCAGATCAGTCATCAATCGTCGAGCAGTCTCTCTCGTCCGATGAAGATTCGTCGATCATCGACCAGGCCACCATCTACCAGGTTGTATAGGGTTGCTCCCAACGAAGGAAAAAGTTGCTTCTTGACAGTCATGGCTACAGCTATGTGGAAAAGAGGACGAATGCCAACAGAACAGTCTGGAGGTAAGACATACAAATATAAATATGGATCTATTTTATCACAGAGATGTTACAGATGGAACTTCCTTCCTCGATAATGCTCGCTGACATAATGAATAAAAGATGTAAAATCAAACATAATTCTCTTAAATTATCTCTTGCATGCATAAATGCGCAGATATATTTAATGATATTTGAAGATTTTAAAAAAGCTAAAAAGCTAAAAAATTAGAGGAACGATCTTAACACAGAGAAAAGATTAACTTTGAACAATATACACTGTTTTTCATTTTTATAAATTTTTATTTTATTTCAACTGTTTGAGACTCAGAGTTGTTTTAATAAATTATGTTCGGGGACTCAATCCATCCATAACATCTTCCTAAGCTTATTATATATTACAATTATTTTTTTGACAAACTTTGTAGAGCGTCAGATCTGACGGACACTATACAAAAAACTGTTACTATTATTTAACTTTACTTTGTCAAATTTTGTTTAAACTTTGTCAGATTTAATATCATCTTGTTCAAACTTTCAGCTTTTCATGAAAGCTACTTCGTAATGCAGGCGAGACCGCCAGGGGCGTTTCACTTCTTTACGAAATGAGGAAAAATGTAATACATGTCTTAAGTCATAATGCAAATAAAAACGAATTCTCACTATGTCTCTTTCAAATCATAGGTGCTCTGTCAGGAACAGTGAGGTAAAGTGCTCCTCGACCGTGATCCAGCAAGGGATGGTCTACACGCCTGGTCTCCATCGCCACATCCACCCTCCTAAACATGCTGAGGTACATCGAAGGCTGCTGCACAAAGAGCTCAAGATCCAGGCCAAGAGGCAGCCACTGGCTGGAGGCATGGAGATAGCTGAGGGCGTCCTGCTCCAGCGTGGTCTGACCTACCCTGCACGGACAGCGACACTGAAAAGGATGGCCAATCGGGTCAGGGAAGCTGACAGACCGAAAGAGCCAAGAACGCTGGATTTCGACCTCAACGAAAACTTCCTGCCCGATGGTAAGAAATAAAAAAAAATAATAAAAATGATACGCTTGCCAAAAAGGAAATGAAAATTCATGGTGTGAAGTAATGAACTTTTATAAACGATAGTGATAACTATTAAACATACAAATCCAATGGAATTTCATTACAAATCCAATAGAATTTTATTGGTTATAAAATATAAGAATAAGGGCAACAAAATTGTTCATATCAGGTTAAATAAAGCAAGAGCACGAGTCAGTACCTACCTGTGCTAAGCTAGATCATATTCACAATTATATCTGATCTTTTTTTTTTGATTTTTTTTTTTTTTTTTAATATCAGTTGGTCCATCATACGTTCACAAGAAAATATTTTTGTTCTATATTATTAAATAATAATATTTATATTCCCTTCTTTCTTGCTCTTTTCACAACTTACAGATTTCCTGGTTGCAGATGTAACCCGTGGAGGCCACAGGAGTCTCATTTATGCTACCCCTCAACAGCTGCAGCTGCTGAGGCAGGCACAGACCTGGTTTGTAGATGGTACATTTAAAGTGGTCAGGCTCCCATTCTATCAATTGCTGGTGGTGCACGCTTACTACGAAGTTGGAGCTTCCATCAAGCAAGTTGCCCTCGCTTACATCCTGATGTCGAGCAAGAGGAGTGGTGCATACAGGGAGGCCATGCAAGAGCTACGGGATGCACTGCCAGGACCAGCTGCTGTGGAAGAAATCATGGTAGATTTTGAGGCAGCTCTCTGGAAGGTTCTTCCACGGATATTCCCACAGGTAATTAAAAAAATATTGTACTATAAGGAGTCATTAATGTACATAAAATATTACAAATTTCTGTACAAACATGTATATACTACTCCATGGTTCAAGGACACTTTCATGTTCATACAATACCTGTGTTGTATACATTTATTTGACATATGGTGAACATTCACCCATCTTCTAATCAGGAACAAGTCTGTTTATTGCCAGCTAGGGTCAATTAAATTTGCCAGGGTCAGGATTCAAGTGCATCTTATTGCCAATTCTAAATAATTTTGATGCATTTACTGCAGACAAATTCCAATCAAGATTGAAATTTCGTTTCAAACTCATATTTCCCTGAAGGATGAAAAATGTAAATGTTTTCCATTACAGTAATACACTATACATTTTCTCTTCTCACTTTAAATCTTGTCTTCACAATTTTCATTTCAGGCACGATTGGTGGGCTGTAACTTTCACTGGAAGCAAGCCGTCTTTCGGAGAGTACAGGCTGTTGGTCTGACAGCAGCGTACACAACGGATGATGCCACAAGGACGCTACTCCAGAAGGTCATGGCTCTGCCATTCCTGCCACTAAACGAAGTGGTGCCAGCATTCCAACTGCTTCGGCAACAGAGCAGTACGCCACCACTTGATGAGGTAAATGTGCATACCGATATAACCTGTAGAATAACAATATATGCTTGTATGTACATGATACAAGGACAAATTTGTTACACATGGTATATTTACAATTTACGGTACTCATTGCTGCTTGAATTATTATCTAAAATATGCACTATAAGAACTGAAAAGATTGAAATCACTGAGAACATAAATTAAAAATGAGAAACAAATATTAGGCATTAATTCACCTGCACATGTATATTTTCAAATTATTTTCCTCATTATTTTGATGACAAAAACAAATGTATCTACTAATAGCACCCCATGTATATGACCATATTTTGAAGTTATTGATATAATTTGCCCTTGATATTAATATACTTTTATTTCAAAAGAGGAACTAGAGGAATCAAATTTTACAAATTATCAATTGTCATAGAATGTTTCATTGGATTTTTTTTTTATTGTATTACTTGAAGGCAAACCATTTTATACTCATCAATAACAGTTTTATTTATTAATTTGTTGTTAACTTTATATCTTCCAGCTCTTTGCCTATGTAGAGACTACATGGATAAATGGGCGTACGTGGCCTGTTGGGGCTTGGAATGTCTACGGCAGGTCAATCAGGACAAACAACTGTGCCGAAGGGTACAATCATCGCCTCACAGTTAGGGCTGGGGGGAAGAGCATGGGGCCGTACCAGCTGGCAGCACTGCTCTTCAGAGAGGCCCAGCTGGTGGACATGACCGTCAGGCTGGTGAATAGACACCTCATCACCAGGAGGCAACGGCAGATGACAAGGACACTACAAGCCCGCGTTTTTAGAGCGTGGGAGTGCCACAGGACTGGAGACATGACCACGCCTGAGCTTCTTAGTGTCTGTGCTCGCACATATGGGCAAGCACCATAGAAAAACGTTGATTGGCATTAAACCTGTATTACACACACTTGTATTATACATGTACATAGAGTGCATACCAAACAGTCACTGTAACTCTGTGACATACTTTTAATTGATATTATTCATTAATACAAAAGATTATTTTTGCTATGATACTTGATTATGATAGGCCTGAGGGAGACGAGCATGATTTGCATCATAAAAACATGTTCTTTTCTCTTTTATCAGTTTTTACCGTAACACTGCGACATTTTGATTCTAAATGGTCACTGAAGCGTAACACTCTTCAATAATTAAAAGTTGAACATATACCTGTTAATTATGAGTATGTGGATTCGTACATGTATGTAAGAAATCAAAGTTGGGCATTGTCTTGATCTAACTACTATTACATTACTTAACTATTGTCATAAATTAACAATATTTAATTATGCTAGTTATTTTAGCAGATATTAGCAATATTAGCAAATATTCAATATTTTGAATTTTGAACCTTGAAATTATCATGGGTTGCCCATTTGAGATTTAAAAATACTAGGTCCTCTAACAAGTCTCATCATTGGATTTATTTGAACAATGAAGCAAGACAGTTATTGTGCCACAGAGGCACAAAATTATTAAATAGTTTGAAATTGAGTGATTTAAATATTCAGTTTAATGATATTTGTATAAAACCATATGAAACATTTTTTAAAGATTATTTTAATTTTAATAAATGTATACAGGTATAGAAAATCATGTTTTCCAATTATGATTTTACTTTTTTTTTAAACATTTTTTAAAAAAGTCTTTAATATATATAAATATCAGCAATAGTACTACATTTGTAATTATTCTAACTTTTTAAATACAATATTTATTATTGCAATATCTTCGTATGTGCAATATTACAAGTTTACATTGAGCTTTCAATACCTTTTTCCAATCATTTATCTTATAAAATAGAATACCTATTCTACTTTATATTCTTGTAGTAACTATCAGTATTTCAAATCCATATTTATATACGTTTCTCTTATGTCTTACGTTAAGCTTTTAAGTTTTTTGTTCATCTCCTTTTATTACTTTGTTTTGTTACTATTTGAATGGATTGGAAATAAAGACTGAATTGAATTGAATTGAACCTTGCTTGAGACTCTTATTTGCAGCCCTGGCACTGAGAATTTTGACCAATCTGCCAATAGGCAATACCAATTTGTCACAATGGTTTGAACTGAACACGGATCGTAGACAGTATAACAGGCATGCATGGTAAAATTGGTAATTAATGAGTATCGAGACAGATTGGATGGGTCTCACTCAGAGTACTCAGTCCCTTTCTGCTGTGCTATACAATTTATTTAATACCAATTTATCTCTTTAAAAAATAACTTCAGGTTTTTATTTTTCCATATTCTCTTTTCCTTTTTTTGACATCCATGCCCCATGTAACTACGCCACAAGACCGAAGATCTTGAATACATGAATACAAACTTGCACTACATACAAGGGTCTCAACTAGACTTCGCCAGAGGCGGTGCCCCTTTTTACATAGGAAAAATGCCCCTTTTACTTTGACAAGTGCCCCTATTACATAGGAAAAGTGCCCCTATTCACTTTTTAAAGTGCCCCTTCCCATTTCTACCTCTGATAAGTGCCCCTTTTATTTTGATGCGTATAGAGGAGGGGGGGGGGTGGGGGTGGGGGCTGCGTAAATATACAAAAACTTGAAACCAACGCCTTTAATAATTCTTTTTTTGTAGAATTTTTGTGAGGCAGCTCCCTCCAAAAAAAAAAAGGCGATTCGTCAGCTCACTTCTCTGCTTTGAATACTATGCTAGACCCGTGTGCTAGGCATGGGCGTCAATCCAAATCAGACCGTGGGGGGGGGGGGGGGACACAAGTTCAGACAGGGCGGCACCAGGTTAATTTGTAAGGGGGGGGGGCGAATGGGCTCGCCACGCAGGGGGGTGGTGTCTGAGGGGATGTGCCCCCTCAGAAGTTGGATACTTTTTTAATTGATGCATAAATGGCTCAATTTGGTGTATTCTTTTTGCACATTAGAAAAAAAACAGTAGAACGCAGGGGGTGTCTAAGGGGGGTGGGGTGTGCCCCCCTCAGAAGTTGAAGATTTTTGTTTAAATTGACGGATAGATGGCTTGATTTGGGGCATACTTTTTGTCAAATTAAAAAGAAAACAGTAGAACGCAGGGGGTGTCTGAGTTGAATCTTTTTTTTTTAATTGATGGATAGATGGCTTGATTTGGGCCATACTTTTTGCCAAATTAAAAAGAAAAAAGACTTAAGTTCAACTAACGAGAAACAAGAACGCAGGGGTGTCTGAGCCCCCTCAGAAGTTGAAGATTTTTGTTTAAATTGATGGATAGATGGCTTGATTTGGGGCATACTTTTTGTCAAATTAAAAAGAAAACAGTAGAACGCAGGGGTGTCTGAGGGGGGATGTGCCCCCCTCAGAAGTTGAATCTTTTTTTTTTAAATTGATGGATAGATGGCTTGATTTGGGCCATACTTTTTGCCAAATTAAAAAGAAAACAGACTTAAGTTCAACTAACGAGAAACAAGAACGCAGGGGTGTCTGAGCCCCCTCAGAAGTTGAAGATTTTTTTTTAAATTGATGGATAGATAGCTTGATTTTGGGCATACATTTTACCAAATTAAAAAGAAAACAGTAGAACGCAGGGGGTGTCTGAGGGGGGATGTGCCCCCCTCAGAAGTTGAATCTTTTTTTTTTAAATTGATGGATGGCTTGATTTGGCCATACTTTTTGCCAAATTAAAAAGAAAACAGTAGAACGCAGGGGTGTTTGAGGGGGGATGTGCCCCCCCTCAGAAGTTGAATCTTTTTTTTTTAAATTGATGGATAGATGGCTTGATTTGGGCCATACTTTTTGCCAAATTAAAAAGAAAACAGTCTTAAGTTCAACTAACAAGGAACAAGAACGCAGGGGTGTCTGAGCCCCCTCAGAAGTTGAAGATTTTTTTTAAATTAATGGATAGATGGCTCGATTTGGTGCATACTTTTTGCCAAATTAAAAAGAAAACAGTAAAACGCAGGGGGTGTGGCCCCCTCAGAAGTTGAAGATTTTTGTTTAAATTGATGGATAGATGGCTTGATTTTAGGCTTAATTTTTGCCCAATTAAAAAGAAAACAGTCTTAAGTTCAACTAACAGGAACAAGAACGCAACGGGAGGGGGTAGATAGTTGAATTTGTCGTTTCCATTGAACAATCAGCCTTAAAGTTGGGAAGATACAAGGGATTAATTTGATTTTTTCAGTTGGTGAAAGGATTTTCATCGTAAACCAATGTTTGAACTTCCGGTAATGTGAATGTAATATTAATGACGCTTCTAGTTTTATTCATAAAATCTGATCGCCTGATTTGGCTTGATTTTTCTCAACACAAGAGAGAAAGAGAGGAAGAAAGAAAAAAAAAGAAGATTTTAACCCCGAATCATGGGGGGGGGGGGGGGGGACATTTCGCCACCTGAAAATTCGTGGGGGGGACGTGTCCCCCCGTCCCCCCCCCCCCCCAGGATTGACGCCCATGGTGTTAGGCCCTAACGTAAGATATAGCTATTTATTAAGTCTTTAACTTTTAAGAGTAAAATATGAATATCTGATTATGAAAAAAGAAAAATTCCATTCCTTCAATTCATTAATCACCATCATGTTAATCAGAGATTCTACCCTGAATGAGTAGTAAAGATGATGTAGCTATAGTGGTCTAGTTTACTCACTCAATCAAATTGGATATTCTACTCTGAATGAATGAATAATGATAATATAGTAGATATAGATCTAGATGAATGTAGGAACCTACTGTAGTTTGATTAGTTTACTCACTCGATCAAATTGGGCAGTGCAGTGCAGCGGGTACGGATGCCGAGTCAGTGAATTCCCCCGCCGACCCGCCTGGCGGCGGCGCTGTACTGCTAGCTTGACACTGAGCTGAGCGATGAGCTGCTGCGCGGTGCACAACAGTAGTCTGCTAATTTACGGCCAGGACGAAAGCATGTGAACAAACTTCAGCCATCTCGTCTAAAATGTAGTACATTCGACTTCTCAATAACGAAATGTATACCAGGAATCAAAAATAGACCTTCATGCATTATGAAAATGATATTTTTGCAGTGATTTACTGACAAACACACTGCTCGAATTTCAGTGGTCCGAGTCGATACAACGCACATTTAATGTACGTGCGGCAATGCGATTTGCGAGCTGTGAGTAAATGGTCCGAAATGCCGTTTTTTTGTCATTTTACCTTAAGAGAAGTTATATATTGTCTTTAATAGTATCATATAACACAATTCCATTGCAGATTGTGGTTGGAAATGGCATTATTAAGTCACAATGAGCACAAACATATACACATTGGTATCTCTCGATCGATTAATCATGTCGGGACATCTCGCCCCAGCTTAAAAGGCTGGGGCGAGATGTCCCGTGGGGCGAGTTAGCCCGACCCCGTTGAATCGACGATACAACGTTAATGAATCGTCGGGTAAGGACGAAGAATCACCCTTTTTCGCATCGAAGACCTCTTGAATTATAATTTTCAATTGGTTGGAAAGATGCCCAGAGGAGTCGAAAAACATTGTAAGTCAAAATTGTAATTACTACCTCTTTACATTGCGAAAAAATGTGACCCAACCCGGTGTTTGAATCGTTTTCAGAAACGGGCTCTGGAGCTCCGACACCGGAGCTCCTGGGAGTTTAAATGCTCGAGGTGTTGCCGTAACAGGTACCTTACTCGGCGCTAGTGTAGTTCCGTATCCATTTTTTTAGCAGTTCCATATCCATTCTTAGCAAAGAAAATTTAGCCCAATTTTTTACTAATTTTAATCATAATCATATATCACAATTTCCACCTGAATTTGGATCACATCCGAAATCGGGAAGCCTCTGTTTAAGGCTTTGATGTCAACATCGTCGCTCAGTACCGTCTCTAAGCTATAGCTTTGCAACTCAAACTGAAGCTATCAGTCCAAAATTATGCAAACTTCTTGTATTGTTTATGGTATCGTGCATGCGCGTAATACCATAAACCATACGAGAAGTTTGCATAATTTTGGACTGATAGCTTCAGTTTGAGGTGCGGAGCTATAGCGTAGAGACGGTACTGAGTGAAGACGTCGACATCGAAGCCCTAAACGGAGGTTTCCCGATGTCGGATGTGATCCAAATTCAGGTGGAAAATGCAATATATGATTATGATTTAAATAAGTAAAAAATTGGGCTAAAATTCTTTTGCTAAGAATAGTACTGCCAAAAAAATGGATACGGAACTACACTAGCGCCCCTTCCTTATTAAATATCGAAACCACCTTTTTTATACAAAAGCGAAAAGGGGGGAAAATAACTGATCTTTACATTAAAGGGATCGTTTAACAATGTTAAATCTGAGATACACGGCCCTACATGTTATAGGTGTCTGTGATATGGTGTAATATTGAAGCCCTACAAAAATTGCGCTTCAAAATGATCAAGAAGTGCCTCAAAAAAGTAAAAAATCTTTGAGTGACCGGTTTTACCATACTCGTTTTCCCCAATAGACTGTAGTGTTATGAAAACCGTCAGGCGAACGGTTTTCAAATTTTGTAATTCCAATCATAAATATCTTGATAATCAGACAGGCGATCGGCTTGTTAAAGTCATGGGGTTCCTGACTGACCTAAAGGTTTATAATTATCATTGCATCTGAGCTAAATCCAGAATTTTGTTTCAGAATCTGAGACGAAGTTACCGGATCCCTTTAAGTGCAAGAATTTTTTGAAACATCACACTATTTACAGTAGAAAAAAGGAAGACAAAAATTAAAATAACATCGAACTTGAGCCTGAGGCAATGTGTACACTGCACTAGCTGACACTCACTGTCACACCTCGAGAAGGAAGATGGACCTTGGAAGAAAGATAGACCTGGAAACTCAACTGCAAATCTCTGCAATTTATCCAGTACATCCGGTAATAAGGTTTTAAGGTAATAAAGAAGGTAGAAAATGAGATCATTGCCATCAATACGCATTAGCATTGACCCCTGGCACAATGCGTTGCTGGTGTGCGGACACCCAACCCACATCATACAACTAACATTTCATTTGTAATAAAGGAATTAATGCAGTACACAGTAGCCATGCAGTAGGCCTACGTCTACGAGGATATTATTTGAAATAGACTAACCTTGTTTTAGTCTTTAGAAAACTACATGGGGTATGGACTATGTTGCGTGTTAACTAGTAATCCCACATAATTCCCTTTTTTAATTAAACTACTAAAAAGCAGTATCCCTCCAGACAAGAAAACACTTAATAAATGATCACATCCAGACAAATTGATTATGGTTAAAAACTGGTTCTATATTCTATAATTTCACATAAGATACAATGATTACAGAATTATCAGAAACCTCTTCTGTCTATCTCAACAGTGACAGACAATTAAACTATCACTAGGTCCTTGGTAGTTACTATTAATAATCAAACATAGATAACTTCCAACAGCACATTAATGTAAAGGAGACTCAACTTAGTCACTATGGTATTAATGATTACCGCTGAATACAAGTCTCGAAATATCAGGAGTCTAGCTGTTCAGTACAACGTAAAACAGTACCAAAACAAGTCAGTTAAATATCATTCACACTGCATGAATAATAACAGTCAAGAAAATACTACTCAAATCTAAGCTAGACAGCGTTTAGATTTACTTACATAGGCACGAAATATTGTGGTTCAAGAAACCGCTAAACAAATCTCTACTTGTGTATGTGTACGGAATGCACAACACGAGAATACAACAATATATCGGTGGATCTAGACTATAGCAGATCTAGATCAGTAGACCAGGCATAGGCCTAGAACTAGTGCAATTATAAAGATGTAAAATATGTGTTAGTAAGCGTACGCACTCAACAACAGGCACTCAGTCAGTCAAAATAAGGCCTCACAATGATAAACAATGCAAAGCATAAATCACAATATAATTAACGTTACGTGAGTCATTGGAGTTGAATTCAGAGTAGATCTTCTTCAAGTTCTAGATAGATGTAGAAACTAGCTAGACTAGTCGAAAACGGTGGTCGATGAGCTGGTTGTCGATCGCGTAGGATATGCAGACGATGATCGACGCTAGGTGAATACCACGATGATGAAGACGATGTTGAAGACAACGGTGATGACAACAATGATGAAGACGACGCTGGTGAAGACAGCGATGATGAAGTCGACGATGAAGACGACGCTGGTGAAGACAGCGATGATGAAGACAACGGTGATGAAGACAACGATGATGAATCAGTTAACAGATGAATACAATGATGATGCAGTCAATGTCAATAGATCAACTTCAGTGACTTGCGATGCAGGTCGAAGAATCAAATGTCGAGACAATATATATGAAGTCGATGATAAAAGGTTGTCAAACAATAATGCAGGTGAGAAAAACGTTAGATCATATTAAATGTTCTATTCTCACTGCTGGTGAATTAAAGTGTCGTCAATGTTGAACATCGAGAGAGTCAAAATATATCTTGCAAAACGTACAAGATGTAAATAGGTGAGCACGTCCACCGGGAATGGTCCGGGGACGTAGCAGTTCAATCCTCGTTGGATACAATTTTCTAGGTACAAATATCAACACAATGACAGCATGTGTGTATACCAATATTAAAACAGCTCACTGATTCCCGCACAGGAAAATCAGAAGAGCGCCAATCAACTACAGCGCGATTGGTTCAAAACAAGCGCACATGTATGTTAATAAGGCACGTGATCTAAATACTTATGAATAAATACGCGTACATCTATGTTAATTGGTCATGTGATCAAAATACTAATGAATAAACATCGTTATATAATAAATCGAGTTAAAACCAGTTCTGAGGACATGGCGTAATACCAAATCCTCGAACTCTCAATGACTTCTAAAGCGGCCATTTTGGATTAAAAACACAATATGTATACCAGTGAATTATAAATGAATGCACTGTAACATTTGTCGCTACAAGTCTTATCAGGTTTGCAGAGGCAGCATGTCGTCGTCGACAGACTTCATTCTAAATCTACTCCAAACTAAAGAAAGATCGGATCTTAACATTTAGTAAGATCAATCACTGAATCGAACTCGGAAGCGAGATGACGCGGCAGTACGTACTCTGGCAGCAGAAAGATGGCGATTGGGTGGGTCGCGGGGGAGCGATTGAAAGGGGGAATCCCCGGCTGCGCGTTTTTGTATTTTGTCCGCAATACAGCCTATAGAGGTCTAGCAAAATAACTTCTACGTTCGCGCGGGGTACACAGTGTTAGGCAGCCTTCATATCTCATGTTGTGTAGATAGACCATATCTCTATACGGTAGTTGTAATCAGCCATATCTCGTGTTGTGTAGACCTATATTGTAAGAACGCTTTAAAGGGGAATCGCGCATTGACTATGATGTTATATTCTTGAAACAATTAAAGAAGCATGTTTTTTTTCTCTCAAATGTTTCTTCAATTTTTTTAAAGACTTTATCTAGATTCTTTTACGATATTATTAATTTGCAGAAGGCCGTTACCCCCCCCCCCCCCCCCGAGGACAATTACCCCCACCCCTCGGAAAATTACCCCCATCCCCCACCCTGATAATAAGTCAGTGGTTTTGATAAAAGCAGATTTTTTTTCGGGGGGGGGGGGGTAATTTTCCGGGGGGTGATTGTCCATAGGGGAATTGTCGTAGAACCCTAATTCCTATATAGCACTAGTAAACCCCAAGCCCTATCCCATACACTGCCATCCAGTATCATAATTATAACCAGTTGAAAAGTACGCTTTAATTACTTGACGTTTTATATACAGATTGAAATACACATACCTCTAATTTAAGATCAAGCAAGTTTAAGTCGCTTAAAAATTTGCATTAATCCCTTGTTTTAAGCCCCAGTCCCATATAAAGCCGGACCAGCACGGACGAGCACGGACCACTCCGGACCATCCCGGACCATGGTCTGGGGTGATCCGGGATGGTCCGGGATGTTTTGTTCAAAAAAGTGTGATGCTTTTAAGCTACAGTCCCATATACGTCCCGGACCGTCCCGGACCATCCCGGACCCCATCCGGGGTGATCCGGGATTCGGTCCGTGTTGACACCGTGTTGGCACCGGGGTGGTCCTGGATGGTCCTGGATGGTCCTGGGCGGTCAATAACTCACTCCCGGACTGCCACGGATCAACACGGACCGCCCCGGCGCCACTACGGATGACCCCGGACCCAGCACGGTGGCTACACGGATCACCCCGGATCAAACTATTGTCCCGGACCGTCCCGGACCACCCCGGCAGTTTTTGACCGTCAAAAACATCCGGGGTCGACTCCCGGACCGCCCAGGACCATCCAGGACCATCCAGGACCATCCAGGACCACCCAGGACCACCCCGGTGCCAACACGGTGTCAACACGGACCGAATCCTGGATCACCCCGGATGGGGTCCGGGATGGTCCGGGACGGTCCGGGACGTATATGGGACTGTAGCTTTACATATTTTTGAATATCGATTGAAACAATATCAAGTTGGATGCATGGCCCCAAAAGGGATGCCTCAAAACGGCGGTTAGGTAGAATGAAATTGAGAAAGAGAGAGAGATACATATGAGGGAGGGGCGTGAGTGAGAGGGGGTATAGTGAGGGCGAGGGGAGAGAGAAACTGAGAAAGAGAAAAGTCGAAAATTTAGATAGGCAAATCAAGAGAGAGATAGGGAGAGAAGACAGAGAGGCCAAGATAGAGAGAGAGAGAGAGAGAGAGAGTAAAGGAAAGAGAGAGAGAGAGAGAAAGAGGGGGGGGTCGATGGAAAGCAGTATACATTCTACATGAAAGAGAAAGAAAAACTAACTTTTGAACACTATGAGTAATCTGATTCCTTTTTTTTGGTCACATCTCTCCAATCTAATGTCCATGCTGCGTTGCTGGCTGAAGGATGTGGAAAACATGAAATTTCCTTTGTCAATAAATAGGTCTCCTCCCCTAAATTCTAATACACCATTCAACATATAATTATTGTTTCTTGGGTCTTGTAACTTTTAAGATGAATTAATTAGAAACTTAAAGAATAAAACATGTGAACATTAGGATCTCTTCCTGTCCCCTGCATTATGGACTGGACATGCTTGAGGGAGTGAATAATAACATTTCGGACAAGTTTGCAGACCTTTGTGAAAAGACGCGTAGCCTATACAAGGGGTTGAACTTTAAAGTGTTTTTGTTGACTTCAACAGTGTTACAAAATGAGCTAGATGCCGTTGATGGGCGTGGCCGACAACCAAACTATGCCGCCACAGGTTATTGAAACCGATGCTTTAGTGAGTATAAAGTCTTCTCATCTTAAGCTGTATGATATTTCATTCGGTGTCACGATTGAACTCCTTCAGTATTCCTCGTTTGTAGGATTAATAATAATAATAATAATAGTGGGTTCTTGTATAGCGCTCATGTCAGTCAGATTTGACCCTCCTGGCGCTCCCGATTATTACCCTGGCTTTAGCACGGCTGCCATACGTCGCTCTAGCATTTCAAGGAATAAATTCCTATTTATGTATCATAAAATTATTCAATCCAGTGATAAGTATTGTTTAAAATTAAATTCGATGTGTATTGTGTATGTTGGTAGGAACACTGGTCTCTGATTGAGTGTTACCATATCATTGGCGGATTCATTGTGCACAGGGGGCACGACCGACCCCCCCCCCCCCCCCCCCCAAAAAAAAAAAAAAAAGAGGAGGAACTTGAGAGCATGGCTGGTATCCTGATTTTCTTGCTTTCCGTTTCTTTCTTTCATTCTGTTCTTGCTTGCTTGGTAAAAAGATGTAGGACTTGTGCCCCCTCCCCTCCCTCCCCCTGCATGAGAATTGTGGAACCCCAACTGCCGGTCTCGGATCAGTGTTTATCCATGATAAGATCCTCCATCCGGGTACATAGTTACAGTATAACAGCCCCAATGCAAATATCAATTGAATAAGAACTTACGCAACTCAAGCACCGAGTTTTTAAATTAGTGGTTTTCTCCTTTTATATAGGGCACAGTTAACCACACGCAGAACCTCGAAGGGAATTAGATCATCGTGCCTTTTAATTGGCTTCATGCAGGGCAAAATTTAGCCAGGGGATCGTCTCTTGCTCCTTTACCTTTAATTTAGCGAGCAATTCGAGAGGCCATGAATTTTAGATTTAACCGCTCATAGCACATTGGGTATCATAAAACTGTGCCCCTGCCCCCCCCCCCCCCCCCCCCCCCCGGGCCGCCTCTGGCTCAACCGTTTGAAACAGCTGAACCAATTATAGCTTCTCAGTAGCCAATTGTTTATTTATAAATGTGTCCAATAATTACGAAACACTGATTAGCAATTTCTTTTCGAAAACAGTACATGTCTAAGAAATTTTTGATAAGGGTTCCACTGTTCAAACATTTTCAGCATTAGTGTACGTAATGTGGAAATTTTCTGTGACATTTTGTGTCATTATCTTATGCTAAGATAGACAGATATTGATATCAATTAATGAAGTTCATTTTTTATTCATTTTTAAAAGATAAGTTTTTCTGATTTGTATTCATCCATGCTGGAATTTATCTGTGTGTCTTCAACACAAAGCTGAATTGAATATATGGGTTGTATGGAATAACAATAGTTATATTTGTATTTTCATAATCCAATTGTTTTGGCTATCTTGTATATTGTGTACTAAATGAAAGATTAGAGATATTGAATTGTGAAAAAAAGAAAAGAAAGTTCGGATGAGAGGGGAGGTAAGGGGAAATTAGTGTTTTACAGCAATTGAGAATACTTCGCAAAAAGATACTTTTATTGAAGAGTTGAATGGGCTAAATCAAATTCACCTTATTATCCTATTATCTCACACCTCTCTCTTTCTCTCTCCATCTCTGTATTTCTCTGTTTTCCTCTGTATCCCTATCTCTATAGAACCAGAACTCTCTATCTTTACTTTACATCTCTCTCTTTCTCTTGCTCTCTCTCTCTCTCTATTTATATCCTTCTCTCTCTGTATCGATGAACAGGGACACCCCTTGCTTTTGCTTCTTCTATCTTGTTAATGATTACTGAACTATTCTTTCAACTCTCACATCATTTCTTTATGACTGGAATGGAAATAACATAAAATAACAAGACATAAATACAACATTGCCCAACAAAAATAGAATAAAAAGCATAAACAAAGAAGTAATGTGTGTGAGAGAGAGAGAGAGAGAGAGAGAGAGTGAAAAATACAAAAAATAATGGCAGTCACTTTGGTAAAATCTACAAAAATTCCAAAATTCATAAAGGGTTAGTCCAATAAAATATATTTCCTTTATGTTCACACCTATTTTGTAACTCATTTTCTCTTTCATCTCTCATTCTTTTATCCATACTTCGCTGATACTATTTTCCAAATAATCACCTATAAGATAAATCATATTTCATTTGATTTTCAAATTTATTCAAACTTCCCACTCGAATTTGAATCTTATCAAGCTTAAATTTATCAATTGAGTATATATAGATTAAATGAAATATATAAAAAATATCCCGAACCAGATACAATGAACATTTCAATAAGATGAATATATGCTTGTATGTACATGCATACAGTCGTATTTTACATAAAAAGGATAAGCTTCCCTCACTTTAGAATTAGCATAGGCACTTGCATATATGAACTGAAAATTCAGAATTTCCCCGAGTGATGTTGTACTTTACTGAGGCCATAGGCTGAAGATGAAATATAACGGCACGAGGGGAATTCCAAATTTGGAGGTGAATAAATGTTACACTGAACAATGAAATGCATGCAATATATCGCGTAGAGAACTAGAAGAGATGTGCCCAGTCTAATTCACTTATGCACGCGTTATAACCTGCAAAATAATAACGAATAAATATAACAGAATGTCGAGTGTCTCGTGACACCATTTCAGCTATAGGATACAAATAAACCATAATCAAACTACACCTAGCACATTCTTCCGTCTCATTTGTACATCACAATGTTTAGATATCTAAGGCAACGCAAAATATATTTCTGAAATTCATGATCATCCAATACACATAGAAAGACCGTCTCCTTTGTACATCAAAATGTTGAAATATCTAAGGCACTAAAAAGTAGTTCATGATCATCCAATATACATAGAAATGTTTAGTACATCCTTTTGCATGACATAATTCAGAATAAACTCACAGATCTGAGCGATTTGCATTGTCTATTACGAAAATCAGAGTGGATTATGAAAATGACATCACTTAATCAGAAGAGGATGGTGATCAAAAGGCAAGGTAATGGAATGCTCATGAGAGTAGTGTCTATGTTTGTATCTTATAAGCCAATCAGGAATGCAAACTTACTAAAATATAAAACATATGTACAAGGCAAGTATGGCAAACATATACAAGTTCAAAATATACATGTATCATAATCTGGAATATGTATCATAAAAATTATTGAAATCCGGTACTGAATACAATTAGAATACACATGTATGGTAAACAATATATAGCAGCATATTTACATGTACGCTGGAATGATGTAAAGAAAATCCAGGAAAATATTTCCTCAAATGGATTTAATATATAAGTACTGGTGAATGTAGTTAAACATGTACAAACAATAATCCATCTCAATTAAATATCACACTGATAACTCAGGCATGTTAGATTGACAAAAGAGACATGTTTCTTAAAATTATAGCAGCATATTTACATGTACACTGGAATGATGTCCCAAAAAATCCAGGAAAATATTTCCTCAAACGGATTTAATATAGTACTGGTGGATGTAGTTAAACATGTACAAACAATAATCCACTTTTAATTAATATCACACTGATAACTCAGGCATGTTACATTGACAAAAGAGACATGTATCTTAAAATTATAGCAGCATATTAACATGTACACTGGAATGATGTAAAGAAAATCCAGGAAAATATTTCCTCAGATGGATTTTAAAATCTAAAACTGGATGTAGTTATTTACAAACAATAATCCACGTCAATAATACACTGATAACTCAGGCCTATATTCATACACCCTTACCAGACAAAGCTAGTTCTCGACTATCATGATGAGTTCTATCAAGTTCATAGACAAGATAACTAGAGCAATATGGCTATTAACATCTGGGTCATTTCTAGTAGCAAATTCACTAGTTAATTTAGATTCTACTTAATTATATTTTGTATTGAACATGTGCAATGACATCGACAAATACAGTGACATTCCGATAAGATAATTTAAACAATTACATACTTTAACTCATAACTCACTTTGTGAAAGTTGAGTGGTATTTCATACATTGCATGCAAATCACTAAAACAACATGGTTAAACTCTACAATACACATATACTTGGTACATGCACTACATGAACTGTCTAATACACTAACATCCTTGACAAGGCATTAATCAACATTTGCCACTCTCCACCCAGGTATAAATTGGCACCCGATATGCCAAAACATGATATATTCGGAGGCCGCCTAGGACAGGGTAATAATGTTTGGGCGCAAGAAGCAGCATGGCTTGACAGCATCACTATATCAGAAGCCACCGTTATTATCATTATAACAACTAGTTGCTGGCCGTGTCACCTTCTATTCACAGGCATAATGCATTGCTGAGTAAAAAATGACCCCCTATTTAGAGTATTTTCAGAAAACATTTACACATAACATGACCCCTTTCAGCATAAAACAGGTACACAATTGGCTCTTCATTCAACTCTGTGTTGGGCTTATTAAGTACACATTCACAAAACGTATTCTATTTTTGGAATCACTTTCTACAAATACCTTTCACATGTTTTGAACATTGTGACAATATTATGATCCCTTTCTCTCGAATTCTTCATTCTAACACCAGATAGGGGACTGCACTCATCTACTGGTAGGTGAAGAAGAAGGAAACAGCCTTTTTACCAAAAAATTACTCGAACATTTGCAAACCTCACCAAAAATTACCCCCTCATTTTACCACAAATTTCTTGCTATCAGTCCAGGGCTTGAAACTAACAGGCTAGCAGAGACACATGGATGCCCAAAATCTAGGTCCGGACCCCCAAAATTTGGAAGTTTTTACATAGGGCTAATGCATACAGACTGTAACAAGTTAAATCTGAACATCTTTTCCAAATAACAGTTAGTGTGGAGCCCTGTATCATACATACACGTACATACAAGATGAAGTGTTACCAGTGGGACACTGTCGTACTCTACCAATACCATTGCAACTAGACTTCATACTTTGATTGTTTCTCTGGGATTTCAGGATCATCCTGTGGAACTTACAAGTAGCTTGCCTCTTGTAAGGCCTGCTCAAGCTACTGCTACCCTCTTATCTGTGTGTGCCTGAGATAACTGAAATACAGTATCCAATGTATTGCCAACATGCTGTTGAGGGTGGTCTGATAAGGGTAATGTCCTTTGTGGATAGTGTACATCGGCCATTGGTTGCTGTTAAGGGTGGTCTGATGGTGGTAATGCCCTTCTTGGATAGTGTACATCACCCATAGGTTGCTGTTGAGGGTAGTTTGATGGTGGTATTGTCATCCTTGGATAATGTACATCACCAATGGGTTGCTGTTGAGGGTAGTTTGATGGTGGTATTGTCATTCTTGGATAATGTACATCACCAATGGGTTGCTGTTGAGGGTAGTCTGATGGTGGTAATGCCCTTCTTGGATAGTGTACATCACCCATGGGTTGCTGTTGAGGGTGGTATGATGGTCGTAATGCCCTTCTTGGAGAGATTACATCACCCATGGGTTTCTGTTGAGGGCGGTCTGATGATGGTAATGTCCTGCTTAGATAGTTTACATCACCCATAGGTTGCTGTTGAGGGTGGTCTGATGATGGTAATGTCCTTCTTGGATAGTTTACGTCACCCATGGGTTGCTGTTGAGGGTGGTATGATGGAGGTAATATCCTTGGATAGTGTACATTACCCATGGGTAGTTGTTGAGGGTGGTCTGATAGTGGTAATGCCCTTCTTGTATAGTGAACATCACCCATGGGTTTCTGTTGAGGGCGGTCTGATGATGTTAATGTCCCGCTTAGATAGTTTACATCACCCATAGGTTGTTGTTGAGGGTGGTCTGATGATGGTAATGTCCTTCTTGGATAGTTTACATCACCCATGGGTTGCTGTTGAGGGTGGTATGATGGTGGTAATGTCCTTGGATAGTGTCCTTCACCCATGGGTTGCTGTTGAGGGTGGTCTGATGATGGTAATGTCCTGCTTAGATAGTTTACATCACCCATGGGTTGCTGTTGAGGGTGGTCTGATTGTGGTAATGCCCTTCTTGGATAGTATACATCATGCAAGGGTTGCTGTTGAAGGGGGTATGATGGTGGCAATGTCCTGCTTGGATAGTGTAAATCACCCATGGGTTGCTGTAGTCCGGGGTATGATGGTGGTAACGTCCTTCTTGGATAGTGTACATCACCCATGGGTTGCTGTTGAGGGTAGTCTGATGGTAATGCCCTTCTTGGATAGTGTACATCACCCATGGGTTGCTGTTGAGGGTAGTCTGATGGTGGTAATGTTCTTCTTGGAGTGTGTATATCACCCATGGATTGCTGTTGAGGGTGGTCTGATGGTGGTAATGTTCTTCTTGGATAGTGTACATCACCCATGGGTTGCTGTTGAGGGTGGTCTGATGGTGGTAATGTCATTCTTGGAGAGTGTACATCACCGATGGATTGCTGTTGAGGGTGGTCTGATGGTGGTAATGTTCTTCTTGGATAGTGTACATCACCCATGGGTTGCTGTTGAGGGTGGTCTGATGGTGGTAATGCCCTTCTTGGAGAGTGTACATCACCCATAGATTGCTGATGAGCACCTAACCCCCTTGGAAGGGTGTCAAGGGAAACACTGGTGTTGGCATGTACTGGGTTCACACGACTAGTGCTTGCCATGGTTTCTTGGTACGTTGCTCTTGATTGCTCTGATGAGACATTTCCTGTGTTGTATGTGTTGCCAGGGTAACTACCTCCTAATAGTTGGTGAGGTGACCTGAAATAAGGATGATAAGGACTGTAAGGAATGATAGGAAACTGAGTAACGTTAAAGTGGTCCAAGTCGGCTGAGCTATAAAGGAAATAGTTTTTTCTTACTATCTGTTTGCAAGATGAGAAATAAGTAATGAACTACTATTGGTCTTATTGAAAGTACTATTCTTAAGAAACATTTTGATCAGTGGATGAAGAAGAAGAAAAAATAAATAGAAGAGACAACAGAACCCCCCCCCCCCCAAAAAAAAAAAAATATATATATATATATATATAAAAAGAACACAAAAATTCATCAAAGTTAAAGTTGATTGATTCCACTTTACAGTAGAGAATTTGTTCAATAAAGCTGTTAATGAATATTAAGTTCTGTGAGACAAGAAATCTTCATTGTTTTTAGAGGTATACAGTACCACAATATTGCATGCTCCCAGCAGGAGTATCAGCATTGTAGCTTTCCTTGGTATGCTATTAGAGGCTCTTTGAAAAGTCTACAGTAGTAGTAAATTTTATTGGATAACTTGTTTAGCACAGGGCTAATCTTCCACAAGGTCCATCTGGGTATACTGGTATACTGGGGTGTGCAGGAGGCCCACCACACCGGGGTTTCCCCCTACTCTTATACAAATAGTGCTGTGAGTTCTTAACATGCAAAGGTGGCGACTCTCCTCTACACAGGGCCTCCATTTGACGTCCTATCCGAGGGACGGATTATTTTTCACTTATAGCCTGCGTCTCTGAAGCAAGGGGAGGGGCAATTTAACACACAACGCAGGCATCAGTCATCCGCCTGGGTGGGATTCGAACCCGAGATCTTTGGTTCAACAGGCAAATGCTTTACTGACTGAGCCAACTCGCCTCCTCAGATACATGCTGTTATCTGAATTTTATTTTAAAAAATCACATTTATTGTACTGACCTTTGCAAACATTGGAGGGTGTGAAAAAATGAGTTCAAGTCATCTTGAGCTTCTCCATTGAACCTGAAGTTTCCCTTCTTGATCTGTGGAAAACAAACCTGTAACATATAATAGCAACATTGCTTATAAACTTTGTATCAGTTTCAAGTAAGTGGATCTATTTCATTCTGGCATATAATCTATTTTCTTGGGAATATACACTCAAGGGCTACACTTACATCCCTTAAACAAAATGAAAATAGGAAGAAAAAAGAAGTTTGGAGAATTAAAAAAGGTACAGTAAGAAAAATTATGTGCAGTAGATAAATCACAGGCATCATCCTACATGAAATATTTCGGGAGAAATTAATGATTTTTTTTCATTGCAGTACCCCCAAAAGGCTCGTTTCTACATAGAAAATATGACCCCTTTTCCTTCTCCTTTGTGATTTGACACCTGCCCCTTTTCTTTTGACAAGTTCCCATTTTCCTTAGCAATTAGTGTCCATCTTCCATTCTCATAAGTGCCCCTTTTCACTTCTGATAAATGCCCCTTCACCTCTGATAATTGCCCCTATTAAAATCTGAGAGGTGCCCCTTTTTCTTTTTAATCATAAACAATTCCCCTTCTCATCAATGCCCCTTTCCACCTATGATAAGTGCCCCTATTAAAATCTGATAGGTGCCCCTTTTCTTTCAAGGAATGCCCCTTTTCTTATATACATTAGTGCCCATTTTCTATTCCCTCAAGTGCCTTTTTCATCTCTGGTGAGTGCCTCTTTTCAGGTGCGAGAGTTGCCACATTTTCACCTCTGATAATTACTCCCAGTACAATTACCCCCTAGACAATAACTTCCCCAGGGCAACTACTCCCAGAATAACTGCCCCTAGGACAATTACCCATGGGACAAATACCCCCGGCCAACACAACTACTCCCATGACAATTACATGTTGCCCCAGGTCAATTAGGGTATGTTGACTAGGGATGATGGGGATTTCCTCAAGGGAACAGGGGATGGTGGTAGTCTGCAAGCACAGACCCTAATATGACACTTTATCAACAAATCATTGTGCCTTGAGAGAAGCCTAGCACAGCTACCTACTGGTTGTGTCAATAGTGTCAGGAGCAGCTACAGTGCATTGCCTTTGGTAGTCTTATAGTGCAGACTCACTTTTTCGACTGACCAGGGTTTGTGCTTGCAGATTAGGGTGGTGGTATGTGGAGGGGTTCCCACAGAAGAACTTCTTTAATTCAATAAACTTAAATCATACTTTAGTACAATGTAGAAATATCAATTGAAAGTTCCTTTATTCAACAGTTATGTAAAACAGGGGCGGAGAAGCATCCTTCAAAACAAAGGGGGAAATAACAGAAAAGGGCAATTTACAAAAGGTGAAAATGAGGTGGAAACTACCTTTCTAAGACATTATTATATCCCTACTATATTGTTCTTGAATAGCAGCCCACAACAGCCCATATATATATACCTGCATGGATGATGCCTTTGCTTTCAATGCAGAGTAGAAATCCCCAGTAAGGGCTATTCCAAGTGTCAGGTCAGACAGGTTGGGCATAGAACACAGTGCTTCTGCAAAGTGATGTAAAAGGGCTGGTGTGGGAAAGCAGAGACCATCAAGCTTGAGAGTCTGGACCTGCATTGTGTGTGAATATATTTAAGCATCACGTCTATACATGCATATGTTATATTTACTAATTTCTGTCTGTATTCTTACATTTTATACTGTGAGGATCTTATTCAAATTAGGTAGTTCTTTGTGAGCCCATGTAAGTTATACAAGGATCATATGCAAATTAGATGTTCTTTTGTGAGCCCATGTAAGTTATGCGAGGATCGTATGCAAATTAGATGTTCTTTGTGAGCCCATGTAAGTTATACAAGGATCATATGCAAATTAGATGTTCTTTTGTGAGCCCAGTTATGAACAGGTGCTTAATGTAGATTTCCACTTCACTAGATGAATAGCTAAGTGTATTCAAGTGTACACAATATCTAGGTTCTGTCAGGTGTATAGAATTGCAGACTAAACGCTAAAGTTTCTATGGAGAGGATGATTTAGAAAGAGTGATTTAAAAAAAAAAATTCTTTATGTATTCTTTATAGAGTACCAAAGCTGTGACATCATACAAATCTATTTTTAGAATTTCTCAATATTTCCTTCATTTTGAGAAAGAGCATCAAGAAAAATGTCCAAATGTCGAAATCCAATTGAATATGTTAAGTATTGGATGAGATATGACCATCTAAATAGATTTCCTATAGGAATCAGTGTTATTGCTCTGGCTCGTAATGTTATGAGCCGGAGCAAACTACCAGTTACACTGAGTGCCATAGGAAATCTATTTATTCAGATGGTCATATCTCAGCCAATACTTAACCTATTCAAGTGATTTTCAACAGTTGTACATTATTTTTTGTCCTCTTTTGGAAAACGAAGTTAAAATTGAGAAATTCTCATAACAGTTTTTTGATGACATCACACTTCACCGCTCTATGAGGCTTCCAATCTGTTTTCATTGATAAGTCCTTATCCTACTAACACTGACACTTATAAAACCAGAAATATGCATTTGCTATTAATGTATTAAAGGTATTCATAACTCTGGATTTCATGTGCACAATACCCTTAAGTCAGAAGGTTTTATGCTATGGTTCAGTGAGGTAAATTCTAGCATTTATTAAAATTGGTTCTTTAAAAAAAATGACTTATTTTGTTACTATCAATTAAACTTGTGAAAGGTTAGATATTGATTATTGATCAAAACAATGTCAATCTTTCAAACATTTGAATTTCAACTGAATCAGTACATGTGTAGTTTGCTTTATTCCATGTTTTATAACTGTTCCAAAGGGTGATTGGAGAAAAAAAAATATATAAACTGGTTTATACATGTGAACCATATAACTATTACTGCTGTTTCTGTCATTCAATGACCCTCCATGACATTCTCATTAGGACACACATACCTGTATGGATGATGCCTTTGCTTTCAATACAGAGTAGGTCTCCTCATGGAGAAACTCTCCAAGTGTCAGGTCAGTCAGGATGGGCATAGAACATAGTGCTTCTCCTAGGAGATACGATGAAGCTACTGTGGGACACTGGAGATAATCAAGCTCGACAGTCCGGACCTGCATTGTTTGTCAATATATTTAAGCATCACGTCTATACATGCATATGTTATATTTACTAATTTCTGCCTGTATTCTTACATTTTATACTGTGAGGATCTTATTCAAATTAGGTAGTTCTTTGTGAGCCCATGTAAGTTATACAAGGATCATATGCAAATTAGATGTTCTTTGTGAGCCCATGTAAGTTATACAAGGATCATATGCAAATTAGATGTTCTTTGTGAGCCCATGTAAGTTATACAAGGATCATATGCAAATTAGATGTTCTTTTGTGAGCCCAGTTATGAACAGGTGCTTAATGTAGATTTCCACTTCACTAGATGAATAGCTAAGTGTATTCAAGTGTACACAATATCTAGGTTCTGTCAGGTGTATAGAATTGCAGACTAAACGCTAAAGTTTCTATGGAGAGGATGATTTAGCAAGAGTGATTTAAAAAAAAAATTCTTTATGTATTCTTTATACAGTACCAAAGCTGTGACATCATACAAATCTATTTTTAGAATTTCTCAATATTTACTTCATTTTGAGAAAGAGCATCAAGAAAAATGTCCAAATGTCGAAATCCAATTGAATATGTTAAGTATTGGATGAGATATGACCATCTAAATAGATTTCCTATAGGAATCAGTGTTATTGCTCTGGCTCGTAATGTTATGAGCCGGAGCAAACTACCAGTTACACTGAGTGCCATAGGAAATCTATTTATTCAGATGGTCATATCTCAGCCAATACTTAACCTTTCAAGTGATTTTTGACAGTCGTACATTATTTTTTGTCCTCTTTTGGAAAACGAAGTTAAAATTGAGAAATTCTCAAAACAGTTTTTTGATGACATCACACTTCACCGCTCTATGAGGCTTCCAATCTGTTTTCATTGATAAGTCCTTATCCTACTAACACTGACACTTATAAAACCAGAAATATGCATTTGCTATTAATGTATTAAAGGTATTCATAACTCTGGATTTCATGTGCACATGCAATACCCTTAAGTCAGAAGGTTTTATGCTATGGTTCAGTGAGGTAAATTCTAGCATTTATTAAAATTGGTTCTTTAAAAAAAATGACTTATTTTGTTACTATCAATTAAACTTGTGAAAGGTTAGATATTGATTATTGATCAAAACAATGTCAATCTTTCAAACATTTGAATTTCAACTGAATCAGTACATGTGTAGTTTGCTTTATTCCATGTTTCATAACTGTTCCAAAGGGTGATTGGAGAAAAAAAAATATATAAACTGGTTTATACATGTGAACCATATAACTATTACTGCTGTTTCTGTCATTCAATGACCCTCCATGACATTCTCATTAGGACACACATACCTGTATGGATGATGCCTTTGCTTTCAATGCAGAGTAGGTCTCCTCATTGAGAATCCCTCCAAGTGTCAGGTTAGTCAGGATGGGCATAGAACACAGTGCTTCTACTAGGAGATGTAATGAGGCTGGTGGGTAACAATGGAGATCATCAAGCTTGACAGTCCGGACCTGCATTGTTTGTCAATATATTTAAGCATCAAGTCTATACATGCATATCTGTCTGTATAATTCTTACATTTTATACTGTGAGGATCTTATTCAAATTAGGTAGTTCTTTGTGAGCCCATGTAAGTTATGCGAGGATCATATGCAAATTAGATGTTCTTTTGTGAGCCCACTTATGAACAGGTGCTTAATGTAGATTTCCACTTCACTAGATGAATAGCTAAGTGTATTCAAGTGTACACAATATCTAGGTTCTGTCAGGTGTATAGAATTGCAGACTCTTTGTATGACACATTTTCATTTGTGTGTGCTAGTAAAAATGCACATGCAGACTGCTCACTTGGATAATTGATCTTGAAGAGATAGTTAGTCTGTGTTACAGTTTTGGGGGGTATTTCCAAGGAAAGGAACCGGCATGGTGTGGTGCCATGCCCGGCCCCCCCACTCAGTGTTATTTAGGGTACGCATATGCGTGTTCCAACCGACCCCCCCTTTTCAGCAAAAGTCCGGTGTGTAAAGTCAATACGGCTCGACCTTTTTCTTTTGTATACGAGCCTTTTTCCGCACCCCCCCTTTTCAGCAAAAGTCCGGTGTGTAAAGTCAATACGGCTCGACCTTTTTCTTTTGTTACGAAAAGGACATTTTGGCAACACGCATGCGGTCATTTTGAAACCTGAGTGGGGGGGCCGGGGTGCCATGCAACCCAGTGCATGATGAGACTTTTCTTCCCTCTTCTCAATGCCGAATTGTAAGTACATTTTTATACATCATTGTTATGGTCATTTAGAGAGGATAATGTGAAGTTGTTTTATTACCGAATGATATGTATTTTGTTTGGCTGAGTCCTTTAAAATATGGACATTTAAAGAGGATAGATATGAAGCTGTTTTATATCCGAATGATATGTATTTTGTGTGTGGCTGAGTCCTTTAAAATATGGACACTTTTGCTAATGTTGGAAACCGATGTACCGTAATACAAGTGGTATTGTGCATTTTCGTGTTAATTTTAGGGCCTATGCTATTAAGATTCCGGTCTTTTATTAATTTAGATGGCGGTCAACCAGATCAACGGGGCGCATCTCTAGCTTTCCACTGTTCAAGGCAATCACTCGCCGTCGCTACTGGTCAACACACGTTCGTCGTTGCAGTCGTCGCATATAGTTTCATCGAAGTATCAACGTTAAATGAACTCAGAGAAGACAAACATTTATTTAAGCTTCATTGAATGCCAGTATCCTATTTACAGATAATTATTATTTTGTAAACGACAATAATATGATGTGTTCTATTTGAGCAAGGATATTTGTAATATCCTCCTTGATATGAGTTACATTAAATGTTTCATTCAACCTATATTTCTGGAATCCTTTGGTAGTATTATTCAGGGTGGTTAAGTAGCCTATTCTAGATTAGTGAGCTAATACAAGCGAGCTATCGCACATGACATATACAAATTCCTCAAATTACATAGTTGCATTCATAATAACATTCTCAACAAAACGATTGAATAGATTGTATTTTTTAATTCAATTCTTGTCTATTGAGAAAAAGAACACACTAAGGTTTCTATTGAAAGGATTATTTAGTAAAGGCAATTTTTTTTAAAATTCCTTATGTATTCTTTATAGGGCTTCCAACCTGTTTGCATGGATAAGTCCTACTCCTACTTACACTGAAATTCATAATACCAATACATATATATTTGCTGTTAATGTATTGAAGGTATTCATGAATCTGGATTTCATATGCACAAGATCCCTAAGTCAGGAGGTTTGTTGCTATGGTTCAGTTTGGTAAATTCAAGCCTCTATAAAAAAATGGCTCTTAAAAAACTATATGACATATTTTTACTATCAATCAAACTTGGAAAAGGTTGAATTTTGATTATTAGTCAAACCAATGTCAATCTTAGACACACTTGAATTTCAACTGAATCAGTACATGTGTAGTTTGCTTTATTCCATGTTTCATAACTGTTCCAAAGGGTGATTGGAGAAAAAAAAATATATAACCTGGTTTATACATGTGAACCATATAACTATTACTGCTGTTTCTGTCGATCAACGAACCTCCATGACATTTACATTAGGACATACATACAGTACACGCCGAAAATCTCCGCAACACGATTACACGGTTTACACGATTCACCTGAATCGTGTAACTGTGTAATCGTGTAAATTTACACGATTGAAGAATGTCGCTCTGAATCGTGTAATCGTGTAAATAGTTAAGTGCATTGGTCGGGTGATTCGACCAGATGTAACAATCGTGTAACTGTGTAATCGTGTAAATTTACACGATTGAAGAATGTCGCTCTGAATCGTGTAATCGTGTAAATAGTTATTAGGGTTATAAGGGCATTGGTAGAACGATGCGACAAGCTGCAACAATCGTTAAATCTTATCCTGCTTACACCAATTGCTTTATACACAACTTACCTTCAGTGTACATCAGTTAATTACTGTACTTTATATTCGTGTATAAACCTCAGCACTTTCCACTAACATGTATCGTATACTAATCCGTGAAACAAGGTAGGAAAACGTCAGAAACAGGAAGACATGATAGATGAAATAGTAAAGGAAAAAAGATAGCTACGAGGAGAAGGGAACATATAAAAGGAAAATGAGGGTTGAAAGGCACGATAAACATAAACAGAAAAAAAGAGAGAAAAAAGGGAAAACTAAAAAGTTGACCGGAAGAAAAGAAAGAGTGAAATAGAGTGATAAAAAAAGAAGGGCGAAACCTAGTAAAATTAACAGAAATGAGAAGGCTATGAAACGGAGAGGAAAAGAGACAAATTAATAAGGTAAGAGGGGAACATAATGAGGGAAAGAGAGGCGAGAAAGATATGGGGGGTGGAAAGATATTGAAAGAAAGAGAGTGAGAGAGAGAGATAAAAAAAGCTTTAGTTGAAAGAAAAGGGGCACCGATCAGATTTTAATAGGGGCATTTATCGGAGTTGATGGGGGCATTTATCAAAAGTGAAGAGGGGCACTTCTCGTACTTAAAGAGGGATACTTACTAGAGATTAAAAGGACACTAATGAGAATGGAAAATGGACACTTATTGTAAAGGAAAAAAGGAACTCGTCGAAGGAAAAGGGGTGTGTGTCAAAAGAAAAGGAGCACTTATCAGAGTTGAAAAGGGGAAGGGGCACTTTTACAAATTAATAGGGACACTTGTCAAAGTAAAATAGGTAGTTTTCCTACATACAAAGGGGCACTTTGGGGGAACTTGAAAAAGTGGGGGGACACTGTGCCGCTAGCTAAACGTAACTCAAAGACAGTTGGCCATTCACTTATTCTATTCATTTTCGGCTTGCAACTGTTCCCTACACTCTGTAGCCAGTGGCTTACATACTTACGTACATGTAATACCTATTGTTCAGGGGGATCCTATGTTCAGGGGAACCCCCTGAACAATAGGTATTATGTAAGGATCTCTGCCTGTAGCTAGGGCAACGGCCTTTGTCCCCGGCGAGGGTCAATGGCAGGCCACATTCAGAGTAAGCTTCTTTTGTATGTGACAGGAAGTGTGCCCTTAAGCCTTGACCGTAGCTCTTTATACATATAGCTGAATAATGCAATGTTGTAAAAGGTAATTTACGAAAATGAGGAACGCTAAAAAAGCAATAAGTGATCAAAGTCTAAGGCCCGAATTCTTGGTTTTCGTGCGTCATATGACACGTTTTTACAAACCAGGTTTGTAAAATGGATAATGATTGAATAAAAAAAAGTAAAACGATATTCATAGTAACGAATGAGCTGGTGAACCGTAATTCTAATTGGTACAGCCTTGTAATGTAAGAGTATCACAACATACTTAATTATGTTAGCCCTCCTTTACATTTTGTAATCATTTTTACTTATTTACAACTTAGGAATAACAAAATTCCCCCCTTCCTTCGTCGTTCATCGCTTTTTTCTTTTTTCTCACCGAGGATTAAATCCGAGAGTGCTTTTCGGGAAGTGGACTGATTTTTTTAACTTTCAAACATTCTATAATAAAACTAGAGACAAGACACTGCAATTAAAAATATATACAAGAGAAAGAAAGCGTAATCTTCGCTATCCCCTCGTATCGTCCACGTTGTCCTCGTTCAACCAAGAAGTAACTTCTTGCTTTTACTGAACTAGACGTCCTTAACCTGCTCACCATCACCACTGAAAATAAATTGTAACACAATTCCAGCGAGCAATCGAATCGTGTAAATTTTGAATCGTGTAATCGTGTTGCGGAGATTTTCGGCGGGCAGATTACACGATTACACGATTCGACCTGAATTGAGGAATCGTGTAATTTTACACGATTACACGTTTACACGATTCAAATTTCGCTTCATTGGCAAAAAACGAATCGTGTAAAAATAAATGGTTACACGATTCCTGCGAGCAGTCGAATCGTGTAAATTTTGAATCGTGTAAATCGTGTTGCGGAGATTTTCGGCGTGTACTGTACCTGTATGGATGATGCCTTTGCTTTCAATGCAGAGTAGAACTCCCCATTGAGAACCCCTCGAAGTGTCAGGTTAGTCAGGTTTGGCATATAACACAGTGCTTCTACTAGATGTAATGAGGCTGGTGTGTGACAACGGAGATCATGAAGCTTGACAGTCCGGACCTGCATTGTTTGTCAATATATTTAAGCATCACGTCTATATTCATCCATATGTTTTACTCACTAATTTCTGACTGTATTCTAACATTTCACCCAAATTCCATTAATTACATAGTTGTATTCATAATAACATTCTCAACAAAAATGATTGAATAGATTTTATTTTTAAATTCAATGGGTAGTGACTTTGTTCACTACTTCAGGGCGTGACGACCCTGCCTGACACAAGTCCCGGGCTCAGCTGGCTCCGGCTGACAGTACCCGGTATGGGCCCCTGTCCAGGGTAACGGACATCCAGCTATGGAGAAATAGCTAGGGAGTAAACCTGACTGAAAACCGGAGTGGAGCCCCGCAGGCGGTCTGGTGTTCAACTCGACACACTCTTCCGGCAACTCCTGCAGCCAAATTGGTGCCAAATGTATTGCTCAGCTCTCCTTTGGACCACATCAGTAAGGCCGAGAGGGGGATTCTGACGATTGGGCTACCCAGGATCTCCATATAACCAGCCCAGGCTTGCGCTCTGGAGAGGACACTTCAGTGCTACTGTCAAAAGTGGCAGAAACAACACGGGAGGCAGCAGTTACGAGTTATAAGCCCTTTTCGATTGGCGTAGGATACGGGCGCTACGGGTTGCCTTCGACGGTGGGAGGGATCTTCGCATTCCACTGGTCAGCTACCGCCCACCTCAAGCTGGGCAGCCCCCGGTTAATTAGGTGCTGACCCGCCACATGCCGCCTGCTTCATCGGGTGCTTGGAGCTTAGAGGATTGTCTCGACAAGCGGACTGAAACTACTGCACCAAGCAATAAACAAAATACAAAGAAAACACCAGTCTTGCGTTTGGCAAGCTGGAACGTTAGGACCATGTGTCCTGGCATCACAGACAATCTACTTGAGGTTGATGACACCCGCAAAACAGCGATCATCGACCGTGAGCTAAAGAGGCTCAACATTGACATTGCTGCTTTGCAAGAGACAAGACTCTCTTCAGATGGCAGTATTAGAGAGGAAGACTACACTATATTTTGGCAGGGCAGAGAACCGCAGGAAAGGCGACAGCATGGTGTTGGATTTGCAGTAAGGAACTCCTTACTCTCCTCAATTGAACCACCAAGCAGAGGCACAGAACGCATCCTCTCACTTCGACTGCAAACCGCCTCAGGTCCAGTGAACATCCTGAGCTGTTACGCACCAACCCTCTGCAGCTCTGTGGAGACCAAGGATCAATTCTATGAGCACCTGGACTCTGTCATTGCGAACATTCCTGCCAACGAGAACCTATTCCTACTAGGAGATTTCAATGCACGGGTGGGCACGGATCATGACTCCTGGCCCAAATGCATCGGACACTTCGGCATTGGAAAACTGAACGAAAATGGTCAAAGATTGCTAGAAGTCTGCTCCTATCACGACCTATGCATTACGAACACATTCTTCTCCACAAAACCATGCCACAAGGTATCCTGGAGACATCCCAGGTCTCATCACTGGCACCAGCTTGACCTTGTTATTACACGAACTTCATCCTTAAACAGCGTCCAAGTCACCCGTAGTTACCACAGCGCTGATTGTGACACAGACCATTCACTGATTGCCAGCAGGGTGCGCCTTCAGCCCAGGCGAATACATCGCTCAAAGCAGAAAGGTCGCCCCCGCATAAACACTGCCAAGATATCAAATCCTGACTTGCATGATCTCTTCGCCGATTCCATCGAACAGGCCCTCCAGGACTGTCCTTCTACTAGTGCTGAAGAGAGATGGAATCACATTCGCGATGCTATCCATCACTCAGCCATGGAAATATATGGCAAAAGAGAAAAGCAAAACCCAGACTGGTTTGTAGCTGGAATCGCAGAATTGGAGCCTGTCATCGAAGCAAAGCGAGCAGCACTCACTAACTACAAGAGTGATCCATCTGTGAAGACACTCACAGCTCTACGAACAGCAAGGATGGATGCCAAACGGGTTGCTAGACGCTGTGCCAACGATTACTGGTTGAGCCTTTGCCAGAGCATCCAACTGGCTGCAGATAACGGCAACACCCAGGGCATGTACGCAGGCATAAAAAAGGTCTTTGGACCAACCATCAAGAAGACATTACAACTCAAAGCATCCACAGGGGAGGTTATCACAGACAAAGAGCTTCAAATGGAAAGATGGATTGAGCACTATCAAGAGCTGTACTCACGGGAGATTGAGGTCAATGAAGCTACCATTGAGAGTATTGAAAGCCTACCTGTCATGGAAGATCTTGATAGTGAACCATCCATAGAAGAGCTGAAAAAGGCTGTGAACTCCCTTTCCTCGGGTAAGGCCCCAGGAAAAGATGGCATACCCTCGGACATAATCAAAGTCGGAAAGGACACAGGTCTTCTACGCCATCTCTATGAGCTTCTCTGCCAATGCTGGAAAGAGGGAACGATTCCACATGATATGCGTGATGCTAACATCATTACCTTGTACAAGAACAAAGGGGATCGCAGTGAGTGCAATAACTATCGTGGAATATCCCTCCTAAGCACTGTTGGGAAGACGTTTGCCCGTGTGATCCTGAGCAGACTGCAAACGCTTGCAGCCCGTGTGTACCCAGAATCGCAGTGTGGTTTTCGGGCTGGAAGATCAACAATCTAAATGATATTCTCCATTCGACAACTGCAGGAGAAAAGTCGGGAGCAGAGACAGCCACCGTACATTGCCTTCATCGATCTTACAAAGGCCTTTGACCTAGTCAGCAGAAAGATCCTCTTCAATCTGCTACAGAAGATAGGATGTCCACCTACACTGCTAAGGTTGATTGTATCCTTCCATGACGATATGCAGGGCACCATCCAGTATGACGGCTCTACATCAGCCCCCTTCCCAATCAAGAACGGAGTGAAGCAGGGATGTGTGCTTGCTCCCACGCTCTTTGGGATCTTCTTCTCTGTGCTGCTATCACACGCTTTCAGGTCATCTCAAGACGGCGTGTACATACACACACGAAGCGATGGAAAACTGTTTAATCTTGCACGACTTCGGGCGAAGACGAAAGTGAGGAGCATCCTGATTAGAGAGATGCTATTTGCAGATGATGCGGCTTTGGCATCCCAGTCTGAGGAAGCTCTACAGAGGCTGATTAACTGTTTTTCAGAAGCATGTGAAGACTTTGGCCTGACCATCAGCCTAAAGAAAACAAACATCATGGGCCAGGATGTACGCAGCGTTCCCGATATCTCCATTGGAAACTACACCCTCCAAGTGGTTGAAAACTTCACCTACCTCGGCACCGTGATATCCAGCAGCCTCTCCCTCGATCCCGAGCTCAACGTACGTATTGGCAAGGCAGCAACCATGATGGCTAGACTTTCAAAGCGTGCCTGGAAGAACACTTTACTGACTACCAACACAAAAATGAAGATCTACCAGGCCTGTGTGCTCAGCACTCTCCTGTATGGCAGTGAGTCGTGGACCCTGTATGCACGTCAGGAGCGCCGTTTGAACGTTTTCCATCTCCGCTGCTTGAGGCGAATCCTAGGCATCAAATGGCAGGACCACATTCCAAACAAGGATGTCCTCAAGAAAGGAGGCATGATGACCATCTATGCTCTTCTATCACAACGACGACTGAGATGGCTTGGTCATGTCAGCCGAATGGAAGACGGCCGCATTCCAAAAGACATAATGTATGGAAAGTTAGCGACCGGGACCAGGGCTGTTGGAAGACCTGTCCTTCGCTTCAAGGATGTGTGCAAGAGGGATATGAAGGCCAGTGAAATCAACCCTACAAACTGGGAAGCATATGCCTTAGACCGTCCTGAATGGAGACGCGTTGTTAAGACGGGTGTACAGAGGAGTGAGCAGAGGAGAGTAGAACAGTGGGAGGAAAAAAGACAACAACAAAAACAACAAAGACAACAGCTAGCTACGGCTCCAACAGCACAGCCACAAATGACTTTTATCTGCAGCAACTGCAACAGGACCTGTCTCTCTAGGATTGGACTGTTCAGTCACAGCAGGAGCTGCACACCAAGAAACTGACAACTATATAGCGCAATATTCTATTGTCTTTCGAGACAGACAGATGCCGAAGATTCATAATAACATTCTCAACAAAAATGATTGAATAGATTTTATTTTCAAATTCAATTCTTGTCTACTGAGTAAAAGTATACACTAAAGTTTCTATAGAGAGGATTATTTAGTAAAGGTAATTTATTTTTAAATTCCTTATGTATTCTTTATAGGGCTTCCAACCTGTTTGCATTAATGAGTCCTACTCCTACTTACACTAAAATTTATAATACCAATAGATATGCATTTGCTATTAATGTATTAAAGGTATTCATAACTCTGGATTTCATATGCACAAGACCCTTAAGTCAGAAGGTTTTATGCTATGGTTCAGTGAGGTAAATTCTAGCATTTATTAAAATTGGTTCTTTAAAAAAAATGACTTATTTTGTTACTATCAATTAAACTTGTGAAAGGTTAGATATTGATTATTGATCAAAACAATGTCAATCTTTCAAACATTTGAATTTCAACTGAATCAGTACATGTGTAGTTTGCTTTATTCCATGTTTCATAACTGTTCCAAAGGGTGATTGGAGAAAAAAAATATATAAACTGGTTTATACATGTGAACCATATAACTATTACTGCTGTTTCTGTCATTCAATGACCCTCCATGACATTCTCATTAGGACACACATACCTGTATGGATGATGCCTTTGCTTTCAATGCAGAGTAGGTCTCCTCATTGAGAATCCCTCCAAGTGTCAGGTTAGTCAGGATGGGCATAGAACACAGTGCTTCTACTAGGAGATGTAATGAGGCTGGTGTGTGACAACGGAGATCATCAAGCTTGACAGTCCGGACCTGCATTGTTTGTCAATATATTTAAGCATCAAGTCTATACATGCATATCTGTCTGTATAATTCTTACATTTTATACTGTGAGGATCTTATTCAAATTAGGTAGTTCTTTGTGAGCCCATGTAAGTTATGCGAGGATCATATGCAAATTAGATGTTCTTTTGTGAGCCCACTTATGAACAGGTGCTTAATGTAGATTTCCACTTCACTAGATGAATAGCTAAGTGTATTCAAGTGTACACAATATCTAGGTTCTGTCAGGTGTATAGAATTGCAGACTCTTTGTATGACACATTTTCATTTGTGTGTGCTAGTAAAAATGCACATGCAGACTGCTCACTTGGATAATTGATCTTGAAGAGAGAGCTAGTCTGTGTTACAGTTTTGGGGGGTATTTCCAAGGAAAGGAACCGGCATGGTGTGGTGCCATGCAACCCAGTGCATGATGAGACTTTTCTTCCCTCTTCTCAATGCCGAATTGTAAGTACATTTTTATACATCATTGTTATGGTCATTTAGAGAGGATAATGTGAAGTTGTTTTATTACCGAATGATATGTATTTTGTTTGGCTGAGTCCTTTAAAATATGGACATTTAAAGAGGATAGATATGAAGCTGTTTTATATCCGAATGATATGTATTTTGTGTGTGGCTGAGTCCTTTAAAATATGGACACTTTTGCTAATGTTGGAAACCGATGTAATACAAGTGGTATTGTGCATTTTCGTGTTAATTTTAGGACCTATGCTATTAAGATTCCGGTCTTTTATTAATTTAGATGGCGGTCAACGTACGGGTCAACCTCGGACTACGTATACTCGAGCAACCTCGGCTAGGACAGAGTCGGGTGTTTCAAGGTCATTCAAGGGTTATCTTCAACCAGATCAACGGGGCGCATCTCTAGCTTTCTACTCTTCAAGGCAATCACTCACCGTCGCTACTGGTCAACACACGTTCGTCGTTGCAGTCGTCGCATATAGTTTCATCGAAGTATCAACGTTAAATGAACTCAGAGAAGACAAACATTTATTTAAGCTTCATTGAATGCCAGTATCCTATTTACAGATAATTATTATTTTGTAAACGACAATAATATGATGTGTTCTATTTGAGCAAGGATATTTGTAATATCCTCCTTGATTTGAGTTACATTAAATGTTTCATTCAACCTATATTTCTGGAATCCTTTGGTAGTATTATTCAGGGTGGTTAAGTAGCCTATTCTAGATTAGTGAGCTAATACAAGCGAGCTATCGCACGTGACAAATACAAATACAAATTCCTCAAATTACATAGTTGTATTCATAATAACATTCTCAACAAAACGATTGAATAGATTGTATTTTCTAATTCAATTCTTGTCTATTGAGAAAAAGAACACACTAAGGTTTCTATTGAAAGGATTATTTAGTAAAGGCAATTTTTTTAAAAATTCCTTATGTATTCTTTATAGGGCTTCCAACCTGTTTGCATGGATAAGTCCTACTCCTACTTACACTGAAATTCATAATACCATACCAATACATATATCATCGGCCTTATGCCAAAAGGGCCTTAACCCGATTTTGGGGGTTATTGAGTTATTAATATCACCTTGTAGATTTCATCATTCTCTTTAAAATGATGTGCTTCACTTGTTGAAATTCGATTTATTTATGAAGATAATTATGAATTTCAAAAGGGCCTTAACGCGTATCTCATCTTTTTCCTTACGCCAAAAGGGCCTTAACCTACACGGATGATCCATTTGCGTTAGGAGGGCCTTTCTGGCAAACCAAAGGTGTTGCGAAACAAGAAAATTTCCTTATGCCAAAAGGGTGCTAACTATGCGCGCGTACACGCGCATAGTTACGCGCATAGTTACGCGTACGATAACCGCAGGTTAAGGCACTTTTGGCATAAAGCCGCGTAGGTTACGCCCCTTTTGGCATAATGCCGAGTAGGTTACGGCCCTTCTGGCATAACATATACGCTGACATACGCTACATTCAAGCCTTATGCCAAAAAGGCCCTAACATGTTTTTTGCACATAGCATGTACAATTCTGAATATTTTATAACAAATTTAACACATTTCATGTAAAACTTAATAACTTAACACATTTATCGAAATTGGCTTCAAAAGCAAAAAAACGACCACAAACTTTTGATTATTAGAGAGGCCAAAACCTTTAAACGCGATTATCTCGGAATGGCCAAAAGCAGTTAAGGCCCTTTTGGCATAAGGCCGACGATATATTTGCTGTTAATGTATTGAAGGTATTCATGAATCTGGATTTCATATGCACAAGATCCCTAAGTCAAAAGGTTTGTTGCTATGGTTCATTTAGGTAAATTCAAGCCTCTATAAAAAATGGCTCTTAAAAAACTATATGGCATATTTTTACTATCAATCAAACTTGGAAATGGTTGAATTTTTATTATTAGTCAAATCAATGTCAATCTTAGACACACTTGAATTTCAACTAAATCAGTACATGTGTAGTTTGCTTTATTCCATGTTTCATGACTGTTCCAAAGGGTGATTGGAGAAGGGAAAAAAAACACAAACTGGTGTATACATGCATGTGCACAATGTAACTATTACTGCTGTTTCTGTTGATCAATGAACCTCCATGACATTTACATTAGGACACACATACCTGTATGGATGATGCCTTTGCTTCCAATGCAAAGAAGAACTCCTTATGGAGAACCCCTCCAAGTGTCAAATCAGTCAGGATGGGCATAGAACACAGCGCTTCTAGGAGATGTGATGAGGCTGGTGTGTGACAACGGAGATCATGAAGCTTGACAGTCCGGACCTGCATTGTTTGTCAATATATTTAAGCATCACGTCTATATTCATCCATATGTTTTACTCACTAATTTTTGACTGTATTCTAACATTTAAGCCAAATTCCATTGATTACATAGTTGTATTCATAATAACATTCTCAACAAAAATGATTGAATAGATTTTATTTTCAAATTTAATTCTTGTCTATTGAGAAAAAGAACAAACCAAAGTTTCTAGTAAGAGGATGATTTAGTAAAAGTTTTTATTTTTTTAATTCCTTATGTATTCTTTATAGGGCTTCCAACCTGTTAGCATTGATAAGTACTACTCCTACTGACACTGAAATTCATAATACCAATAAATATACATTTGCTATTAATGTATTAAAGCCAGGTATTCATAACTCTGAATTTCAAATGCACGAGACCCCTAAGTCAGGAGGTTTGTTGCTATGGTTCAGTTTGGTAATTTCAAGCCTCTATTAAAAATGACTCTTAAAAAACTATATGACATATTTTTACTATCAATCAAACTTGGAAAAGGTTGAATTTTGATTATTAGTCAAATCAATGTCAATCTTAGACACACTTGAATTTCAACTGAATCAGTTCATGTGTAATTTGCTTTAATCTTGCCGATCTTGGACAAACTGGCTTATTCTAATATTGTGGTCTTTATCATTAAAATACTAATTTAAGGCTGTTTGTATAGTGCATAGGCCTATGATGAAGGTCATAGGTCTTTTTTTAGTCTAGAAGTTTATTACTAAATCATTAATATTGAATGTACTAGGTACTAATAATATACACATCAGTTAAAGCTTGCTTCCATAATTAAAGTTGTTTAGAAATAATTTAGTGCATACCTATGTAATGTGTCTATTACAAGCTGGGAAAACAACTATATCTCAAAACACCGGGAATTCCTCCTAATGGACAGACATTATTAGTGTTTTTATGATTTCTGTAAAAATCATGCTGAATATGCTTAAGAAATGAATAAAAATGGAAAATTTACAGTATATTAAATTTCAAACAAAAGGAATCGACCAACGCTAAGTCAGTTTTCTTCATGGGGAAGATAGTCTCATGTCCAGTAGTCAGTTACTATATATGACCTGAAAAAATTGAGTCCAACCTTTACAAACAATGTCATTCACTTGTGTTGTACAGAATTAAACAAGCGATAAACCTTACAGTAATACAAATGCATTCAGTTGAATTTTTATAGTGTATTTTCATACACTGTTGCCATAAAGCTGGAATAAGTTTGCTAAACTGACCAATGTTGAAGAAAATTGAAGAAAAAATATCATCCTTCTGATTCAATACCCTAATTTTACTGAAGCCTAAATACAGTTTGTTAAGATTTATTGTGGTTTCATTTTCACTGTGATACGCTGGGTAGAAATTAATCATTAAAGTTTTGACAATATATGCACTTTGTCTGTCAAGAATAAATGACATTGTCACAGACTTCATGAGCAACACTCTACATCGCATGCTCATTATTATTTATAAAAACAGAAATAATACAAGAGAAGGTCAAAAGAAAAGAAATTCAATTAAATACAAAAGGAAAGATGAAAAAAAGAAAAATAAAGAAATACAAAGGAAGAATAGAAGGAGAAAGAAGGGGGAAATTAAACCAAGAAATATATTAGGAAAGAGAAGACATAAAGAGAATGCACGGGGAAAAATACATAAGGCAAGAGAGATAGAGAAACAACAGAAAAACATTTTTAAATATATAAGGAAAGAAAGAGAAAAACAAAATAGATACATAAGGAGTAATAGAGAAAAGATGAACGCAGTAAAAACAAAGAAATGCATAAGGGAACAAAATAAAAGAAAGAAAGAAAAAAAATTATATGAAAAATATATAAGGAAAGAGAGATAGATTAGCAAGAGTAAAACAATAACAAATATATAAGGAAAGAAAGAGAAATATCAAGGGCACAGGAATAAGTAACTATTTTTCTGCTGAGAAAATAAAAATGTATTTATTTTGGGGTACAAAAGTCTAGCTTAGATCGGTCCTGGAAGTGAGTGAGAAAGGGGTGTAGTTTCCACCAACAAAAGGGAAATGCCCGACTACTAAAGTTGAAAAATAACTAGAAATTTAATTCGTCATGGGGACGAATTAGGTGGTCTGTCTTCACTTTTTATGATAGATTTGAGAATAAGAGAAATTATTTAGACATATAAACAATGATGATCATGATGATGATGATCACGATGATATTGCTCACGAAAGACGGGAATGTAGAATCCAGTTGTGAGAAAAAGTCATGTCCCATAGAGAATACACGCAAAATGTGAAAAATTGACATGCCTCCTTTAATCACAAAAATACGCCATGATGCCTTTTTCAAAATGAAAAATCGTAATCACTGCACTCGTAGAGAATTGTCTCCGCTAGAAGATATCCAAATTCGGAGGAAAATCGATCAATATTTACAGAGATACAATCAATGTTCTAAAAATATGCTGACGTCATAATAAGCAAATATAAATTTTGAGTTCAGAGGCCATTATGATGACGTCATGAGTTCATTGAGGGTCAAATGAGACATGAAATCATATCTACGATTCATACTCTATCCAAATATGAAAATAAAATTAGAGGTCAACGGGCATCTTAAAGAGCTACAATGGATTTTGTATAGGCATGTTTTTGCCCATAAATGCTATGTATTACAAGAGTTCACACGCAAGTACATGCCTCTTAAACGGACGCTCATTCCGTTATTAATGTTCACAAACAGGTAAACAAGGTATCAAAATGTGCCAAATATGATGACCGAGAAAATTCGGCGATTCTATGTTGCAAAATGTCATGACGCACAAAAACGCGCGCATTCGCGTGTGCGCTTTTTTCTCAAAATACTTGAAAAATGACCTGATTCGTACTCTCGTTTAATAGTTAAGTGATTTTGAGCATTTTAAAATTTTGACACGCGCATACGCGCAGGTCATAACCTTTATTTGACCTTTGATGACATGACCTGTTGACCCTTGACCTGAAGTATATGTGATATGAATATGAATGACCTTTGATGACGCGTCATGAAGATATGATGGATAATGTGATTTCACAAAATGGCGCCTGGATGACGTCATGAAGACTCGATGACCTTGAAAATGTTCCTGTCACGTCTCATGATGATGACCTATAACTGTGCCAAAATTGAAAGAAATTAACACAACCGATCGTGAGTTATCCTAAAAACAAAAAAGGGGGAGAAATAAAAGTAAAGAATAAATAAATAAATAAATAAAGAAGAAAGAAAATTCTGACGAAATCAATAGGTGATCTGTCTACGACAGACCACCTAATAAAATTAAAGATGTCATTTAGTCTATTGATATAAACCTTATCTATCAGCCTAACCAGATTTGATTTGAACTAAACCTGACCGATTACAAATAGTGATGTTGATTAACTCTTCAACACCTGATTAATCTTGAGATACATAAATCATAAATTAATTTTGATATGAAACTTTAGCTGAAATACATGCAGAATTTTAAGTATAAAAGGCTTAGAATGTGTCTCCAATCTGTCCTTATTAGTTTTACCTTGAAACACAACTTGAATTTGGCCATACTCTGAATGAGGTCAAGTTTTGGTTGTTTGGTTTTTTATGATTATATGACAAACCACAATAAAAACAGAGAAACAATGACTTCAGTATTGATCTTATTCAGGGCAAACAATCCTGCAACTTCTAATAAAGGGAGAATCATTTGTTATATGGCCCCAGTCAAATGTATACAGTCACATCAAATATGCTAACAATCATATACAAGGAGGCTTCCCAAGCATGTGGGTAGTGCACATAACATGCTGTTCAGACCTTGTTGTTGTTGTTGTTGTTGAGTTCAGCGTTACATGGCGATCAGTCAAATTCAATTGTTATCACCCACTATTTTTTAATTTTGGTATGACTTAAATTTTTAAAAATTAATTCACCTCTCTCTTTTATCAATGTTTTGTCTGTGTCCCTCTATATTTGTCAGGGTTTTTATTAATTTTATTATTATTACGATAATCATGCCAGGTTACCAAATCTTGTCTTTTTTTTTGGCACCATCCTGACAAACCCACTCGTATGATACAAGGGTTTCTATGAAGTTTTTGAAAGAAAACAAAAACCTATGTCCCTCGGTGTGGAACAGAGTGACTCCCTACTATGAGATACCTTTATCTGATAATCAAGGAAAAGAACTTAGGTGTGAACTGAAAGTAGACCCTTTCTGAAGAAATTGATTGCACTGTCGTGCAGATAGTTATTTTGTATTTTGTATTTTGTATTGTATTTATTAACATTTATTTCCTTCTCAACAGCACAATATAAAACACAATGTATATATACATGATATATGTAACAATTATTTCAACATAGAGTATACAGTAATTAATTCAGATACGGAAGGAGGCGAAAACCCGGAAAGCGTAGCTTGAGTTGGGAACGCCCATAATAAATTAACACAGTTACCGAAAGAACATTATAGACATTATTATGAAAATTACATTGTATATAACAGAACGTTGATAGGAAAGAAAAAATAGTGAAAGGAAGAGAGGAGAGAATTAAGTATAGGAAGGCATGTTCACTTATAAAGAGAAAGTTACATCAATTGGGCTGTACATGTGTCTGCGATTACATCATAAAGATAACGAAGTACAATTGTAAAATAGACAGCGGGTACATATCATTACAAACAAGCAAAATCATCAAACAGACAACAGCTTTATCCGACAGCATTGTCCTGGGAATATACAGATGGTACTAGCAACAAGTTATCAAAGTAAATAAATAATCGGTCATACAAAGATGTCATTAAATTCCACAAAAGATCATTTCACACATAAATACAAGAGAGGGTATCAATATCGAGCAATTAAATACATTTTTGCCTTACGGGAAAAAGTCTGCAAGGAGAGCGATTTGTGTAGAATAGATGGTAAGGTGTTCCAAAATTTTGGTCCAGAGTATCGAATGTCAAATTGAAATCTTCGGGTTCTATGTTTAGGGAGACGAATGTTGGCAGCGCTTCTCGTATTATACGTATGGGTTTCCGAGTTGCATTTAAAATTGATAAAATCACTAAATTGTGATGGGAAGATGTTATTTATGCTTTTATACATGAAAATACCCTGTTGGTGCAAGTTAATATCACTGAATCTCAAGAAAATAATTTGTTTAAAGATGGGACCAGTATGGGAACGATAGTGCATTCCGGATATTATACGAATAATCTTCTTCTGCAATAGTATAAGCTTTTGTATTTTGTACTTGCAGGAATTTGCCCAAACAAGATTACAGTAAGAAAAATATGGAAGTATAAGAGCACAATATAACATACGTAGAATGTGATTAGGCAAGAGATGTTTGAGTCTGGATATAATGCCAATGTTTTTGGACACCTTACTTTCAACTTCGTGAATATGGTATTTCCAAGACAAGGAACTATCTAAATAAACGCCAAGAAATTTGACTTTATCTACCCTTGGCAATATGACATTATCAAGAACAATATTGAAATCATTTAAATCTACATTCTTTCCATTGTGAAAAATCATATAATTACATTTCTTTACATTTATAGATAATTTATTAGATTTGAACCATTCACATATATATGTAAGACCTGCATTTACTGCATCCATAAGAGACTTCAAGTTTGAATCTCTGTGAAATATGTTTGTGTCGTCTGCATACAGTATAAAAGACAATTCATCAGCAGATTTATAAATATCATTCACATATAATATAAATAACAATGGCCCAAGCAGGCTACCCTGTGGAATTCCGCATGTTATTGTCCTAAACTCCGAAATAGAAGATTGATATTTGGTACATTGTAATCGATTGTTAAGATAACTGGTGAAAAATTTAAGAGCTACACCACGTATTCCATAACGATATAGTTTAGATAGTAAAATATTGTGATTAATTGTGTCAAATGCCTTAGACAGATCTATAAAAACTCCAATTGCAAATTCGTTCGCCTCAAAGGCGTCTATGACTTTACTAGAAAGATTGGTAAGAGCCATACATGTTGAATAATCCCTACGGAAACCATATTGATGTTTATTGAGAATAGAATGTTTGTCAAGGAATTCAATAGTTCTTTTATAAACAATGCGCTCGAATAATTTAGAGAAGACTGACAGTACAGAAATGGGCCTATAGTTTGTAAATTCACGCTTGTCACCAGATTTAAACACTGGTGTTACTTTAGCTTTCTTTAGCTCATCTGGAAAAACTCTGTTTAATAATGAAAGGTTGAATACATGGCATAGTGGTCTACATATGTACATAATGACCTGTTTAATGACTCTTGGACTGTATTCGTCCAAACCTGCAGCTTTATTGTTTCCAAAAGTACTAACAATGTTACAAATTTCGTTATCCCTAGTAGGATATAAATACAAAGAGTCAACAGGTGGATCATTCATATACTGTAAATAATTCGTTTGGGTACCTGGGATTTTATTTGCTAAAGATGGACCAATGCTTGTAAAGAAGTCATTAAAGGAGTTCGAAATAATGTCCGATTCTGTAGCGATGTCCCCGTTGTAATTAAATACAGAATTCTCAGCTGGCTTACTTTTGTTAAGTAGTGAATTGATCGTTTGCCACGTACGATTTACATTAGATTTATTAAGTACAAATTTGTCATGGAAATACTGAGATTTTGCTTTACGAATTAATCCTGTGAGTAGGTTACGATAGTTTTTATACACATAAGCATTTTGGTCTGATGGGTTACGTAAATACATTTTGTATAATTTATTCTTATGTCGGATCGATTGTAACAGTCCATTCGTCATCCAACATTTTAATTTCTTGTTTTTGTTTTTTTCTAATACAATTGGAAAATGCTTATCATACAATGCACGAAATTTATTTTGAAAAATATTATAACTATCGTTTGGATCTTCCGCAGCATATACATCCCTCCAGTTGACTTCGTGCAAATTCCTAATTAAGGCCTCAATATTTTTCTGATTTATAATTCTGTGACCTATGTTTACTTTAGATGATTTGACATTAGCAACATTTAACTTTGAAATGGTAAAAACAGGCAAGTGATCGGATACATCACAATACAATAAACCAGTATCATGAAATGAAAATAAGTTATTTGTAAGTATATTATCTATTAAAGTGGCAGATGACTTCGTAATTCGTGTAGGTTTGTCGATTAAGGGGTAGAATGAGTTACTGAATACTATATCGATAAAGTTTTTTACTGAGTTGTTTTTATCATGTTGTAATAAATCGATATTAAAATCACCCATTACATAACACATTTTCTTGTCGCTAGTTATTTTGTTGAACACAATGTCCAGTGCTTCAGAAAAAATATCGGTCTGAATATTTGGGGGTTTGTATACCACACCAACTATAATATTCTTTCTCTTTTCTTGAACTATTTCTATAAAAATGGAGTCACATATTTCTGAATCAAGCGTCAGGTCATCTCTTAGGAAATAATTATGCGAGTCCGCTATATACATTCCAACACCCCCACCACGACCATGGTTTCTGTTCTTACATATAAAAGTATGTTCATCGATATTTATTGAGAGACTATCGTCTCTTAACCAGGTCTCCGAGATGCCAATTACATCAAACTGGAAATTTAAAATACTCAAGAAATTTTTTAAGGAATCAATTTTTTTTAGAATACTCCTAACGTTGAAATGTATATTCGAAAAGGTTGCATTTTTTTTTGTTATCGCAAATTTGTTCACAAAATCTATCACCTCATAGTAATTAGAAGTGGACGTAACGTAGTTTGCAAAATAATTTTTGTCAGGGTCGATATCTGCATTGTTATTGTGCCTCTCACTTTCAAGTACAATTGGATTAAATCTGAGATTTAAATTGGTATCTTCGTGCCGATCTGATATAATTGATTCCAGATCGTCTATGTGATGAAAAGGGAACAGGTGAGAATAGCATTTTACACACATGAGCAAGTTCTCATTCCATGAGTTATGTACAACATTACAGTGGCATGATTGACAATAAAAGGTTTGATTACGTAATAGGACAGTGTTGTCGCTAGGCATTGAATTACTCGCCATGTAAATTCAAGATTGACAACAAATATCGTGTACATGATTTTACTTGAATGATATGCATGCTGTCTAAAGATACGTTATAGTACATGTAGAATGTTGGGTGACAATTATGGCAATTATAGACACAAAATATTGAAACACTCCATGCACTCTGAGGAAAGACAGCTAAAGAGTTTGTGATAGAATTTTCAAGAAATAAAGTCATGCCAAAGAAGGAAGAAGGGGGAAAACTAAAAAGAAATAAAACATAAACAGGTGTGGACACAAACTGTACTGTGTGCACACAGGTGAGAGAGGGAGGGGAAAACACACACAACAGTGCTAGAGTAGGTGTAGGTACCTCTCCGTACAATAAAACATTAATAGCAACAGTATCCTCGCCGTATACGCGTACATTAAATGAAACAAGATAAAGAAGGAACTGCAATACTTCTCAAGACTAGTTAATGTACAGATATAGTATGTAGTCATTGCTGGAGTAGAAAATAATGTGAGATGTGCAATTTGGTACACAGAGACATGAAAAATATGCAATGATATCTACAAATTACAGTCTCATGAACTGTAATGAAAGGATAAATGAAGAATATGCAATATGCAATGATATCTACAAATCACAGTCTCATCATCTGTAATGAAAGAATCCATTATTAGACGTTCATTATCATTACAATGTACATATATAGTATGAAGTCATTGCTGAAGTAGAAAATAATGTGAGATGTACTATTTGGTACACAGAGACATGAAAAATATGCAATGATATCTACAAATCACAGTCTCATGAACTGTAATGAAGTACAGAATGTAAAAGATATGAAAAATGTACAGGAAGGTTCACCATGAGAACTTCTATCCCATTAGTATACAACATGCTCATGAGATCAATGTCTCCTAGAAAGTACAAAATGTAGCAAATTGTCTCATTAAATGGAGTTCATCAGTTGTACATGAAAATTACATGAAAGATTTTGTCTCATGAATATTCAAAATGTTCATGAAAATCACTGCCTCATGTAAAGTACAAAATGTAGAAGATATGAAAAATGTACAGGAAAGGATCATCAAGAGAAATTCTGTCTCATGAATATACAAAATGTTCCAGAGATCACTGTCTTCTAGAAAGTACAAAATGTAGAAGATATGAAAAATGTACAAGAAAGATCATCACATGAGAAATTCTGTCTCATGAATATACAAAATGTTCCAGAGATCAATGTCTTCTAGAAAGTACAAAATGTAGAAGATATGAAAAATGTACAGGAAGGTTCATCATGAGGACTTCTGTCTCATGAATATACAAAATATTCATGAGATCACTGTCTCCTAGAAAGTACAAAATATAGCAAATTGTCTCATTAAATGGAGTTCATCAGTTGTACATGAAAATTACATGAAAAATTTTGTCTCATGAATATTCAAAATGTTCATGAAAATCACTGCCTCATGTAAAGTACAAAATGTAGAAGATATGAAAAATGTACAGGAAAGGATCATCATGAGAAATTCTGTCTCATGAATATACAAAATGTTCCAGAGATCACTGTCTCCTAGAAAGTACAAAATGTAGAAGATATGAAAAATGTACAAGAAAGATCATCACATGAGAAATTCTGTCTCATGAATATACAAAATGTTCCAGAGATCACTGTCTTCTAGAAAGTACAAAATGTAGAAGATATGAAAAATGTACAGGAAGGTTCATCATGAGGACTTCTGTTTCATGAATATACAAAATGTTCATGAGATTACTGTCTCCTAGAAAGTACAAAATGTAGCAAATTGTCTCATTAAATGGAGTTCATCAGTTGTACATGAAAATTACATGAAAGATTTTTTAATGAATATTCAAAATGTTCATGAAAATCACTGCCTCATGAAAAGTACAAAATGTAGAAGATATAAAAAATGTACAGGAAAGGATCATCATGAGAAATTCTGTCTCATGAATATACAAAATGTTCATGAGATCACTGTCTCCTAGAAAGAACAAAATGTAGAAGATTGACTCATTAAATAGAGTTCATCAGTTGTACATGAAAATTGTATGCAAAAAAAATTCAAGAGGAATAAGCATATTTACTCTCTTGATTTCTCCTTTAGGCATCTGATGTAAAGTCGAACGGGGTTCCATTCATATGGCGCCATTTTCCCGCTGAGAACTTTAGCTTCGTCCCCTGTTGATACAGACGACTTACTTCTTGAGCATGCCTTCGTTTTTCTGTGAGATCATCTTTAGTGAGGTCATCGACCATGAAGTAGTTTTCGTTGGCCAGAGATGCTCGTGTGGACTTCATAACGGTTACTTTGTCGCGAAATGATAAGAACTTAAAAAGGATGTGTCGTGGACGATCAGCATCGGGCTTACCATCTCGGTGGGCTCTCTCGATCCTGGGGGTTATTCCAAATTTATCACTCAAGACATTCTGAACAATCTGGATGCAATCTTCCACTGTATTTTCCGGTTTTCCAACAAGGCGCACGTTGTTTCGGCGAGAGAAGCGTTCGGCTTTGTTAATCCCAGCTTTCTGCTCAGCCGATTCTCGGAGAAGCGAAGTCATCTGCGTGTCGAGTGTGGAGATCTTCTTCTCAAGTGCAGCGTTCTTTTCCTGGAGTTCGTTCACTCTTTGGGACTCGAATTCGATAGCCGCCCCCAAGTTTCGCTCGACCCTCTTTACGTTTTCGACTAGAGAGTCAACAGCTTTTGTAATCATTGTTTCAAATTTTTCAGTCATTTTGATAAAGTATCGATCTATGTATGCAATGCGTACAGGGCTGGGGTCAGAGGATAACGAGCGGCTTGCAGAATCCGACATAGCGCCAGCAGCTGCGGCGGGCAAGCTTCGCGGTGGTGATGTCACGTGACCCACGTCAAGCCCATCGGTTGACGTGGCAGGAGAGGAGTAAAAATCGTCTAAACTTACATCTTCTTCCTGCATTTCCTGGTGTCCTTTAGCCCTCCTTGCGAGTCTTGTCCTTTGAGAGTTCATCGTCGGTCGATTTCAAGTTATATAGTCCGTGTACAGCGCATATAGCGAGGAAAGTTCGAAAAAATACGGAGAGGCAAGAAACCTACGTCCTACTCGTATGCATGTCTTTTCTGAAGAAATTGATTGCACTGTCGTGCAGATAGTTATTCAAAATGATGATACCGGTAAGCAAAAAATATGGGCTTTTGATGAAAAATGGTGCAGTTAATCAAAGATGAAACAAATAAGAAGTTATACATAATTAATGAGTCACTTATCCATGTGATGCCCTTATACTATAGACCTGTATGTATTTTATATATATTTTACTAGCTGGTAAAATCCATGTTCAGACTTTAGGAATGTGACAGGGGTCAATCCCTTGACCCCAATGGACATGACATGTGTCATACAGAGTACATGAGCAAGTAGATATGCATGCCTCTATTGCAAGGCAATAATCAAGTCAGAGTCACAATTAAGGGGGCACCTCAAAAATGCTAACAAAACACTGGTATGAAAATTTGAATTCAACTGCATGGTTTTTCCATCATTTCCAAACAAAAAATGAGTGCTAAAGGAACACTAACATGGAATTAAATTAAAAGAAATTAGTGATGGAATTTGAAATTACATATAAGTTAATCCTTATTGATGTTGTTCAAACACCTATCAGGTGTCACATTTATACTATTATAGATAGTATACCAAGGTAATGTTATTAACACCCTAGTGTATATATATTTTTTGCAAAAAAAGTAGAAAATCATACATGACAAAATGTTTTCTCCTAGCTGGCACCAGTCGAAACGGTATAAACAACAAAGATTACAAGAAAAGACAGAATCGTTTCTAGGAAAATGTTTCATGATGTCAGTGTTAACTATATTTTGCACTGTATATCCAATTACAAAGCATGGATAACAAATGATGTATAAATCTTTTTGGTGTTAACAAAGTACGTGCCTGGTAACAATCAATAATATATAATACACTATTTAGGTGGATCTTTTATTGTTATGATTATTCAGTTATCTGCGTGAAAAGTCAAAGAGATTATTGTGACTATAACAACCGTTATTCTTGTCACCCCAAACTCAGCACCAATGTCAATACCAATATATCATATTAAATCTGTCTTCAATTGCATACAGAGATTATGTTACTTCCCTTTTAATCTTTACATTGGATACAATTAACTTACATGTATACATGTCATTGATGAAAGATTTGTTAGATCGAGAGAGCCAAGGGCAGATCTAGCTTTTTGCTAAGAGGGGGGGAGGGGGGGGGGGTGGCCCAATGACGATGCGGAGGCGATTTTTATTTTTTAATTTTTTTTTTCTTTCTTTTTTCTATCTTTTTTGAACCCCTGTATTTAAGTGATGTTTTCCTGGCATATACTAACACGATGGAGACCATAAAAATTAGTGCACGATAACGTCTTTTTAAATCAAGTAATAGTTTAATACACAGTTATATCCAGAGTTATCATGTGTTTGGTTGAGATACCAGACGAGTTGAATATCTTCTCACAATATATGCACTTTTCTCTCCAGTGTGCGTTCTTTCTTTGTGGTCTAACTCTTGGTCGGACCTCTCCTGGGGGGAAATCAATCTTTTTGCTAAAGGAGGGGGGGGGGGGGGTTGACGCAATGACAATGCGGGGAGGGGGTGGGGGGGTTGACGCAATGACAATGCGGGGAGGGGGGGTGACGCAATGACAAATGCAGAGCATTGTCCACGAGCCACATAGCAGTGAGGCAATTTTTGTTGTTGCTATTTTGAACCCCTGTAAGTGATGTTTTCCATGGGGTTTGACCCAATGATGATGCAGATACTGTGTGGGTCTGGACACATGATGGCGTTTTTCTATGCACATCACATTTTCTTTTGACAGCCCAAAGGGGGGGGGGGGGTTAAAACCCCTAACTGTAACTAATCGTCACTTAAAGTAGATCCATCCTGATATTAAGTTGGTTTTAGTAAAAGCAGAAAATGAGAGGAACAGGTCAGTGAAAATTTGAGCGAATTCTGGTTAAAATAAGAAAGTTATGAATGTTTGAAATAGCGGTCAATCAAACATAAATTGGCAACAATATGACAAATCTTGTGAGCCCCCATCTAATATGCTCTTTACATAGAATTTAATAAACATTCATTTTCTTTGTTATTGATGACGGAATATATATTTTTTCCATCCATATTTGAAATAAATTTGCAATAATTATATTATGGGTGCATGTATGATTGAAATTTTTCTTGAGGGAAAATAAAAATATCTCAATTTTTAGTACAGAGCAAATAGGAGAGGAGCTCCCAAAATACATCAGTGTTGCAAATATGTTTTCCACTGATGACAACATAACAATTTTCAAAACTTTCGTATCTTTCATCGGATATTGCTCAAACTTTCACTAATTTTATTTCTCATAGTTTTCTGATTTTATAAAAACCAACTTAATATCAGGTTGGACTTCCCCTTTAAGTACGTTCTGATCTTCCTTGGTTTCTGCGGTTATTTTTTAACACTGTTTAATTTCATTTCATTCCATTACCATCTCTTCCCTTTTCTAATGCAAATTTTACTTTTCTTTAATTCCTTTAAATGTTTCATATATATTCTGGTTCTTTTGACAGAAGAATATATCAATAAACATTTAAAGGAATTAAAGAAAAGTAAAATGTACATTATAAAAGGGAAGAGATGGTAATGGAATTAAATTAAATTAAACACTCACACATACATCACGATTGTGGATAAACCGCTCACCTTTGATTCTTTTCCTTTCCTTGCGAGTGTTTCATAAAAACAAGGATGGTATTCACTTTCTAGAGAAACTTCCTTCAAGGATGGCATGGAGCATATTATCTCTACCACATCAAGTGACATAGTAGGTCCACAATCTCTCTCAATACAGAGTGTAACCTGGATAAAATGACAAAGTGATTACTGATGGGATGCAGAGTATAAATTTTCACTTGGATGTTAGGCATATGTGTGTATAACTTACATGAGCATTTTCCATAGATATGCTGCTAGAACTACAGAGCATAAGAAAGAAAAGGAAATAAATAAGGGTACAGGCTGAAGAACTATTGCCATGACATTTCATCCTATTTTTGTGACAGTACTGAATAGGAATATCATCTTAGTTTACCATGTACTAAACAGAGAATCCTTAAACTAAATAAAAGGAGAGTATAAGTCTAAAAAGTATTGTTTCAAAGGAGATTATTTAAGTTCACACCATCTGGTGCCTCGATCATACCTTAATCATTTATAAATGTAAGTAGGAATACGATCACTAAATTAAAAGGGTGAATACGGAGCAAAAATCTAGTCTCCAGAGTTGCAATATCAATACACTGAGGTAACCCAAATTATACACAGGGCCAATAATAATATCAAACAGATTTCTTTGTGCCCCGTTAAACATTTAGAAACCAAGAATTGGGACTTCATTCGGGCATGAGATACTTTTTTTGAAGGGATGACAGTGTGCAAACTGTCGATGAAGTTCCCTTTCCAAAATGTTTAGCTCATCTCAAAAGTATAGATGCACTGTGTATATATTATATGCACATGCAAGTACATACATGTAGCTTCACTGTAATTGTAAATTGCATGTTCTGAATCCTTTTTTTCAAATTCCTCTCCCACTGGCACCAGATTCATTTTGCACGCAGTTCTTGTTATTCCTAATTAGGTCCCTTTCTCTCTCCAAATTCCTTTCAGATTTCATATGCATATTCTTTACCATTCCATTGTATGCACTGAACTGACCGTCCAGGCTCCATTTCGACAGTTCCGTTTCCATGCCTAATTTCTTTCAACCTACCTATCTCCACTATCCTAGATGCTACAGACTTTTAACCAATTACTCTAGATAGTGTACAAGTTGCTCTTCATCTTCTACTGATACAAATGGCCCTCCAAAATGCCATCTTCATACTTAAAATTTAATTCCAAAATCATTGACCCTTTCAAGAATCGCTAAAAAATTCGTTAAATATTGACAGATGAAAAGAAAAATACCATAACCTAGTCATATCAAGTCCTAAATGAAATTTCTACAGCATCTGCTCAGTGAATTTCACGATATCGATGGTCATGTTTGATATGAAAGTTCTGAAAATGGATGTGTTTATCTTGCTATAGCTCCATCATGCCTGCATGGCTTAATCAAAACCCTCCATTATATTTAAATACTTCAAGATATACCCTTTTCAACCCCCTACAAAATGCAACTACAACTGACCTACATTACGATAAATTGCTCTCGAAAACAAGACTTTTCAGGAAAATTCCTAAACAACTTCAACATGTGCTCAATTTGCAAACTGTATACTATAGATCTATGAAATTTGGCAGACATGTGTATCAACCTACTTGACAACTACATGTATCTGAAAAGTTTGGTAAAATTGCATGATGTCGATCATCACAAGGTTATTGTAAAAAATACTGAATGTGCTATGCATCACATTACAATGGGTGACATGCTTGTACTACATTATCATAGATGACCAAAATGACCGCAAAGAAGTGCCCGGCCTTCACTCAAATTTTTTTGAGTGAATCGAAATTGAAAGTAGGTCACAATTCGGATTACGCAGGTTTTCTGCCCAACTGTTTCAGTTTAATACCCATGACATCAATTTTCAGAGTGATTTTCGCCCCTTTTCAATATTTTTTTATCTTGAAATTTCACAACTTTATTCTGGGTGGCCAAACTCAGGGCATCTCATAGCCTGATTTTGGAACCTGCTAAGTGGGACGTTTTAAATGCCATTTTATATCCTGCATTTCAACGTATTGCACTATATACGTCACATACATGTACTAGCATGTTAGCATGCAAGGCCATATAAGCCACAGTATATGGAAAACCATTACATGTGTAATAATACGTTGTGTACATAGGGTCATCTAATTGCTTTTCTGGTATTTATCTGCTCAAAGAAATAGAAATGAGGATATCAATGCATGCATATTGTTACACGATAATAGTTCTAGTTTTCAAATTATTGCTGTTCAAACCTCTTTGATTTGATTTATTTACCAACAACAATATTGTAGATCACTGCATGTTTATCACTGCATGTCATGCAGTGAGCGCGGAATTTTTGGCGTTTCATCACAATATAGAGAAAGGAAGACGTTTCGTCATACCGTTTTCGACTCTTATTACTCCCTATTCATCTGAATTCAGTTTCCCCCTCTCGCGCGAAGCTTTGATGTTTCATTAAATTATTAGAGAAAGAAGACGATTCGTTGTACCGTTTTCGACTCTTAATAAGCCCTATTTGGTGTACTGTTTACGACTTTTAATCCTTATCTGAATTCAGTTGTCCCCCTTCCGCGCGAAGCGCGGAGGGTTTGGCGTTTCATTAAATTATTAGAGAAAGTAGACGATTCGTTGAACCGTGCTCGACTCTTAATCCTTGTCTGAATAAAGCTTCCCCCTCCCGCACGATCTCGGAAATTTTGACGTTTCATTAAACTATTAGAGAAAGAAGATGATTCGTTGTACCGTTTTTGACTCTTAATAAGCCCTAATTGTTTGAATTCAGTTTTCCCCTTCCGTGCGAAGCGGATTTTTGGGGGGCATTTCATCACAATATAGAGAAAGGAAGACGATTCGTCGTACCGTTGTTGACTCTTATACCTTGTTTGAATTTAGTTTCCCCGAAAATGATAAACCTCTGATTTCTTTAGCTGATATCATAGGAAAGTGAAACTTTGAGAAAATACAAGTATTGTAGTTGTAGTCACTCTTGTGTCGTCACAGCGGATAAAAAAAACTTGTCGGCCGACCGACAATATACATCTCACCGACTTCAAACTTCTGCATTGATATAGTACACGAGGATCACACGAGACACAAGAATACCGACACAGATAACCCGACATAGCAACATATTTACCCGTGTCTTTCTTGCTCCCTCGACGAGACGACTCCACCCAACAACCCCCTTCTTTCTTTTACTCCCACCCCTCCTCTCTCAGGCTCTTACCTCTCCTCTCTCTCCTCTCTTTCACCCCTGTGTCTTTTGTTTCCCTTTTACTCTTTTTTTCTCTTTTTTTCTCCCCTTTTCTTACTTTCCCTTTCTTTCCTCTCCTCCCTCTTTTTCTTTTTTCACCTTCTTTCTTCTATTTTCTTTCCTTTCTTTCCTTTCTTTCCTTTCTTTTCCTTTCTTTCCTTTCTTTTCCTTTCTTTCTTTCCTTTCCTTTTCTTTTTTCTTTTTTTCCCTCCCCCTTTTCTCTTTTTTCCCAATGGCAGCGCAATTTTACCGACAATATCCTGACAGGTGGAGGGGTGTCGCACCCCCACACCCCCCCTTTGTGACGCCCCTGGGTATAAGGGACCAGAGAATAGTACATGTGCTACTCGAGATGTACCCTTCCATAATTAGACTGTTGTACTGTAAGAAAACTGCAATAGATATAAAAGTAAGGACTTGTACAAAAATGGATGACTTTTTTTGTTTTTCAAACTGTGATTAAACTTACCAAATGTGGTCTAATGAAAGCACAACCAGCTACAGTGTGTGCTGTCATGTCTCTGGATACATTCAGTGTAATTTCCTTTGATGAAACCCTGTCCTTCACCAAGGCTGCTGCATCTGGGTCCTGACTCTCAAAGGCTACATCAACAATGAAAGATAACTCTAAACCTGTGAAATGTTGATTCCCAAAGGCTGTACCAACATGTAACTCTCTATCTACATCTATGTCTAGTCCCTGAAGCATAGAGTTCAGAACATGGGTTGCAATACTTTTGTTTTGTGACACAGTGAAGTACAGGAGATACCTAAACTCCTCCTTCCTTGGCAGCACTACTTGCTCAATGAGTCTGTGAAATTCATTACGATCTGATTTATACAGGGAAGCAAGATGAACTCCAGCCATGTACTCCTGAAACAGTTTGTGAGGGAAGAAGACTGGCAATTGCACATGAGAAGTCCTCTCGTGTATGTCCATGCTAGTGGTAATTCTGTCCTCCTGAGACAAAATCCCAACCCGACAGGCAGTGTCCTTGGATTCTGGGCATATTTGGAAATCATCTTCACCGAAAATTAAGGTATTTTCTAGCAGACCATTGAGGGCCTGCTTAGCAATTGGTCCAAGGAGCTTATCAATTGTTTTCAAAAAGGAAAGTAAAGAGGGGCTGCCTACTTTCTTCACCATTTTCTGAGCATAATGTTCTTTTAGAAAGGCAATCATCTCTTTGAATATCTGAGAAAAAGATTTCAGTGATTTCATTTCCTTTAGTTTTTGCTTGTCAAGTTCTTTCCACATAAGACACAACAAGGCTACATATATAGGATAGTGGGCCATGTTTTCAGATATGACATCATTCTCACTGGTGAACTGGATAAGCTGATTTGCTCTATCATCATTCTTTGGAAAGTATTTGTGAATGTACACTGACAAATTCTCTCTGTTAAAACCCTCAACATAAATGAATGTGTACAGCTTCATTAGATCACTATCTGATCTAATCTCTACTGCTCTCCATGGGCGAGTGGTCACCAAGACTGGGCAAGAGGCAAGTTGATCAGAACAAAGAATATCTCCAAGTCCAATACCACCAGTCTCAGATGAGCTTCCACATGCCTCTGAAGAGGTGACACTTGGCTGTGATGGCTGAAGTTGCATTTGATCAGTAGGCTGTGATTCGCAAGATTTTGTCTTCATGATTTTGCCACTGACTTCGTCTAGCCCATCAAATGCGATGAATACCTTGTCAGGATTCGACCGGATATACTCAGTAATCTGAGAAACCGTTGCTGGATTGTTTTTGGCCAAATAAGACTTTGCAATCTCGCCAATAGTGTGTTGCTTAAATTCACGTAGAGGAACTATCAAGACCCATACAAAGTGACTGAAATGCTTCCCTTCAACCCAGTCCCAGGCAATCTTAGCACAAAATGTTGTTTTTCCAGCCCCTGCCTCTCCCTGAACCATGATCCGCTTGGGGAACTTTCCATTGACTTTGAGATCAAGGATATCATTGTAATCTAGCATTTGCTTGTCTGTCCCATGTTCTTCTAGTAAGACGAGATTAGTAAACATGTCGTCAAACTGCACAGTGGAAGCAGGATTGAGAGGATCAGCTCTGATCTTACAGAGAGTTGACCTATACTTGAACTTGAAATCATTTGCACACAGCTCAACCAGTTTAGGAGAAAGTGGTTTGGTCTGAGATTCAGCTGAAGGAGGTTTGGTCTGTGATTCGAGCAATCTTGATGGCCCTCCTAAGAATAAAAAAAAATCAATATTCATATGATTACACGTAAACATATTTTGATACTTTTATTCAAACATATTTGTGGCTTATACACCCAGTAAATAAGATCGATTGATCGATCTGTATAGAAAAATGAATATTAATGAGTCAGAATGAATCAGGAGAGCTTGGGTATTTGTTTCTAGTTCATCGTGACTGTGCCATGGACCAGTGATGGCCTGGTGGTAGAGTCGCTGCCCGGCAAGCAGTAGATGGCAGGTTCAAGTCCCGCTGGTTCCAAGATTTGTTCTGACTTGTTTTTCTATACAGATCGATCAATCGATCTTATTTACTGGGTGTATAAGCCACAAATATGTTTGAATAATTGAAATTTCTCCCAGGAAGCATTGCATTTATAAAATATTTTGATACATCGGAAAGGATTGTAAAGACCTGAGGCTAATAGTATGACATATAACTATTTGCATGTAGTCAAAGACACAAAGTCCTACATGTTTGTCTGAATTAATATGACTTCATTCAATTTTAAGGGCATTTAGAATCTGACTAATTTGTGTATACATGTAGATGAATATCACTGGAATTATTTTTGCTAGGACATTTCCGCAATCACACATCTTATTTTGAGAACAAAAAACAAACAAATATGATTGCATCTCCAGTATGCCTCTGCGTAAATTCAGTTAAAAGATCAGGGCTTGAATCAATCTTTGAATATTAAAATGAAAATAAAAAGCCTACCGGTATATATACATGTTGATTGATCTTTACAACCTATGACCTTTGACCTGACAATCCAACATCGGATCACTTGTCTCCCTATGGTGACGCATACCACATGTAGTTTTTTTTTAAATAAATTTTCCAGCTAAAATAGCTTTAAAGTAATTTTGCCGACTTTTGACCTTCTTAACCCAAAATATAAACAGTTTGTCTCAGTATGGTGATGCATACCAACACCAAATTTGAAATTCATGGCTCAAACCGTTCTTGAGTCATTTCAATAAAAATTAATTCAATTTGATCCTCATGGCCCTTGGCCTTTGAAACTTATCCCAAAATTTAATCACTCCATCTCACTTTGGTGATGCATGATAACACCAAGTTTGAAGTTCATACCTCAAGTGGTTCTTGAGATATCGCAATAGCAAAAAGTAGGACGGATGGACAGACAACCCCAGAACATATTTTATCCGGCACCACCTTCAGTGGGTGGATGTATAATTAGTTATCATAATGGGATGGTGCAAAAAATTTATAATTTGTTTGTAGAACATGTGCACATAAAGAAAGCTGGCATACATTGATTTCTGCTATCACTAAAAGTACTTGAACTATATTGGTGTCCAGAAAATATCTAGGATTAACAAAGTTAAATTAGGGAATTATAAAAACATGCATGGGGCTTGATAAAATTTGACACATCTGTATATTGTGGCAAATGTATAGAATACAGAGCACTCACTGAGATAATCTCTATGGTAAAAACTTATATGTCTTCTGCGGGGTGTTTCACAAAGATCCTAAGTCCAACTTAACTCTAAGTTAGCCATTTGTAGCCTTAAAATAAAATGTTTTCAAAAGCAAAAATGCAAATATTTTAGACTTTTCATAAATTCCACATCAAGAACATGAAATCTCCTTGATAATAGAAAATATGATTGATTTGAATAGACATTTTATGCCTTTTAAAAGAACTTTTACAAACTATTTTCATTGATGCTAACGGCTTTCCATAATTGTTAAGTCCAACTGATAGATAAGTTCAACTTAGGATCTTTGTGAAACACCCCGCAGGTGTAGCTAGAATTACCGGTAGTACCGGTATCTGTTTACCTGTGCTGTTTGGAATTACAGGTTCATTGAGTAATCTGTGCGATAAGCCACCCAAGTCATTCTCTCGGAGTGCGTCTGCCAAAAGCTGTCGTCTGTTTGAGTGTAGAGGTTGCTGCTTGACATTCCATTTCATGAATACTTGCAAGAATGCATTGGTATAGTTATTCAACTGCTGAATCAGGATTGCATGTAGCTCAGCTAAGGGGATCTCTAGAGATATCCCTACAGCCTGGTAGTAAGATGGAGCGATAGCCTTGGCCAGCTTCAGGAACTCCTTTTCACTGACAATACTGTAAAATGAATAATAAATCAATTGGGAACAATAGGATATTAGTTAGAGAGCATCCTATTGGCTGAGAAGCTATCACGTGACACTTAACAATTTGTATTATGTGCTCGAGAGTACAATATAACAGCTTGGGGATATCAGAAGGCATTGCCGGTGATATTAACATTTGAAACAAATTGCCTCAAGTTGCAGGGGAGGGCGGTATTGATCTGGCTAGGGCAATCATTCTCAAAAAATGCAGAGTCTGGCAGTAAATACAATAATGATGGTGATAGTAATAATATTAATATAAGGAGAGAAGGATTATTACAACTTTTAATAATAATAATAATAATAATAATAATGTTTACATTATAACTGATACTAGAATGGATGATGATGATAATGATAATTATTATAATTATCATTATCATCATCATTATCTGTATCAAGCAAAGTCTATGTAATCAGCTTACTTTTAATCATCCGGTCATCGCGTCGGGTTGGGTGGTGGAGTTAGCCGACCTTTGTGAAAAAATGCCTGTTTATTCACAAAATTTCGGAGACTAGAATGTCTGTGAAAAAAAACCCTCTCATCTACAAATAGTCTGGCATAATTTACACGACACTTTGTGAAAACCTGAAGGCAAATCTACGAAAGACTGTATCCTGAGTATGCATCTTTTCATGATCTTTTGTTTCACAAAATTTTGTGTAACACAATGACCCAACCAGACGCGACGACCCGATGAATCAAAGTAAGCCAGTATATGCATACCTTTCTGCAGTGTCAGGACCTGGATTGGTTTCAACATCACCAGATCTCATCAAGAGGATCAGGAGCAGATAGAGAAGGCAGAATCCATCCATGGTGTGAGATGTCCTTCTCATTCGTCAGAAGTTTAGTTCTCTGGAAAATGGTGATGACTTGGCAACAACACCTGAAAAAAAGTATTCAGAAATATCTACATTATGTACATAAAATAGATGAAAACAGATCCTTGAGAGTTTCACTTCAATGTATCTAATAACAGGCTTAAGGTTTAAGGCTTTGTTTTATGCTTTTGTTTGACTCTACATAATAGGCAATAAAGTCTGTTTAAAGTTTACAACTTCAACTGGTTAGTGCTTTATTCTAGTAATCTTCATTCTGGTTGTCAAGTCAGTACATAACACAAGAGGGCGCACTGCCACTCTAAACCATATATAACATCCTTCCTTCTTTAAGAAGTTAATACCTGTATATTAGTTTGTCGGCCTGAAATGCATGTATGAATACCCATGTCAGTACACATAAATCTAATTATAAATCCTCTGGAAATATCTGTGTTTATAGAAATAGTATCATAATAAATCAACTTCAGCATGGATGCATAATTACACTTGAGTGGTTTTGTTGTTCTTTTGAGACAATACATATGAGCTTAAATTCTGTTTTCTCTCGATTAGTCCTTTGGAACACTGGCTTAGATTATGTATCATCTTCATCAAATTTCAAATAGATCCAAAATCAAATACTTTTGTTTTGATTTGTCTAAACAACATCAACCACTCAATATAAACAACATACTAACTTTCTTTCTTGTTAATTAACAGGTGACTTTCCTGTATAAACAATTAACTTTCTCTTAATGAAACAAATATATAGTTGTCTGTCTACATCTATATAAAGTAGTTACACATAATAATAACAATATTTATAAAGCGCAACATATCCATCTCTAGAGATGCTCAAGGCGCATACAAATAATTTAAATTAATATTTAACATACTTAAGATTAAAGAAATATTAAATGTTAACTTGCATTAGATCATACAACTTCATGGTGCCAAGGTACATACAATGTGGCACAGTGCGATTGTTTGTTTTGCATGCATTGTATAAAAAGAACATTGAAATTTAACAATATGCATTGAGCATCAGGTGAGTTTTAAGCCCAGTTTTGAAAGTAGAGAGAGTGTTGGCCGTCTGAATAGAGAAAGGTAACTTATTCCACAAAGAAGGAGCTGCTGATGCAAATGCTCTATCCCCCCAATTTCTTTTGGTACGTATTTCTTTAAGTCTAATATTATGTGATGAACGTAAACCAGAACGACCTGCAGAGTGGGGTGATAGAAGGGATGAAATATATTCTGGAGCTAGATCATTTAGTGCACGATAGGTTAAGAGTAGAATTTTATATATCACACGCTGTTGAACAGGGAGCCAGTGCAGAGATTTCAAGATAGGAGTGATATGTGATGATATTCTGGTGTTAGTTACAAGGCGAGCAGCAGCATTCTGAACTTTTTGCAATCGGTTAATTTGGTTGGCAGGTAGTCGAAAGAGTAATGAATTGCAATTATCAAGGTGCGAAGTAACAAAAGCATGTACTAACTGTTGGGTGGATTGAGGTGAGAGATATTGCCTAATTGCACGGATATTACGTAGATTACAATTGGCCAGTTTAACACAATTTGAAATATGGGTTTCGAGTGACATGGCAGAATCAAATATTACACCAAGATTCCTAGCTTGATGTACAGGAGATACAGGGGCAGAACCAACTTGAACATGAGAAACCTTAATTTTACTGAGCTGTCTACTGTTGCCAAGCAAAATGAATTCTGTTTTTGCATCATTTAGTTTTAAGCGACTCTCAATCATCCAGTTCCTTACATCAGCTATACAGTTTTCAATTTTCTTCACATTTTCATCTATTTCTATCTGGACAGGTTTGCAAATAAAATAAAGCTGTAAGTCATCTGCATACATATGATAATTGATACTGTGTTTTTGAACAATATGCTGTATGGGCAGAGTATAAACATTGAACAATTGCGGACCGAGAACAGATCCTTGGGGAACTGAAAAATCTAAACTAACTGAAGCAGAGGTAGCATTACGGATACAAACTTCTTGTGATCTACTAGAAAGATATGACATAAACCACTTTAATACTATACCATTGAGACCTATTTCCTTTAATCTCTTTAGCAAAATGCAATGATCAACGGTATCAAAAGCACTGCTGAGATCAAGCAGTACTAAACCAGAGACATTTCCATTATCCATACCAATTAATACATCATTGTTTACCCGTAACAATGCACTTTCCACGCTATGCATCTCCCTGTATGCTGACTGGAAAGGATTTTGCAAACTCGTATTCTTTAAGTGAGACTGTAGTCTACCGGAAACAACTCTTTCTATTAGCTTGCCTAAGTATTTTAGATTAGCAATTGGTCTGTAGTTTTTCAAATCTTGTCTGTTAAGAGAGGGTTTTTTCAGAAGGGGTTTTATGAGGGCATGTTGTAAACAATGGGGAAAGAATCCACACTTTAGAGATTTATTAACTATCTGAGTGATATAAGGAACAAAGTCATTGACAAATTCTTTAATTAGACAAGTTGGTATCGGAACTAAATCACAAGAAGACACAGGGGAATTCATGATGATTTTTCTAATTTCAGTACATGTGGCGAGAGTGAATTCTGACATGCCAGTAGAAGGGACAGGAACAATTTCTAAAAGGGTGTCAGTATTTCTGTAAGAACTTAAATCAGTTAACTCTTCTCGAATACTTTTTATCTTATCTACAAAATAATCACAAAAACGATTAGCAAGATTATGATCATTATCAGTGTTGGGATATAATGGATCCTTCTTCCTGTCTAATAACTTATTAATAATGTTTATTTAATGATAAACAACAAAATCTTTCATGTGAGCTGGTGGATGGCGAGCTCTGGTACTACGGCGAGCTGGTCTTGGTGGTTCTTGAGTCTCTTCAGCGAGCTGGGGTTCGCGAATATCATTATTTGCTTCGCGACGAGGAGACTTCGCTACGTGATCTGGTGAATTTGTGTCGCTACGCTTCGCTTCGGATGTTGATGGCTCTGGTTGTTCGCGAGTTACGCTAGTAGGCGTGGAGAATATATCTGACTGGTCACTGAATGTGCTACTACATGTGCGCAAGTGCTTCCTGTTTCGTCGAACTATATTGCCATTCTCTGACCTGACTAGATATGATCTGGAATCAACTTGTTTCTCTACTCTCGCTTTGTGCCATCGCTTACTCTGTGCGTTAGACTGCGGCTGAACACGAACAATATCTCCGCGTTTCAATGGTGGTAGCTCTTTCGTGCTCTTATCGTAGTACTGCTTTTGCTTCTTCTGCTTTTCCGCTTTCTTTGCGACAACTCTATTTTGTGTGCGTGGAATCAGAAGCTTGGACGCGGTTGGTACAAGAGTGCGAGTGCGACGACCATACAGGCGTTGAGCTGGCGAGCTATCAAGTCCTGCTGTGGGTGTGTTACGCCAATTTAGAAGAGCTAGCTGAAAATCTTCTTGAGCTTCAGTTGTCTTACGTAAGAGACCCTTCGCAATCTTGACGGCACTCTCCGCTTTCCCATTGCTCTTGGGATAATATGGGGAACTCGTGATGTGCTCAATCTCATACTCCTGCATGAAGGTCGCGAAATCTTGAGAGTTAAATGGGGGACCATTGTCCGACATAATGGTTTCTGGGATACCGTGACATGCGAAAATGCTCTTTAGTCGCCTGACGACTGCTCTGGTATCTTTCTTGTGTGGCAGAGGAAGAACTTCGAAGTAGTCTGAGAAATAGTCCACAACACAAACATAGTTCTTGTTTTTCAACTCGAATAAGTCTATACCGAGTTTCTGCCACGGACGTTTCGGCAAGTCATGATTGATCAGAGGTTCACTTCTTTGCTTCGGAGCAAAGGTTGCACAGACTTCACAGTGTGAGAGATAGTCTGTAAGATCGCTTGTCATCCCTGGCCAAAATACACATTCTCTGGCCCTTGCGAGTGTGGCCTGTATTCCTGTGTGTGCGCTATGAAGTCGCTGTTTCACACGAGGTCTCACTTTGACAGGAATTACACAACGCTGTCCGCGGAAGATTATACCCTCATCATACGTTAGTTCATCACGGATGTCAAAGTATGGAGAAGTCCCAGGTGGCAGACGAGACTTGTCTTCGGGCCACCCCTCAAGGATCAGTCCCTTTACCGCTTGTAGGCTTTCATCCTGTTGCGTTTCAATCCTGATGAGCGCTAACGTCTTCTGCGACACCGCTATGTCCTCAAGCATGTGAATGCTTTCAACTTCTTTCTCTGTCGGCGATTGCTCGGAGTTCGGTAAGTATGCTCGCGACAGGGTGTCTGCTAGGTACATCTCTCTACCCGGCTTGTAGAAGATCTCTACATTGTACTGTTGCATTCGCAATAGTAATCTTTGCAGTCTCTTTGGTGTAGAAGCCAACGGTTTACGCGTTATTGTCACTAGCGGTTTGTGGTCTGTCCAAAGGATCACCTTTCTACCGTACACGTACTGATGGTTTCTTTCAAGTCCGAAAACTTGCGCAAGAAGTTCCTTCTCGATCTGAGAATATCTAGTTTCGGCCTCAGTCAACGCTCTACTTGAGTATGTCACCGGTTGGTCATTCTGAGTCAACACGAAACCCAGGCCCTTTTGTGAGGCATCACCTTGACCCTCTACCGGCAACTGCTGATCAAAGTATCGGAGAACCGGTGCTTCTGTAACAAGTCCTTTGATCGCGATGAACGCTCTAGACTGTTCTTCTCCCCAGTTCCAGGGAGTGTCCTTGTGGGTCAACCTACGTAACGGTTCGCTGAGCCCCGACAATGATGGCAAGAACTTTGCTAAGTATTGAACCATTCCCACAAATCGCTGGATTCCAGGTATATCTACTGGCTGTGGCATGTCAACGAGAGCTGCGACTTTGCTAGGATCGGGCCGAACACCTTCCTTGGTCAGTCGGTGACCAATGAACTGCACCTCCTTACATTTGTACTCAAGCTTGCTAGAATTCAGCTTGATGTCTCGCTCGCGACATCGGCGAAGGAAACTAGTCATGTTACGATCATGGTCTATGCAGGCCTCTGCATGTGTCTCACCCTGTCCAGTTATGAGAATGTCATCTGCTATGACGAATACTCCTGGTAGGCCTTCAAGGCACTGATCTAGGCGCTTCTGGAAGAGCTCAGGCGAAGGTGATAGACCAAAGGGTAAGCGAAGAAACCTATATCTACCCCAAGGTGTCTGAAATGTTGTAAGCTTGGATGATTCTGCGTCCAACTTACACTGTAGAAAACCTTCCTTCAAGTCGGCCTTGCTGAAAACTTTCACATTCGCTAACTGTGGTAGGACATCATCAATCGTTGACAATGGGTAATGCTCACGCTTCAACGACCTATTAAGATGTTGCGGATCGATGCATACTCTCAATTTACCACTTGGTTTCCTAGCTACTACAAGACTAGATACCCAATCACTAGGATCTTCTACCTTCTCAATCACCTGCAGCTTTTCAAGCCTACACAACTCTTCTTTCAAATCTTCTTTAATTGAAAGAGGGACCCTTCTAGGGGGCATCACTACTGGCTTTGCCTCAGCCTCTAAGGTCAAATGAACTACTCCTGGCATGTTACCCAACCCTGTAAATACATCCTTGTATGGGATCAGAATATCATCATTAGCTACTGCATGAACAACTTCAATGTTTTCATACTGTACTTTGATCAACTTCATCTGCTGGCCTGTACTAGCTCCCAACAGTGGTCTTGTGACTTCGCCCTTCACAACAACAAATGGAACTAAGTACCTCTTGTTATTCTTTACATTCCTAAGATGCAACTTGCATTTCCCTGCAACTGGGTCTGTTCCTTGACCATACACAATCAGAACCTGATTTGTACTAGTTAACTCTGTCCCAGATGGAACATCTTCTAGATGGATAACATTACATGTCGCTCCACAATCAACCTGCATACCAATCTCGTCTTCGTCATTGATTCTAAACTTTGCAATGATCTTTTTCTGATAATTTGGACTCTTACTATCAGCAGATACCTGAAATGCTTCATCTGTGCCTATCAGAGAAACATATACACACTCTTGTTCAGAATCTTCATCCTCTTCAATTGTCTCTACTCTGTGAGCCTTGTTCTTATTCTGTCTACATTTCACAGCGAAATGATTTTCTCTTTTGCACAGCTTACACTTTTGGCCATAAGCTGGGCATTTTGATTTGTCTTTTTCATGCTGCTTACCACAGAAACCACAATTAATCAATTTAGGAGCTAGCTTCTTGCCCTTACCCCCACTATGCTTCCAAACCTTTGGTTTATGGGACACTGCATAGGCAGATACTGGTTCCTGCATGGCTTTACTCTGAGCTTTGGACGACTCCATAGCTCTGCAGATATCCAAACAACTAGACAGAGTAAGATTTGGCTCTTGCAAAAGACGTTTTCTTGTATTATCGTCTCTAATCCCTAGAACGATTCGATCTCTGATGAGGTCATCAGTTAGAGTACCAAACTCACAAGTACTTGCAAGAGACCTTAACCTCACATAATAATTCTCAACTGACTCATCAGTATTCTGAACACACTTATTGAACTGATATCTTTCAAAAGTAATGTTTGTTTGCCCGACACAATATTCAGACCAGAGTTTTCTTATGCATTTATAACTCTTTCTTTCCTCCTCATTTCTGAAAGGGAGGCCTTGTTGAATCTCCAATGCATCAGTTCCTAGTGCCGTTATGAAATGTGCCACACGAATTTTATTACTTTCGTGTTCTAACCCAGTTATGACCTCATAACTGTCCCACATCTGGGTGAAAATACCCCAGTTTTTCTTCATATCCCCTTTTACCGAAAGAGGTCTTGGGAGTGGCACATTTGTTCTACTTGTACTGCCCGGCCTATTTCTGGTCCTAACACTATCATTATCAGTATTGTTATCACTCAAGACCTGACCCTGGTTAGTCCCAGTTTCATTTACTCCTTCTGACTCTTCACTTCCCCTCTGGGGAGGATCTTGTACTGCCTCAGTGTTAGACATGGTTATCTCTACCGCCTATACAATTACACTTACAGTAACAAATCAGCAAATTCTAATACGGAGTAAACTATACTGCTAAACCCACTGAATGAACCAGACTGATTGGACTTATCGAGTATTAATTCTGATATTAATGCACTCTTTCCACAAATCCACACCATTTCATTCCAAACAATGCACACGTAAAACAACCAAAATAACTAAACATCGTAATTATTATTGATAGTTCACATTACATCGACTGACGAGTCAAGTCTATTGCGACAATGTTCATAAGTCATAGTCACCGCTGCTCAACGACGTCGCGTTTATGGATGCTATGCTACGAACCATTCGCTAATCTGTCCACTGTACGACGACTTCGCGTGTACTCGGTTGCTGCAAACTTGCTCGGAACGTGAACAGTTCGACTCTGTAAATTATTCTTCCTGGCTGTACGCCGATTTCAGGAATGAGTCCATGGTCACTACACTTCTGACACCATGTTTTATGCTTTTGTTTGACTCTACATAATAGGCAATAAAGTCTGTTTAAAGTTTACAACTTCAACTGGTTAGTGCTTTATTCTAGTAATCTTCATTCTGGTTGTCAAGTCAGTACATAACACAAGAGGGCGCACTGCCACTCTAAACCATATATAACAGGCTTAATAGCGTAAGGTTTTGGACAGAATACTATGTCAACCCGTCCTGTTCACTATAGTTTATAACTCTTTTCGTTTTTAGTCAACGCCCGTTCTCTATACGATGATTTTCAATTTCTCCTTCTTTCACTTTTCATGTTATTCTTTGTTTTTATTATTCTATCATTTTAAAAATCTTTCGTCCTGTTATTCTTTGTTTTCCTTCTATCATTTTCTCTTTCTGTTTTTCTTATGTTATTCTCCGTTTTTCAATCTGTCATCTTCTCTTCTATCTTTCCATTATCTATTCTTCATCATTTTTTCTTTCTGTATTTCCTTATGTTATTCTTTGTATCTTCCTTTTTTTTTACCTTCTTTTATGTTATTCTTTGTTTTCATCATTCTTTGCTTTTCCTTCTCTTATGTTAGTCTTTGTTTTTATCTATTCTTCATCATTTTTTCTTTCTGTCTTTCCTTGTGTTTCCTTTTTTTTTACCTTCTTTTATGTTATTCTTTGTTTTCATTATTCTTTGCTTTTTCCTTCTCTTATGTTATTCTTTGTTTTTATCATTCTACCACTTTCTCTTTCTGTCTTTCCTTATGTTATTCTTTGTTTCTTTCTTCTATCCCATTCTCTTTCTGTCTTTCGGCCTTATGTTATTCTTTGTTTATTATTCTATCACCTTCACTTATGTTATTCTTTGTTTTTATCGTTCTATCATTTTCTTCCTACCATTCCTTATGTTATTCTTTGTTTGTCTATCTTTCATCTTCTCTTTTGTCTTTTCATTATCTATTCTTTATCATTTTCTCTTTCTGTCTTTCCTAATGTTATTGTTTGTTTCTTCCTTCTATTCTTATGTTATTCTTTGTTTTTATTATTCTTTGTTTCTTCCTTCTATCACCTTTTCTTATATAATTCTTTGTTTTTATCATTCTATCACTGAGTTTCTCCTTGTTATTCTTTGTTTCTTCCTTTGGTGGTTGGAAAAAAGCGGTTGTTTGTTGTTAGACGCCACAAAGAAGTTGCAATTTGAGAGTGATGGCATGTTGTTGGAGAGGTGAGTATGGAATTGATGGTAAAAGATAGGCACAGAGTGCGCTAGGTGATGTAAGCAATTCGAGCGTTGTAAATATCTAAATCACCTTTCATACAAAGCCAAAGGGGGGGGGGGGAATAACTGATCTTTACATCTACAGAGCTATCAAGTGTCATGCATTATGCGAGACAGTCACGCATCGAGGGTCTGAAAACGCTGTCAGGCATGGCAACCATTTTAGTCACGCATCAGGGCCCGACTGGGAAAAAAGGGGGAAAAAAAAGGTAGTAATTGCTAGAGTACGTACTGGCAGACCGTCTTGAGGCCTCATCAGCTTGCTCCTAGCAGAGTTCGTGTACGTATATCGCATGCACGTAGCATGAATGCAGGCCGGCTATCACGTCACGTCATGCGCGCGTACGATTTCGAAACGTACCCTATACCCTTGCCCTCGCGCGCCGAGTCATGAAAATGTCATGTAGATCTATAGCTGATCTTTGAACTTGGCATCTTTGCATCAAGTGCAAGAATTTTTTGAAAAACATTACACTATTTACAGACTTAGAAAAAGGAAGACAAAGAAATTAAGAAATAAATTAACATCAAAGCAATTAATGTGAACATTTGACACACCGACACTGTCAGTGTCACACCTTGCGAGATCAAAATTATTGGAAAAGAAAGATGGACCTTGGAAGACAGATAGACCTGGCCTGAAATCTCGACTGTAGATCTCTGCATTTTTCCAGTACATCCGGTAATCAGGTTATAAGTTAAAGGGGGTAGAAAACGAAATCATGATGCATCAATATTACACATTGCCATTACATTACCACTAATTACTGCGTTGTTGGTGTGCGGACAGTCCGACACGTACATGTACATGTACGTATCCAACCACCAGGGAGATCTCCCCTAGGCAAGAATCATTAGTGAATCATGAATGCCTGATCATGATAGTGATACAACTAGGCCTAACATTTTATATTTGAAATAGACTAACCTTATTCTAGTCTCATCAGGTTTGCAAAGACATCATGTCGTCGTCTTCAATCTTAATCTACTGCTACTGAAGAAACATCGGATCTTTAAAAAAAAAACATGCTGAATCGAACCCGGAAGCGAGATGGTGCGGAGCGGCAGTGCAGTAGCCTACCAGGTAAGTGCACATTTCTGGCAGAAAAATGGCGAATGGGTGAGTCGCGCGGGATAGGGACAAATATAGAAACTGAGCGAATGAAGGGGGGAATCCCCGGCTGCGCGTTTTCTTCTATCTGAACTACGTTCGCGCGGGGTACAGTGTTGGTGTTGACAGTAGACCTTTTGAGGGATTGGTCGACCACGGCTTCGCTACAAGGACACGATCAAGCGGAGGCAAATTGAAATCAAGACTTAGACAACTGCTGCAGGCCAGCGAGATGTGGAGAACATAGAGTAAAGTAAAGCACTGTATTAAGTGAAAATGAAGGCGGTCACAGACAGCTACTACAGACCTTTTGTAAGAAATTTTTTTTTTTTTTTTTTTTTTTAATAATAAGCCAGTTCACGGTTGCAGTCTGAGCATGAGCAGATAAAGGTCATTGCAGAACAAATTTTGAAATACACGTAGACGAAATACTGGATACGTGTTCATGAAAGTTATGTAACATTATTCATTCATGCACATTCAGTGCCATCCATGATACACAGGTGGAAGTATTCTTTGAAAAGGGGAAACAAAGGCTATTTATATAGCACCTCCATCGTTGTAGGAGTGATTATTTCAAAATGTAAAAAGTGGGACCTCTTCATGTTTTTAAGATCTGTGGTTATTCGGGGTCATTGCAGTAATGTGCTAACCGTGAACTGGTCTATTTAAAATAAAAATCAACGACATCGCATATTTACAATAATCAATAAAGTAAATGGATGTATACAGAACACGGTAGTCGGGTACAACACAGGACAACACAACACAAAACAGCACAACACAAATGCCTCATTCTAGTCAGTTACATTTTGTACAGTAAGCTCACCTTGACATGCATCAACGTTTAATATCATGTAAGAAAACCGAGACTGGTCTCGTCAAGGAGATCCTCCACTGAAATACAGTAATATTAACAATAGAATAACATAATTGACAATAAGAAAGTATACAGTTTATTAAATACCAAGGGACCAAAATTATACAAGAAAAAAGTGTCCATTTCCTAAAGTGGGAGCTCAGTTTACCTTTCTCAAGTTCTCTGCTTTTTTAAATTCAATTTTCTGTTTCATATTTACAAAAGAAAGAAAGACCTGGAAATTCAATTTACCTCTTGAAATTTAGATCAAATAATATAAAATTTGAGGCGCAGGAATAAAAAAAATAATACAAAGACTGCCACCACTACCAAATATATGAGCGTACTCAAAGTACAGCGTTGTCTCCTTCGTCATAAATTATTATCAATATAATCTGGAACCTTTTTCCATATTGGAGCAACTACGTACTGTGCATTTACTGTAAGAAAGCTACAAGGGGAATCACATTGACTGATATATATTCTTGAAAAAAAATCTTCTTTTAAATATGAGAGTCTTATATACGATATCATTAATTTGCAAAAGGCCGCGCGGAATATTACCCCTCCCCCCCCCCCTCCCCGAGGATAATTACCCGCACACCCCTGAAAATACCTAGGACAACCCCCCCTACCCTGATATTAATTTGGTTTTAATAAAAGCACAATTTTTATGGGGGGGGGGGTGATTGTCCACGGGGGTAATTGTCCTCGGGGTGGGGAGGGGGTGGTTGTACTTGGGGAGTAATGCCGGAGTGTTGGCTCAGTCAGTAGAGCGTCCGCCTCACAACCGGGAGGTCGTGGGTTCGAAACCCGGCCGCGTCATACCAAAAGACGTTAAAAGATGGGAGTTGTTGCTACCTTGTTTGGCGTTCAACAATAAGGGATAGAGCAACGTCGATCTGGCGCTGCTCAGTGGCTGCCGGGCTCATGATCAATTGGGCAAAAAGAATTTCCGTTTCGGTTTAATAAAATTTGGAGTGGACTATTAGGCTATTATTATTATTATTATTATTATTAATTTTTCCGCGGAGTATGGTCCTTGGGAGTTGTCTTCCGGGGGCTGATTTTCCGGGGTGTTGTACTCCTTGAGGGTAATTTTCAAGGGGGCGATTGCCCGGCCCCCCCCCCCCCCCACTCAGTGTTATTTAGGGTACGCATATGCTCGTACCCTCTTTTTGAAAGCACCCCCTATCTGAGGCCTGCCAACATTTCCGAACCCCCCTTTCGCGGGCTTTTCGCGGGCTTTTCCTGCCTTGGAGACCCCCCTAAATCAGGAAAAATGCTCAATGTACCCCCCTAAATTCGGAATAATTTCTCAGGAGTCCAACGAGATGAGAGAAAAAAAAGAAAAACACCCCCTTTTTAAAGAAATCTCCGGGTGAAAAGTCAAATACACCCCTTTTTTTACAATTCTCGGGCCGGACTTTGTCGCACGAAAAGTACCCCTTTACCGGACATTTTGGCAACACGCATGCGGTCATTCCGACCTCTGAGTGGGGGGCCGGGGGCGATTGTCTAGGGGAAAAAATAGTGCTTACCCCCCCCCCCCCCGCTTATTCACCAGCTGGTTGATATTCCCCGCCAACTATTTTCTCACGAATTGGGCAAAACGAAATAAAAAGTAGTGCTCCTTACCCCCCCCCCCCCCCCCCCCCCCCCATCTCCCCGCTTATTCACCAGCTGTCAGATATTCGCCTCTAAATAATTGTCACGAATTGGTGACATAAAAATACTGCTCCTTATCCCCCTTACCCCCGCCCCAGGCGCGCCGGAAGCAGTTTGGGATTGGGGGGGAGGGGGGAGTAGGGGGAGGGGGAGGGGGAGTGGAGGAGGGGGAGGGGGAACATTCCAGGGAGCTCACCTTCCAGGGACAGTGGCGTAATGAGCAAAAACGTTTGGAAGGAGGGGGGCAGAAGAAAAATCTGCATCACTCTTACACTTTACATGCAGGCCCTGCGGAACGTTTTTCAAAGTGGAGTATTAAAGATCAGGTAGAGCGTAAATTGGCGCGGGGTCATGGGCCTGAGCCCAGGCAAGGGATCAAGGGGCTGAGCCCCCGGAAGCTCAGGCCTTTTAGGTATTAAATTACGGTCAGATAAGCATATTTAGATACCTAATATGTGACACTGGCAGGTCACTAATTGCGGGGAGTCCAGGGGGCAGAGCCCCAAAAGATCAGATGTTTTATGTATTTAATTACGGTTAGATGAGCATCCAGGGTCCCTCTTTAAGGCCACTATGGTCCGGGGGTAGAGCCCCCTGTAGCTCAGAGCTTTTAGATATTTAACTACGGTCAGATAAGCATCCAGGGGCCTGCCTTAGGGCCGTTGGTGGGGTCCAGGGGGCAGAGCTCCCGGAAGCTCAGGGGTTTTAGGTATTTAATTACGGTCAGATAAGCATCCAGGGGCCCGCCTTAGGGCCATTGGTGGGGTCTAGGAGGCAGAGCCCCCAGGAAGCTTGGGGTTTTAGGTATGTAATTTACGGCCAGATGGGCATATTTTGATACCTCATTATTTTGTGACATTGGCAGTTCACTTTTTGTTTCTCTCTCTCTATCTTTCTTTTTGTCTGTAACATATTTTTTCAGAAAGTGAGGGGGGCTCGAGCCCCTGAGCCCAGGCGCGGATCCAGGATTTCTTAGGGAAGGGGGCCCAACTTTTTTTTTTTTTTTGCTCCCGAAAATTTGAAAAACGCGCCGGCCAAAAATTCGCTCAGTGGGTGGGGGGGGGGGGGGGGGGGGGGGGTAGTGAGCACATATTTTATTTTTTGGATCCTCAAAAAAAATTCAATTTGCACCCCCCCCCCCTTGAGCGCCAGGGGGGGGGGGGACCCAACCCCCAAAAAAGGTAAAAATCACGTGATTTTACATGATTTTTTCCCCTGGATCCGCCACTGCCTGAGCCCAGCCGTTTTGCAGGCCCTGACATGAAAGCTTCTAAATAAGCATATTTTTCACTCCACTGTAAATTTGGGAATTTCTAATTTTCCATCAAACGCATAAAAAGGCAGGACTTACAAAAAAAAATGGAAAAAATACCGGAAAATCGTGTCATTTCAGCAACATTTGTAAATCACTGGTATCGAATAAGAAATACCCTGGGTATAGTTACAGTATAACAGCCCCGATGCAAATATCAATTGAATAATAACTTAGGCAACTCCAAGATTTTTTTTTTTTACTTAGTGTTCTTATTAGTACTATGTTTTGTCCTTTTGTAGGGAAGCACAGTTAACCATGCCCAAAACCTCGAAGGGAATTAGATCGTCGTGCCTAGGCTAAAGGGCTAAATTTGACCAGGGAACTATCTCTTGCCCTTTTTTTTATAATTTAGTGAGCGATTGGAGAGGGCTACGATTTTTAGGTTTAACCGCTCGTATCACATTGGGTACCATAATTATAGATGCACACTACAGTATATTAGGCACGATATTTATTCATTTAAGCAAATTAAAGACCCACCTTTTTCATCCTCATATCAAACTTAAATCTTCTCTGTACCATATAAGATCAAGAATAGCATACTAGGTATAGGAGACGTACAGGCAGTATAAATATTAAGTGGTAAAAATGTGTATTATTTCTTGTTCCGTACTGGATTCTCGGTATGATATCGACTATGGAATACGTGTCATCATCATTATTAGTAATTATTATCATTGTTATTATCAATAATATTATTATTATTAGAAGTAGAAGTAGTAGTAGTATTAATAGTAGTAGTAGTAGTAGTAGTAGTAGTAGTAGTAGTCAGTGGCGGATCCATGGTGGATTCCATTTCAATACATTTTGTTTTCATTTGATTTTATTCACTGAGCAAATTATCGGCCGGCGCGATTTTAAAATTTTCGGGAGCCAAAAATAAATAAATTAGTGCTCACTACCCCTCCCCCCCCCCCCCCTCCCCACTGAGCGAATTATCGGCCCGCTATTTCGCCGCTAAATATTTTCTCACGAATTGGGCCCCCTCCCCTGCCGCCGACTGGATCCGCCCCTGGTAGTAGTAGTAGCAGTAGTAGTAGTATAGTAGTATCGTATAGTATTAGAAGTAGTAGTATATAGAAGTAGTATTAATAGTAGTAGTAGTAGCAGTAGCAGTAGTAGTAGGAGTAGTAGTAATAGTAGTAGTAGTAATAGTATAGTAGTAGTAGTAGTAGTAGCAGTAGTAGTAAAAGTAGTAGTAGTAGTAGAAGTAGTAGCAGCAGTGGTAGTAGTAGTGGTAGTAGTAGTAGTAGTAGTAGTAGTAGTAGTAGTAGTAGTAGTAGTAGTAGTAGTAGTATTAGTAGTAGTAGTAGTAGTAGTAGTAGTAGTAGTAGTAGTAGTAGTTGTTGTAGTAGTATTCTCCTCATCATTATAATTAAAATATACAAAAAGACCAATTGCTGGACGAATAAATAAAATCAAATGAAATCAAAATTATTGGAATAAAATCCACAATTTTGGAGAATGTACATGCAAAAGTATCAGAAGTATCAAACATTTTCATAATGGGTTACAAGTGAATTGTTGATCAATATGCAATAAAAATAAGAGAAGCAAATACAGTTTGATAATAACTTTTCTTGATAATCACTAGTAATTATAAAAGAAATATCAAACCAAGTTAAAGTGAATAGTCGAATTTCAGATCATCATTAAAACAAGAAAACAAAAGCAGAAGAGTAATAATAGCAGGAAAGAACATAAGTTTCATCTAGGAAAAAAGTTGATGTCGCCATACCGCAAAATTCTTCCTATAATTACAAAATACTTTGAAACAAGTATTCCTAAATCTATCAGCCAACATGTTACTGATAGAGGTGATATAAATCTTAATCATTATATTGCATTGTTATACAAAAAATTCTTCGAATTAACTGCAATGACATGAGAGGGATGATTCCATTTGTCTTTTTGACAACTCTCAGAAAATGTACTCTTTTGTGCAATACGGCAGTTTTAGACTCGTGAAGGCGGCCAAACTCAGCGTTCAATGGCACAAATCTTGTAGCTTTCTGGAGGCATAGAGAGCCCAGGGTGACCTCGCATGCTGTGGGTTGGTTGGTCGGGAGGAAGCTTGAATTCGAATTGCTGGAAGAGGTTGGTGAAGAGCAAAAATGATTCCATCTTGGCAAGTTGCACACCCAGGCAATCACGACGGCCTGCCAGGAGAGGAGGAAAATGCCGATATCTAGTAAATTGATGAATGGGAAAATTATTGTAACCATTCTTTTTCTCATTAGTCATTTAGTCATTTACTAGAATGCAGACACCATTTCTGCAATAATCTATAACGCAATCCGCCCAATGCCCCCTCGCATGGTGGATTCGCTTACAAGTAATTGAAATAACTATCAACACGATGTGAGAACCTTTGGCACAGACTTGAAAACGATCAATACCTCAAACCCTTCACTTTTCATTTTTTTCAAAGAGTTGCTTTTACTTTTGCCCATACAACGCTTGCATAATATTGTGAGTATCAGGTGTAGATCATACAGTATATACTGGTCCCACTTTAAACTGTTTTCAAGCTCTAATTGTCTCTCATGGGAGAACTCTACTATGATAGCATATGGGAGGAAATGGGCGAAATATGAACGGTTTATGAGGATTGATGATATACAATAACGAGTTCATTCCCTAAGGAGAACACGGGCTATCTTACCAATGCTGAATGGCATCCAAGCCTCGTTCTTCACGACTGTTTGACCATCAGCACTGAGAAATCTGTCTGAGTTGAATAGCTGAGGATCACACCACTCCTTGGGATCATGATGAACAGCCCACAGGTTAGGGATAACGATGGTCCCCTTGGGTATGGTATAAGGTCCAATGGAGACATCTGCAGACGTCATGTGAGGCAGAGCGACCGGGAGGACTGGACGGATGCGCATAACCTCCATCAGGGTGGCGTCGCAGTAGGGAAGGTTTGGGCGGTCACTGGTGTTTGGTTGTCGGCCACGCCCAACAACTGCATCCAACTCACTTTGTACCTATTGGTGGAAGAAAAAAAAAACCCGATACGCATATTTTAACAAGATGTCTGCTCACTTGTCGGAAAATGTTATTCTTTATTGTAAATAATTATGCAGGTTCTTAGCATTCATAGGTCACCCTGTCAAGCTATTCTCTCTCAGTCATTCTTTCCCTTTTGTTCTCTCCTTTCTCTTTCTCTCTTTCTTTCTCGTATGTCTTGTAAAGTCCATGATCTAGTGATATCATGATGTTAGTGCTTGTACTTATACTTGATGAATAAGATCAATCAATCGATAATTCAATTAATCAATCAATCAATCATTCTATACCTTCTTCTGAACATCCGGGTAAACAGCTAGGTAGAGTATCGCCCATGACGTCACCACCGCTGTGGTTTCAGTACCCGCGGCAAAGAAATCCAAAACAATCCTCCAGAACGTGTCCATGGAGTAATCTTTCGAGATGTCGTGTGCTAGGAACGCGTCAACGAAGTCCCGGATATTATCTTTCTGGAAAGTTTCTTGATGGTTGTAGAGATGAGACATGATGAAGTCCCTTAGCTTGAACGTGCAATCGCGGTAGGGTTTGTACCACGGAGTATGAACAAGTGATTCAAAGACATTAACTGGATCAGTATCTGAGACGAGGCTAAAGATATCCACCATTGCCTGCATAGCTCCAATAAATTCGGGATCGTCGTACTCATATCGGCGACCGAAGACTAGCTGAACTATGATGTTAGCAGTTGCTTTGTTCAACAAAGCCGATGGATCCATGGGTTCGCCATGTAGAGCCTTGATTTCCTCAGCCAGATAACGAGCCTCAAGGTTGATCTGAGGGACAAGGCTCTTCTTACCAAAGCCAAAGGAGCGAAGAGCAGGAAGAGAGAATTTTCGCTGGTCATCCCATGGCTTGCCATTACTCCAAACAATGGCAGCTGTAAGAAGATGAAGCAGATTTGGTTTAAAATAATACAGACACAAACAGCCTCAACTCTGTTTGCCTTCATATCTCATTGAATTTTGTAAGTAAGAAAAATGTCTACGTTTGCAAGGTTAGTTTCCTTTTACATCGTAAAGGTTATACTTTATTATATACAAATTTCATATACGCCTTTTTGAGAAACCACAAGCGGGATGCGGTATAAAGGCCTACTTTACCATTCTTTTCAGCATCTGGAATTCCCCATCTGATATGCCCTGGTACGAATCGGTCTGAAAAGAATTCTCCTGACTTCACCAGAGCTTGTTTCATACTCGCCCTGTCGTTCAAGACAACAAAGAGAAACGGGCCTCGCCGAACGCTGAAAACGGGCCCATACTTCCTCGCCAAATCCACGAAAGCCTCATGAATTAGACCCGAGTCGAATCGGTATCCGATGATTGGCAGCGACCATGGACCGGGTGGAAGGTTTTTTGGACGCCGAACGAACCATAAACAGAAGAGAAACCCTAAAACTCCGAGTAATACTGACGTTGATGATAAGAAAAACATATTTAGTCTTTTACGAATGAAAATGACATTAAAATGATGAGTATACTATGAATAGTGTACGTAAATAATATCCCATCAAATCGTAGCGACGAATCTGTTAGGTCAACGCACAACACCAATGTTCGATATTGCCAATAAAAATTGATATAACAAACACTCCAGTGCGCTGTTCAAAGTAACAGACTGGCATTGATAACACCCTGTGACCTGTGATCTGGCATTTTCACAGGCATATAAAGATGACTCCGCATATTATCACGATGGCCTGGAAATTTATTTTGTGTTTTTCTCTCCATTCACCCAGTACGTACTTCATGTCAAAGTCCGGGGACATCAAAGTGCAGCGTGTAGCAGACAGAGTTCGAAATTGTAGTATGTACGCGATCTCCACTTTATTTTGTTGTAGGTACATATATTATATGTAATCATTGTTATTAATGATAAGGGATATATTATGATAATAATACAATCAAGATATTCTTTCTTTTCACATGATTTGCAGACATTATCACCTTTGAAGAATTAAAGTGAATGTCTAGACATCAGAATAAAGTTTTTGATAATTGATCATTCAAGTTTTGGCGCGGGAGACCGTGGTGGTTTATTTCTTACATATATTATTTTGTAATGTGTAAATGAATAGTACGTCAGGAAGACCCCTAGATGTTATGACGATGGCCTGGGAAGTTATTATGTTTTTTTTCTCCCTCTTTTATAGATGTAAAATGAGCTTTACCCATCACATACTTCGTGTCAAAGTGCAGCGTGTGGCAGGCAGTGTTCGAAATTGTAGTATACTCGATCTCCAGTTTCTTTTTGTTCAATAATTGTTCTTTCAATTGCTACTATGAATCCCCTGTTCGCGTATAAGAATTAAAAGACGGGTTACGTTTGTTGCTGATCGATTGCACATCGCTATTCAGTGCGTCCCCAAAAAAAACGAAACCGAGAATTATCGATGTTTTATCATAACTTAGTCGCATTTATAATTAAATAAATGACACATATTTGGAAGCTTAGATCATCCTCTTTCATTTGATGCAACTCATATGATGCATATTTTACGCATGAGTGATTAAAATGAATATGAAGAGAGGAAACCAAAAAGTCATTTGGCGGACGGTATCTGAATTGCAAAGAGAAAATCACATTTATAGCAAGTTGAGTTTCTACCCTTTCATATGACAACTCAATCAGGAAAAATGAGCAAGGAATGACAAAGTTCTGTTTATTTAAAGTAGTGCTTGCATTTCCATAATTTTAGCAAACGAATTCGTTTTCACTTGCTGCCTGCCGTAGCAAAAAGCAGAATAATAATATTGACAAAAGACTTAACTCCGTTTCGCTTACAATCAGCCATGCATAAAGTGTTTCGTCTACGGCTGATTGTCAACGAAACGGAGTTAAGTCTTTTGTTAATTCCGTTTGTTGCTACGGCAAGCAGCCAGTGAAAATGAAATTTGTGTCATTTATCAATTAGTATTGTGATTAAGTTATGATTAAACATCGATAATTCTCGGTTTCGTTTTTTCTGGGACGCACTGTTATACTAGTAACTCGTTTTATAGGAACATTTTACTCCACCAAACCAGGTCCCTCTTACGCCGTGTCATTTATTCAAAAAAAAAAAAAAAAATCACCTGGGGCAGTTGCCTCAGACATCAACACCTATTGTTCTTCGCCCCACCATGATTGGTGGGGTACAGAGAGAATATACACAGACGGCGGAATTAATTGGTTGGGTACGGAAGAATAAGGGGGCATGCATGCAAACTCAATCTAAATGCAAAGTCCAATCTGGTATATACCAAGTCAGTTTGAATAAAAGCATGCATGGCAAGACTAGAGAAAAAGGTCAAAAAAAGTTTGAGGAAAATCTGATAATGGGAAGGTATTGTCATAATCCAAAAAAAACGCGCGATTGGCAATTACTCTTTGACGCCTTGGCGTAATATGAGCCAACAATAATTTTGAGGGGGCTGAGCCAGGAAGAATTATATACGCCTCAGGGTATCAGTGCGTTGGATGTGGGGGGGGGGGGAGTTGTCACTCCACCCCTCCACTGATACACATACGTTACCTCCCCATAGCTAGCACATACGACGCACTGCATGCTTCTGTATAGCGGCGGCCAGTGGAGCCAGACGTAGTTTTCGGTCTATCCCCATATCCATCCCCCATGCCCGCCCCGTTCTCAACTTCTACAACACTCGCTAGCTGCATGCTACCCTCTGCCCTTTAGCCTGTTTTTAAACAAAACACATAACATTCCTAGGCCATGGTAGTTATCCATGCAGGGTCGCGTATTTTCCCATGTTGCTTCATTGCATGTTGCCATCTTGGAGAACTGAACAGCAATATGGTTTGAGAACGTTCATTCGGCGTCGATCGTTATACACAGACCTTTTACGCTTCGTATCAATTTTCGGATCTCATTCGTTTGTAAGAGAAAAGAAAAATGTTTTTCGCTGTTATCTACATCAATATTACTTGGAGCTTTGGTGTTTCTCATCTGTTTCTGGTTCGTTAGGCGTCCCAAACACCTTCCACCCGGTCCATGGACGCTCCCCATTATCGGATATCGATTCAAATCGGGTCATGTTCATGAAGCTTACGTAGAGTTGGCCAAAAAGTATGGACCTCAGGCGCGGATCCAGGATTTTCCAATAGGGGGGGCCGGAAATTTGAAAATTGCGCAGACCGTTTTTTCAACTCAACATACCAATACTGACAAGGTCATAATTATTAGAAGCACCATACCGGTACAATTTTTGACATTTTCATCGGGGGGGGGGGGGGGGGAGGGGAGGGGGGAGGGGGGCATAGCCTCTTGCCCGAAAAGTAATTTTCTGGTTTCACAATTCGAAATAGTGAGGCGAAGGGCGACCGAGCAACAATTTGAGCATAATATGTATTTTGTTAAAGTGTTATTTATTACCAAAATAAACTAGAAAAGATATCAAAACTCATATTCGGGGCAGTTTTCTATTCCCTCCCCCCCCCCCCCCCCCCATTACCCACGCGCGAAGCGCGGAAGCTTTGACCTTTCTTTAATTGTTAGAGAAAGAAGACGATTTGTTGTACCATTCTCGACTCTTAATCCTTGTCTGAATTCAGTTTCCTCCCGCCCGCGCGAAGCGCGGAAGCTTTGGCCTTTCATTAATATTATTAGAGAAAAAAAGAAGATTTGTTGTACCATTCTCGACTCTTAATCCTTGTTTGATTTCAGTTTTCCCCCCCTCCCGCGCGAAGCACGGAAACTTTGGCCTTTCGTAGTTTAATGAAATTATTAGAGAAAGATGATTCGTTGTTCCATTTTTCACTCTTAATCCTTCTCTGAATTGAGTTTTCCCCCCCCCCCCTCCCCCTCCCCCTCCCGCGCCAAGCGCGGAACCTTTGACGTTTTCTTTAATTATAAGGGAAAGGAGACGATTCTTTGTACTATTCTCGACTCTTAATCCTTGTCTGAATTCAGTTTTCCCCCCTTCCGCGCGAAATGATTCGTTGTTTGTTCCATTTTCGACTTTTAATCCTTCTCTGAATTGAGTTCCCCCCCCCCCCTTCCCGCGCGAAGCGCGGGAGATGTGACGTTTCATTACATTATAAGGGAAAGGAGACGATTCTTTGTACTATTCTCGACTCTTAATCCTTGTCTTAATTCAGTTTTTCCCCGCCCGCGCATAGCGCGTAAGCTTTGACGGTTCATAAAATTATTAGAGGAAGAAGACGAATCATTGTACCATTCTCGTCTTTTAATCCTTGTTTGAATTCAGTTTTTCACCTCCAGCGCGAAGCGCGGAAGCTTTGAAGTTCATTAATTATTAAAGAAAGAAGAAGATTTGTTGTACCATCCTCGACTCTTATTACTTGACTAAATTCAGCCCCCTCCCTCCCGCTCGAAGCACGGAAGCTTTGGCCTTTCATAGTTTAATGAAATTATTAGAGAGAAGAAGACGATTCTTTGTACCGTCCTCGACTCCTTATCTTGTCTGAATTGAGTGCCCCCCCCCCCTCCCGCGCGAAGCGCGATGCTTTGACGTTTCATTAAATTATAAGGGAAAGGAGACGATTCTTTGTACTATTCTCGACTCTTAATCCTTGTCTGAATTCAGTTTTTCCCCGCCCGCGCGTAGCGCGATAGCTATGACGGTTCATCAAACTATTAGAGGAAGAAGACGAATCGTTGTACCATTCTCGTCTCTTAATCCTTGTTTAAATTCAGTTTTCCCCCTCACGCGCAAAGCGCGGAAGCTTTAACGTTTCATTAATTATTAGAAAAATAAGAAGATTTGTTGTACCATTCTCGACTCTTATTACTTGACTAAAATCACCCCCCCCCCCCCTCCCTCCCACGCGAAGCACGGAAGCTTTGGCCTTTCATAGTTTAATGAAATTATTAGAGAAAGAAGACGATTCTTTGTACCGTCCTCGACTCCTTATCCTTGTCTGAATTGAGTGCCCCCCCCCCCCCCTCCCGCGCGAAGCGCGGAAGCTTTGATGTTTGATTAAATTATTAGAGAAAGAAGGCGATTCGTTGTACCGTTCACGACTCTTAATCCTTGTCTGAATTGAGTTTCCCCCCCCCCCCCCCTTCCGCGCGAAGCGCGGAAGCTTTGTCGTTTCATTAAATTATAAGGGAAAGGAGACAATTCTTTGTACCATTCTCGACTCTTAATCCTTGTCTGAATTCAGTTTTTCCCCGTCCGCGCGTAGCGCGTAAGCTTTGACGTTTTATTACAATATTAGAGGAGGAAGACTAATCGTTGTACCATTCTCGTCTCTTAATCCTTGTTTGAATTCAGTTTTCCTCCTCTCGCGGGAAGCGCGGAAGCTTTGACGTTTCATTAAATTATTAGAGAAAGAAGATGATTCGTTGCTCCATTCTCGTCTCTTAATCCTTGTTTGAATTCAGTTCCCCCCCCCCGCCCGCGCATAGCGCGTAAACTTCTGACGTTTCATTAAATTATTATAGACAAAAAGACGATTCGTTTTACCATTCCTTGTCTGATTTTAGTTGCCCCCCCCCCCCCCCCCGACCGAGCGAAACGCGGAAGCTTTGACATTTCATTAAACTATTAGAGAAAGAAGACGATTCGTTGTACCGTTCTCTATTTTCAATATAGTTTTGTGTAATCGGGCGAGGGCCGGGGCGTAGCGACCAAGCAAGATTTTGCAATGTTGAAATTATGCATTCTAGAAAATTCCGCTATGTTTCTTTCTAGCTATATTTCTAAATTTCCTGGGGGACATGTCTCCCTATCGGGCCCAGGATTGCCGCCCCTGTCCATGATTACTACCAACATGAGTTCAAATACAAGCATAAGCGAGTTGGTATGAGCTGAATCCAAATGAAGGGCAAAATAAGAGTTATGAAGCGGCCCTACCGTTAATTTAAAATTTGACTGTTGAGTATATAGCTTCTTTTTAAAAGACATCAAAAATATTGTGCCCTTTTCAAATTTCTCACTAAAGAGTGATGACCTTTGTAGCGCAGGGGCTGTTTTTTACGTTTAACTTTGAATCCGCGGCTCGAGATTTTATGCGGCAGGCCCGGCCCCCTCTATTCAATAACGTTTGCCAAGCCTTCTGGAATGACCCCAAATCTCCCGATTCAAGTTTTCCCTTATCCGTCGCTACTGTCACTTAGCGCCATTTCCTTGTCTTTCCCCCCTTTCTCACCGACTTTTCTCTCTCCCCCCCCCCCCCCCACCCGCTCAGTATAGGGTACGCACAATGTTCCCTCTCTTTGAAAGCACGTACCCCTCTATCTCCGGTGTAAGTCAGTACGGGCCGGATTTTGTGTATTACGGGCCGGACTTTGTTGCGTGAAAAAGTAACTCTTTATCGGAATTTTTAGGAACACAAATTCGGTTCCTCCGACCCCGGAGCGGGAGGGAGGGGGGGGGGGGGGGGGGAGTTGGGCTTTCTTCTTTATCTTTCATTTTCACTTTTCTCTTCTCTTCCCTTTTCTTTTCCCTTCTCCCTTCTTTTCTCTTCTCCTTTTTTCTTCTCCTCTTCTCCTTTTTTTTCTCTTCTTTTCTTCCTCTTTTTTTTTTCTTTTTTTTGCGCCGCCAATAGGGGGGCCGCGGCCGTTTCGGCCCCCCCCCCCTGGATCCGCCACTGGACATGTTTTCAGTATTCGGCGAGGCCCGTTTCTCTTTGTTGTATTGAATGACAGGGAAAGCGTGAAACAAGCTTTGGTAAAATCAGGAGAATTCTATTCAGACCGATCTGTGCCAGGACCAATTAACTGGACAATACCAGACGCTAAAAAGAAAGGTAACGTATACAGTTTTTAATAACATACAAGTACATGGAAATGGGTGCGCCGTTAAATAGCTTTAACTGAAGGGGGAGGAGCCGCACAAAACAACAAACAACAAATAACAAATAAATATATAAAAGTGAGAGAATTCTCAACTCTGACATGACAACGGGTGTTCCAGAATATATATATATTAATTTTCCGACAAACAATTACAAAAAGGAAATCTATTTACCAACAATCTTATAGATAACGCCAAGAATTGACAAATTTACCGATAATATCCATCAGGCGCGTCCACGGTGGGGGGGGGGGGGGGGGGGTTGGGGGGTTAAATCCCCCCCCCTCCCCTTCGGTATTTTTATGTGTGCATTTTTGAGGAAAAGCCCCCCCCCCCCTTTGGTTTTTTTTTAAAAAAATTATTAAAAAAGAAGAAAAAAAAATATACCAATGGCTGACCTAAAAAAGTTGACCTTACCCCCCCCCCCCCCCCAACGGAGCAAAATGTCAAATTTGCAAATTTCGAGACCCAAAAAAAGTGTCCTCTTAACCCCCCCCCCCCCCCCCCCCCCGCTTATTCAGCGGCTGGCTGAGTCGTTGCGAAATTTTCGGCCCGATAGACCCCCCCCCCCCCCTTGAAAAAATCCGCGCCTGATATCTATAATGACCATTGAGAAGGCGATAATAGTTCATCCTCTTCCCTACATGGAAATTAACGCTTTTTATCTAATTCATTTGGAATTCCATATGAAAGCAGCAATAGCATTTGATTAACAACGGATAAAGGGGGAGGGGGCGAGAGAGAGGGAGAGAGAGAGAAAGAGAGAGAAAGAGAGAGAAAGAGAGAGAAAGAAAAAGAAACAAGCGAATTAAATAGCACAATTCAAAAAAACATTGTCTTTCACATGATTGGTAATAACAGCTTCCACTTCATTTTTTGAGAGGGGGCGTTTCCAAAAAGCTCTTGTCCAAAACGGGTTTAAAAAGAAAGTTGGACCGAGGTCTAAGTTTATTCTTTTAAACGGAAAATTAGACCCCGGCACAGGTAACTTTTTATTTTCTTATGCCTCCCGCCAGTAAATATACTTTTTGGCACTGGGTTCTTGAGGGATCCTGTTTACAAACGCTGTAAACGTAAAACATCGAAGCTTTTTGTGTTGACAAATGAGTATCGCCCGTATTCGACTTAAATTTAAACCTGAAGTTTGGCTTGATTTTTTGTTCAAATGCGTTTTAAGAAAGGACGTTGGTATACAGGTATAGGGTCTAAGTGTCCCTTTGTTAAACGTGATTTAGAGCTACTGTTGGGTTGAACTGAATTGATAGAAAATAGGCCATTATGAGTTAAGAGTCATGGTTTTTTTTTTATTAGGGGAGGGGGTAGGTTTAAGGATATGGCCTTTGCTCTTGTCATCCATTTACAGCAATAAATGTAGTCTCACATATCTAGTATTATCATTTATTGTTCAATCGATTTCCTGTATCTTTCGTATGCATATAGCTTCCATTGTCTGGAGCAATGGCAAGTCATGGGTTGACTTACGGAAATTCTCTCTTCCTGCTCTTCGCTCCTTCGGCTTTGGTAAGAAGAGCCTTGTCCCTCAGATCAACCTTGAGGCTCGTTATCTGGCTGAGGAAATCAAGGCTCTACATGGCGAACCCATGGATCCATCGGCTGTGTTGAACAAAGCAACTGCTAATGTCATGGCTCAACTCATTTTTGGTCGCCGCTATGAATACGACGACGCCGAGTTTATTGAAATTCTACAAGTAATGGTGGACATTTTTGCCTTTGTTTCCGACAATGATCCAGTAAATGTATTCGAACCACTCATCCACACTCCATGGTACAAACCTTACCGAGATATGATGATCAAGCAAAATAAGTTTATTCACGCTCAACTCTACTTCCACTGAGAAACTTTCCAGAAAGACAACATCCGGGACTTCGTTGACGCATTCTTGGCAGACGACATCTCCAAAGAATACACCCTGGAGGATTTTGGGAGAATTGTACTGGATTTTTTCACCGCTGGTACAGATACCACAGCGGTGGTTACTTCATGGGCGTTGCTCTTCCTTTCTGTTCACTCAGACGTACAAAGGAAGGTACTAAAATAAATCTTGCATTATGATGGAAGCCGTTTCCGGGGCGACGATAAGCCTAATATCCTAATTTTAAAATCCATGATTTATTCAGAACAGTGATATGCCTAACTGTGTAATAATCTTGGTGAAACAAATTAATTCACTAGAGGAGTTTTCAGGGGAGGCAAGAAGTAAATTGTGATGGGGGAGTTTCTTTCCATCCCTCTTTCTCTATTATCCTCTTTCAAGCGATTGATATCGTGCATTTTGTACTATCAAACCTACGGATGTCATACATTTTAACATAATTTATCTATCAGGAACATTTTCAAAATGTTGATAAAATACGGGTGAATTAAGAGTCCTCGAATTCAACATTCGTTATGTTTATCTCAACAGGTACAAAATGAGTTAGATGCAGTTGTTGGGCGTGGCCGACAACCAGACACCAGTGACCGCCCGAATCTTCCCTACTGCGACGCCACATTGATGGAGATTATGCGCCTCCGTCCGGTCGTCCCGATCTCCCTGCCTCACATGACGTCTGCAGATGCCTCCCTTGGACCTTATACTATTCCCAAGGGGACCATCGTTGTCCCTAACCTGTGGGCTGTTCATCATGATCCCAAGGAGTGGTGTGATCCATACCTATTCAACCCGAACAGATTTCTCAGTGCTGATGGTCAAACAGTCGTGAAGAACGAGGCTTGGATGCCATTTAGCACTGGTAGGATACGTAGAATAGTATAACGGGAAGAAGTTTCAGCTCTGAAACTAATCATTAAAAGTCAATCATCACCTGTTTATATATATTTTTAAAAACGATATCCCGGTATGAATAGAAGTCGATTAGTGTAGATTATTTAGCATTTAAGACGTATACATGCCCTCACTGTTATTGGCGCCAATTAAAGTTGTTGTTATTTACTCTCACCTATTTATAACTAAAAACCTGCAGAATTATTCACCTACGTCTTCCTAACCAGCGTCCCGCGATTAGTCGACGCTTATATCATCTACCAAACATCAACGCCATCAAACCAGTGATTTCATTTTCCTAATATTATGACCGACGTTCTAGGAAAAAATGAAATCGGTGGGCTTATAGTGCCTATATACGTGTAGGTTTACGAGACATAAGCAAAATCAGCTTGATTTTTAGGTCGTATATCATTTCCCGGAAACCTCGACGAATTTGCCCTTGAAAACAGAGTTTTCTGTCAGGAATAGGAACTGTCAATTTTCTTCCAAAACGAAAATTGTCTTGAAAAAGTGAGAGGGATCAATTGTGGAAAATTGAAGGTAAGATCGGTTTTTAAGTTCTTGTTTTATTTCCTCTCCTGTCAGGCCGCCGTGATTGTCTGGGTATGCAACTCGCCATGATGGAGACATTTTTGCTCTTTACCAACCTCTTCCAGCAATTCGAATTCAAGCTTCCTCCCGACCAACCAACCCACAGCATGCGAGGTCACCCTGGTCTAACGATGCCTCCAGAAAGCTACAAGATTTGTGCCACTGAACGATGAATATCACCCGTATGCAGTAGAGAAGCCCAAAACAGCAGCTGTTACGACTAATTTCAGTTGTTCATTATCCTTCGTGGGCTCACCTTCATGTCTTTATCAAGCTATCATTTTCGCAACTTAGTAGTTTTAACAGATTTTTCTCAACTCATACATGACTGAATATAAAGTGTATGCGTGTGTGCTGGTCATAATTATTAGAACACCTCTGTAAAGAAAGACAGTTAATGAGAAAAAAAAAGATTTCTAGTTCTTAATTTACTTTCAAATCTTTTTATTGCTAAATTAAGTAATGGGCGTATTAGTATTACCAAGCTGTGAGAAACTCTGAGACAATTATGATGACCAGTTCTCGCAAGATTTAAGTCGAAATTTTCCCCCTAATCTTTTCTGGCCAAGGTTTTTACCAGCGGAAGAAGAATTATTCATATTGAATCGAATTGAATTGAATTTCTTTTCTTGTGCAAAAATGCAAATCAAATTACATTTAAGCAATATAACATAATTATACAAAATATAACAACATTTTTGAACTTGTATACAAAATAATAATAATAAATGATGACATTAAAACAAAATTTAACTGATAACACAATACCGATAATTATTCATTCAGAAAGTTGCAGAAGAAGAAGGGCGCTATTATGATAAGCGATTGCTTGATAGCGTGATGATTATACAAAAAATGATTGTGGTAAATGCAATGATGTTGATGGTAATGAATGATGATGGAAATGAAAATTAAAATATGCTGATGTAAATATGTCTGACACAGAAAACTTATATAGGCTGAGTATACGGAAGTTATAAAATATAGTGATGGATGCTTTATAGGAATCTACAAAATAATATTGAATATTAATTCAGCACTGGGAAAAGATCAAGTAATGTACTCTGATAGAAACGCTTTCTTCGTATTTAATTTAAATGAACTTAAGGTTTTAAATGATTTCATTAAGTCTGAGAGTGCATTCCGAAAGTGATTGCTATGGAGGTGTTTTATTGATCCATTAAACTATATATTGTGGTCGACCAAGTTCAAGTCCTAACTCTTGGTCCCATAGGGAAGCCAACTCGAAGGTTTGAACTGTGGAGGCCTCTCTTTAAGTTGTTCTTCCATCATATTTGATCAGATGGGGGTTTAAATGTTTCTCCTCTTAGTAAGTTTAAAAAAGGACAACGAAAGCTTATATATCTAAAAGAATTACATTCTCTATACGAGTAAGTTTATGGCACACTTTCTTGAACATTTGTCCACCATTAAGAGCAGTCCAGAACATTATGTGCCCACCTCCAGTAAGACGATAAACATTGGACAGACATAATTTAACATTTACCGCTCTCCGTGCACCCAGATGCTACCATGCAGGTAGGATGCGAAAATCATTGTAGTATGCTCATCATTGTGCGCGTATATGTAACATGGCGCCTGGCTGAAATGCTCCACAGGGAGTGAAGAATGTGCATCCACTGCGTGCGGGCAAGTCTGAATACGATGACCGAGGTATACTAATATATATATCGTTAAAGTGCTCAGAGAATCCCGTCCATATATAAAACGCTGTAGACTACGCTGTTTATATAAACCCAGAATGTTATCATTAACATTTATTTTAATTATTATCATAATTATTATTACAATTATTATCATCGTTATTTGTATTATTATTATCATTATTAAAATGCCTTTCACCAATAAATTTGTTCTAAATAGTTTTTGGTAATAATCATCATTCAGTCCAGAGGAATTAATTCTATTAATTCTCCTCCAGTCTTTGTCGAGCCAAGGAACTCCTTGGTCGAGCTACTATCATTACATTCACAACCTACATGTAGATATTTATTTTACTTTTTCACCTCTCTGTAACCGATTTTCATGCGCTACTCATGAACAAAATGCTGATAAAGTGTTAGAAAAAGAATCAAGACAATGATATAATGTGAAAGAGATTTCAAATATCTAATTACTTCAATTAAGGATGGATATATCAAATATAGACTGTAAGTTTGCTAAATATGGACTCAGTACGTTCGAGTGATTGAAATTACATCAGCTAGGGCATGTAGGAAATGTTTACCAAATATTGATGAAGAAATCAAATGTTATGAATATTTTCACCAGTTCTGCATTTGTAAATTCATGATTAGCTTCCCCATGCTCTCTTCTACACACAGAGAAAAGTAGGTGTAAATTGACTCCCTATAGGGAGTAACTGCTTGTCGCATAAGTGACACCCCTCAGGGAGTAAATTTACTCCCCAATGTAGGGAGTAAATTACTTTTTTTCATAAGAAGGTGTAAATTTGCACCCCAAGGTTATGATTGTACTCCCTTTAAGGAGTGAAATTTGCACCCAATGGTGCTCATTTAACACCTTTTGGTTCCATTTTCATGAAAAATTAGTTCAAATTTACTCCCGTGGGGTTGAATTTTATACCCTTTATGATCGATTCCACACCCTGTGAGGAGTAAATCTACACCCTTTTTATGCACAGCATCAACCAATTGATAATCCCTTTAGCAATCAATCATCCATGCTTCGTAATCACCTAACAGTCACTGATTCTCACCCTTTTGTCTACGTTTCACTGCTCTAAAGAAATCAGACCAGAATGTCGAGTTATAATTATGTTGAAAGGCTTTAATGCTCACCTAAACAACAATTAGTGTGAACTTAACACAAGTGCAGACTGTAAGAACTATCTTATGGCTGGAGTTATCGGTTTAAATGTAATGGAATTACCTAAACACACAACCCTGCCTTATCGAATTTATTCCCTTTACTTACACGTATAAGAAGACAATTATGTACTAGTTAGTAAAACAACACTTCTGCTAATTTCATTAAATTATCAAATATAACCCTCGGTACAACCCCTTATTCTTGATCGGATAACTTTCACACAAATAATATGCCCAATTGAAACATGATAATTCCCCTAACATGACTAAAATATGTGAATATGCTTTAAAAAAAAATAATTTGGCAGTACCTATATTGACACGATGCGCCATTGCTGTAGCGCATGCGCATATGCACTGACCAATCAGTTCTCGTCTGACTAAAATAGGGTGTAAAATTACATCCCTCAAATATACACCCTTGCGTATTTCCGTGTTTTACTCCCTAAAAGGTGTAAAAGCGGCGCCCTATTTTTCCAATTTCGTTTTACTCCCCAAGAACACCTTTTATTTCTGTGTGTACGTTTAATGCTTTCTCGTGTACCGTCCAGTTTGTATTTTGTCCATTTTCCTGGTAATTGTTTGCTTGGTTTTCTTTCAACTTTCATATCTTTGCTTACAATTTGTGTATCTTCATACGTATATTTTTTTGAATTGGTGCAGTTCGTTAGTTAGAAACCCGGGGGTGGGGGGGGGGGGGGGGTACTCACATATTAAGACATACGGGGTGTGCCGCTCTAATGGGTAACTTTTTCACAAAAAATCCCTAAACATGGGTCCCATTTTTAACAAACATACCCCTAATCACGGGTCCGCTATTTTGTTTGCCATGCAAACACTCGAAAAAAAATTGAAAAATGGGGTTTACTTTAATAAAAATCCGCCAAAATGACCCATAAAATGGGTAGGGTTTCGAGGCTTCAGCGGCACACCCCCGTCAAAACCAAATCTGAGTCCCCCCCCCCCCCCTCTGGGGTCAGAAGTACACTTGGTTTATGTCATTGTATGTATAATGTTTTTGATAAACAGGTTTGAACTATATGCTTCAAATGTATAAACAAATTAAACTTCGATGAAATAAAAGTTCCTGATGCACAATTGCACATTTCGGGTTTTATACATTATGTCAAATAAAATAAAATGTATATAACACACACACACATTGTATATATATATATATATATATGATTGATTTATTGAATGACTGGTTTATTAAGAGTACTGGACTTGGCAATCCATCATGTTTTACTTAGACGCAAACAGGGGATTCATAGTAACAGCTGAATGAACATATAACAATAAGAAATTGGAGATCGCGTACATACCCAAATTTCGAACACTGACTGCCTCTTGCTGCACCTTGACACGAAATATGTGACGGGTGAAGCAGGGGCGGACCCAGCCGGTGGCAGGGGAGGGGGCCAAAGAGGGGGCCCAATTCGTGACAATTTTTCAAAACAGCCAACAGGTGAAAAAGAGGGGGAGGGGGGGGATAAGGAGCACTATATTTTTGTTTTGCCCCCGAAAATGTGAAAATCGCAGGCCGATATTTCGCTCGGGGGGGGGGGGGGGGTTCTGAGCTTAAAAACAATTGCCCCCGCAAATTTGAAAATCTCAGCCCACCCCCCTGAAGCACCAGGGGAGAGGGTAAAATTAACGTGTTTTAACCCTTTTTTCTTCGAGCGGAGGCCCCCCCCCCCTCCTGGATCCGCCACTGGGGTGAAGGTCATTTAAGTTCCATAATAAATTGAGAGAAAAACACAAATAAATTCCCAGGCCATAAGATCTAGGGTCTTCTTTATGTCTGTCGGAAAAACACAAATCAAAGTTCACTGGGTGTTTTTCTATTCCAGTGGGTGACTTTGAACAGCACTGGGATGTTTGTTTATTAATTTCAGACATTGGTGTTGCGCGTTGGCGCAACATATTCGCGAAAATTTCGCAACGAGTCAGCCAGCTGCTGAATAAGCGGGGGGGGGGGGGGGGGGGGGGTAAGAGCACATTTTTTGTGTGTTTTTTTTGGTCCCGAAAATTTCGCAACGACTCGGCCAACCGCTGAATATGCGGGGGGGGGGAGAGCACTTTTTTGGGGGGGGGACCCACATTTTTTAACGACTCAAGGGGGGGGGGGGTAGGGTCGCTTTTTTTGGTCACCCTTTTGCACCAATTTTTTTTTTTTTTTTTTAAATTGAGGGGGGTTCAACCCCAAAACTCCTCGCTGCGTACGCGCCTGTACATAATACTCATCATTCTTATCTATTTTTCATTCATAGAAGACTAACAATATTTTTCCTGTCATCAACGTCAGTATTTCTTCTTCTTCTTCTTCTTCTTCTTCTTCTTCTTCCTCTTCCTCTTCCTCTTCCTCTTCCTCCTCCTCCTCCTCCTCCTCCTCCTCCTTCTTTTTCTTCTTTCTTCTTCTTCTTCTTCTTCTTCTTCTTCTTCTTCTTCTTCTTCCTCCTCCTCCTCCTTCTTTTTCTTCTTTCTTCTTCTTCTTCTTCTTCATCTTCCTCTTCCTATTCTTTTTCCTCTTCCTCCTCCTCCTCCCCCTCCTCCTCCTCCTCCTTCTTTTTCTTCTTCTTCCTCTCCTTTTTCATAAAAACTTTGCATTTAAACTGTGCACAACTAGACTGAAGTTCACAAGGGAAACCTTGTATAATTGTTAATTAGTAAGAATCTTTATTCATTAAATTGGAAGTGGTGCTTCAAAGAAGACAGGTGCATAACATATTTTCACTTTGGTTAAGATCTTTATATCACATTTCACAATCCTAACATGTTTAATTTGGAGAAGAAAAAATCCAATAAAAAGTGATAATATAGTGGATTCAAGAATCTCTTCATTAGTGAAAGTTTACAATATATGGCACGAATATAAATAAACATGTTGAATTGTTAACATCCAACAACTAAACATCTGCTATTAGCTCAAGTGAGCGAAATGGTAGTGTTGATAAATAAGACATCACAGTTACATTAACGATTTGTTAATATGAAGTGTCCAATATAAATAGTAATCAGAACTTGTGAAAATTCACAACTTTCTTATTGGTCACCTCATCAAGTCCAATTTCCCTTAAACATTAGCTATATTAGACACAAATGTTTTCCTATTAATAAAGAAAATTTGTTCTAGGTCCTTCTAAAGTGATGAAAACAAACAAAACAAAACAAACAAACAATTTTCTTCCTGTACACACTCTTCACATAATCTAAAAAACTTGCAAAAAATTCTAATTTTGTTCTTATTAATAAAGAAAATTTGTTCTGGGTCCTGTTGAAGTGATACAAAACAAACAAACAAACAAATTTCCTCCTGTACACACTCTTCAAAGAGATGTAGGAAAACTTGCAAAGAATTCGTGACAAGAAATTAAGGTTTTATACAAAATTATGATTGTCAAATGTAAATATAGAAATCATTTGGAACAATATCTCGGAGTGCTTAAAAATTTAATATAATAGGTAGACTATCTATTCTACAACATGATTGTCACTAAATAAATCTGCAATACTGTGACATTATAAACATGTATAATGTTATACATGTTAAAACAAAGAAAAACGCTTGCAAATTTCGTATTTCAAAAAGGCAAAAAATATGGCACTATTTAGTTTGGCACGTAGTACTTTTGTACAGCTTTAGTTGAGTACTTGCAAATACAGTTATAGCATCACAGGTTGGAACACAATTCTACCTCACAATCTTTTCTCTCTAGGCAAAGCTTTCATAGCAATTGTTATTATAGTTTGAAAAGGTCTATGACTTAAACCAAAACAACAATTACTTTTTCTTCAATTGAAACACTCTAGAGTCTAGCTGCAGGACAGGGCCTATAATAATCAGTCTACCAGGACAGTCCAAAGAGCTTAAATCCTGCATTGTCACCACTAAGCATATGTTGTGGTCGAGTGGATATGTCACCAGACTGTTGATCACAAGGTCAGCGGTTCAAGTCCCGCCGCGGCACTAATGTCCTTTGGCAAGACATTGATCTACATTTGCCACTCTTTACCCAGGCTTTAAATGGGTACCCGGTAGGATGCGAAAGCTAATGTGATTAGATTAGCAAGTGTGCCCTTGTAAAAATGACGTCTGGCTGGAATGCTCCCCAGGAAGTGGAGAATGTGCATACATTGTGTGCGGATAAGCCTGAATCCCATGACCGGGGTAATAATATATATCTGTAAAGCGCTTTGAGAGGGCCTGCGGTCCTGAAAAGCGCTATATAAGAATGAACTATTATTATTATTACTTTCTTTTACCTGAATATCAAACAATCTAGATGTAGAGTAGGGCTGCGGTTAAACCATGTAAGAGAGGGGGAGGGAGGATTGGGGAGTCTACATGTATTGGACTCTCAATATTTCCCCTACATTCCCACTGAATACACATAATAATAATAATAATCTGGATTTATATAGCGTTTAATACAGAATAACGTCTCTTAAGCGCTTTACAGATATTATTACCCCAGTTGTCGGATTCATTCACGTACAATGTGTACCATCTCCACTCCCTGGGGGGTATTCCTACTATATGGTCACCGTTGGGGCATAGGCAATTACTACACGAATGGTTTCATCATCCTACCGGGTCCCATTTCTCTCTTGGGTATTGAGTGTCAAATGTAGATTAATGCCTTGCCAAAGGGTATTTGTGCTATGTCGGGATCGAACCATGACCTTTGAATTTCAAGTCAAGTGCTCAAACCACTCGACTACGACACATATCACTTTTCATAACGCAGATAAAAAGTGGCACATATTTCAAGTACACAAAAAAACAATATAATAAATAATGAAATACTGTTAAGATTTGATACTAAAAAGCACTGGACGGGATACCATAGATTTGCACGTGTTCATTTTCAGTGTATCAATAAAGAAATAATTAGTAAAATTAGTACTAAAATGACATATTACCTTAAACATGGCTATATATAAAATGATCGTGCAGTAATAGAAAGGTAAATGCACACAATTTCAGTACTTTTTAAACTTGTAATAGCAATAAATGATGAACACATAAATTTGTTGAATCAAGCATTTTGATCTCAAATAGGATAAAAATTATCCAAATATTCTGGAAGTACTGTCCCAGCAGGGAAACTTTGTTTTACTCCAAATTAACATCTTTCTAGTATTAAAAAATGTCATTATATCCTCCTTCACGTTTAAAAATGATTAATAAATTAAATTTATGACGCAAATCTATGCAAAAGGTTTACGGACACGAATATCAGTGAGTTGTTAAAATTGTAGATGTACATTGAAAATAGAAATAACTAGATGGAATTTTGACTGCGCGCAGTCGAAAATGATGCCTCCGCCATAGAGCAATTTAAACAAGTTTGGAGTTTAAATCTCCAGTGGTTCTTGAGATATCATGATAACAATCTCAATGTATGGAATTTCATAAGTTGACCTCTGTGACCCTTGACCTTTGACCTACGTGCTCCAAAATCTAATCAGATTGTTTTCCTATAGTGATACACACTATCACTAAGTTTGAAGTTTAAATCTCCAGTGGTTCTTGAGATATCATGATAACAATCTCAATGTATGGAATTTCATAAGTTGACCTCTGTGACCCTTGACCTTTGACATACGTGCTCCAAAATCTAATCAGATTGTTTTCCTATAGTGATACACACTATCACTAAGTTTGAAGTTTAAATCTCCAGTGGTTCTTGAGATATCATGATAACAATCTCAATGTATGGAATTTCATAAGTTGACCTCTGTGACCCTTGACCTTTGACATACGTGCTCCAAAATCTAATCAGATCGTCTTCCTATGGTGATACATACTATCCTTAAGTTTGAAGTTTAAATCTCAAATGGTTCTTGAGATATCGCGCTAACAAACTCAATACAAGGAATTTCATAAGTTGACCTCTGTGACCTGTGACCTTTGACCTACGTACTCCAAAATCTAATCAGATCGTCTTCCTATGGTGATAAATACTATTCCCGAGTCTTAAGTTTAAATCTTAAATGGTTCTTGAGATATTGTGATAACGGTCAAACGGGACGGACGGACGGACGTACGGACGTACGGACGGACAACCCGAAAACATGATGCCTCCGGCACCACCTTCGGTGGCGGAGGCATAAAAATTGACTTTCAAGTGAAAAAGAATATCCATTAGTACTGATTATAATAATGATTATTCTTCATAATTTAAAGGCAGGCATAATTGTTAGTCAATTAACAAAATTCACAAAACTTTCTTTTTTCTTTTAAGATGAATTGATAGAAAACTTCTGAGATGCAAAATCACAGGATAACCACGCACAACAAAAGAGTTGCAGATTAAAATGATGTATAAAAAGTTAAAATGTGAAGGGAAGTTACAAGGAATATTTCTTGTATACATGGTGCGTGTACATTTCAATCTTTAAAATTAGATGGTTGTGAATTTGTGAGAACTAAATGAGAGGATTCAAAATTTATGAAAAGTGGTTTCACTTGACAGCAAGCTTAAAGATATATATGTTTTTCATGTATACGTGGTACATGCACATATGCCTTATCAAATAATTGATGGTTATGACAACATTGACAAGCAAATTTTTTAAAAAGAAGAAAATAAAACGAGTTGAATAAATCACTGATCTCAATATAGGTCCAGGAGAACCTGCAAAAATAGTACCAGTATACAAAATGTACAATTACTGTTAAATTTTCTATGATAAAACTCTTTTCTAAAGCATCCACATGAAACAAGAATAAACATGATTATTGAAATCATTCTACTTTGGCACCCAAAAAAAGAGTAAAACAGTAATTGAAGGTTCAAAAGAAGCAATTCTTAAAATATCCCTCCTTCTTCTTTCTTCTCCTCCACTTTGAATTATTTCAGATTATCTTTCTAAGAAGTAAGATATTGTACTTCTCAAATTTCAATTTGAATGGATTAGTGGCATTTATAAAAATTGTATGTAAATAAGTGGGGAAGGATACAAGATAGATTGCTGAATTTTTTTAATCAATAATTGTTGCCTAGTGTTTTGTGCCCATCTGCACAGTTGGCAAACAAGCAACAGTACAGAGAGGCTCAGAAAGCAATTCAAGTGTTCACACCAGTTTCAATCTCCAATGAACTTCAAGCAGAATATACCTGCTTGTGTGTTTCAGGGAGATAACAATTGACAATCCCAGCCCAAAATACATTATTCAACAATGAAATGGTTGGGCTGGGTTAGCTACAAGTACACAGGGCAAGCAGTGAAGAAGGCCTTATTCTCTGGCCTCCAAAAGCAGCAAATTAAGAAGTACATCTAAAAGTAATATCGCACTTGAGATCTACCAGTATACATCATGTTATTGCAAGACCGTACATCAAAGCGTTTTGACAATTTTTTGATCCCAAATAGGATAAAAACTATCCAAACAGAACCTGGAAGTACTGTCCCAGAAACAAAACTTTGTTTTACTCCAAATCAACATCTTTCTGCTATAGAAAATGTCAATACATGTATATCCTCCTTCACGGTTAAAAATGATTATTACTTCATTCCACACAAAAATGGTTGGGCTGGGTTAGCCACAGGTACACACAGCACCGAAGCAGAGACGCAGGCTGTATTCTTAGGACTCCAAAAGCAGAAAATTAGGAGGTACATCTACAAGTAATGTCTGCACGCTTCAGATCTACGGTTAGACATCGTGTCATTGCAGCCGATCAAAGCGTTTTGACAAACAACAAGCCATTCCAGGCCACTGTTCAGCACCAACTTCATTTAAGGCACCTACCGGTAAAGAATGTTTTCTGAGACAGTTGCCTCAGGGAAGGACTGAAGCCTGGGGTGTTCACTTGGTAAATACAGTTTACAACTGCATTATTCATACCCCTTGAGAAAAAAATATTTGTGTGTGTTTTTCGCAACTCAAGATTGAAAGTTGACCTGCTTGAATAAAGTCCTGTTAGATGTAAGCTTTGATATTTCATATTCACAAGAAACATAAATCAGGACAAATCTTTTTTTCACATACTTAAGAAACTACAAAACTTGGTAAGGGTATGAATAATTTAGTTCTTAATTGTAGATAAGATGTTGCTACACATGACTGTTCAAGAATTTCAGAGTAAACAACTATTTTGAAGAAAACAAGGGGAAAGTTATGCAATTAACCTCCTTATCTAACATGGACACAAGAATATTATGGATTGTAATTTGTAAAACCTCTTCTTTCCAGAGGATTATCATCAAAGAACCTGTGCTCATGTGAAAATCAAGGATCTGCTTTTCCAAAGCACCCCTAAAATGCTATTTCGTAGACTGTCTGTATTGGTTTTCAAAAACACCCCGAACTCATGGATATCGCAGATCTTGTTAAAAAATTGTTTCAATTTTAAAGTACTCTAACTCTGGACAATCACAGACTGCGAAATAGATATGGAAAGCTCTGAAAAAAATCCTTTTCTGTGGATTTGGAACAGTCATGCATAGATAATATGATTGTATGTGTGCCAAGCAGAAAGGACTACATGTGACTATATGTAATTCAAAGCTTCTAATTTTTTTTCTTCACTTTATCATTTAATAGGTCAAAACATTGGATGTGTTATCCACAGAAATAGTTTCTGCCCATACACTATTTCTTTGTCCTTACAATTTTGTTTTATCATCGAGGAGGCGCAATAGCTCAGATAGTAGATCAGTGGTCTCGTATTCCGGTGACACGGGTTCGAAACCAAGTCAATGCGCTAGTGCCCTTTGGTAAGGCATTAATCCTCATTACCTGGTCCCTCGGAGAGCAGTCAGGTAAAATAACGACCACCACAACCACCACCACATACTAAGGTGAAAAAAGAAAGAAGAAACTTGACCAACTTTGCATTCCCGCCCTTCTGCAAGGCACACAACAGTTTGATAGTGAGTGAACACCCCGGGCACGACTGAAGCAACGTCTTAATTGCTTCAAGTGCACTGGTCTAGGTGCATTCTTAACAGACCATCTTTGTGCATCATAAGCATGGTGCTGAACTCCTCCGTCAAGCTGTGTACAGAGAGAGGCCCATCAAGGTCGTCGTAGTAGTGGTATTTTAAAGGACGCAGGTTCAAATCCCTGGAGAAAGGCCAGAAGCCGTACAGGTTCGTCTCGTCACAGAGGGAGAGAGCCAGAGTGACCACGTACAGACCTGCAAGACAGATAAACTCACTATTAATGGCGACTCTCGGTCATAGATTTCTATTAAAGACCTTGTCAGAAGTGAGAAAGGAAATGGATAAAGCATATATCGTAAAGCTAGAGGAGTAGCAGCTCTCTGAGAACCTGACATTTAAAGTTTTGAAAATTGGAAGTTGACTAACTTCCTCTGATAAGCTCATTTTGAACAAAAGATTAAACCAAGCAAGTGTTTAACGTTTACTAGAATATGGGCAATTTTTTTAGACAATATGAATAGTATGGATATTATGGACAATTACGTGACAATAAAGCATAGATAAACATCCATGGTATTGTACGGTTTTTATTTCACTGATCCAAGTGGTTACTTTTTTATTTTACACTGTACATTTAGCTTTCCACTCCGTTATGCTTCAGCGCACTCCTGACCTACATTCATTCTCTCATGTCTGCTAGCTCTTGGCTTCTATTGTTCTGTCCCTATTCATTCACCCTCATTCACATTACCTGCCATAGCACCACACACACACACACTCTTCCTATCTATTGCCTATTCAACCCAGCACACTATAGGCACATGGCACTCTATTCTTTACAAGCTTTCCTGTTGGTTGCTTACTTATTGTCCAATCTTGTGATTGGATATGATTGTTTGATGGACTAGATGTCAGCCATCTTGGCAGCCATTTTTGTGGTTGTATTAAAATCTAACAGTGCAGCTCAAGTCATCAAACATGTAAGACTAGTTTTGTCTTGTGTGGGTCCTTACAGTATGAATCATACACATTCCTGGTATGTAGGATAAAAGGGGCATCATATCTCATTGAGCTGCTCTTCAAGCAGTGTTCCAGACTTTTAAATCTGTTTGACTGATAGATCATCTCTAATAACTATATTGACAATGAAACCACGAACCTGTACTGATTCTGGTACTGAGAAACTTTGTCCTCCAGAAATCTTGGACTGCGGCAAAATGCTCTGGATTGCCGATAATCAGCTTCAGGTTTGGAATGTCTTTGGATTGGTGGAGGAGTCTCGCTACCCTCATACTGTACGAGAGTCCTGATTTGAGTCCAAGTAAGGGCATCCACAGGTAACCATGGAAACCTTGCAAATTTCGGATGAACTTCTTACTGTCACTCATTGTCTGCATAAAATTGTACCTGTGGGAAGGAAATATGATATACACAAGGTCATATAAAACTTACTAATAATCAGGTACTGTAAACGTGGTAATATTTGCGGTGTTTTAATTTTCGCGGATTTCACACTAGTCGGTGTCCGCGAATATTACATACAACCTGCAAATATATAAGCATGACTTCTTACGCGTGTTTTGAACAGGCTGAATTGCGTGCAACGCAAATTTAAGAACCCGCGAATATGTTTTGGGGTCGTCAGCGCAAAAAATTAATCACGCAAAAGATAACAGCGTTTACAGTATTTTCCCATATATTTCATGATTTTGCATCAGCATTTATTTATTTGCAATATGACTATATGTAAGTAATTAAGTTTAAGTTCAAATACATGTATAACCCAAAATATTGCATAACTGTTATTTTCTTGTAATGTGTTTATCAAATATTCAATCATGAATACTCCATAGTTGATATCTGATAATATTACAGATCTTAATAGATACCATATTGACAACAAATGGAATGCTGTAAATTATTTAAAAGTAATACCTACTTGAAAGTACATTGTTTTTAATCGATCAAAAGAGGTTATTTATTGTTTAGTTTGTTTACCAATCTGTAAGTTTTTATAAGCCTTGTCACTTAATTTACTTAAAGATAATATAATCAATTGTAATTTTACTAACCTTTTAGCAATGATTGAGATTGTGTTTAGTGTAGTTAGGTTTGATTTCCTGCCAACGTCCATCTCAAATCCTTTTAGATCTGGTAAATTACATCTGTCAAACAAAAAATGAATACCAATGGATGAGGTATGAAATTATATTATCTAGAATGAACATAGATAAAAAGAAAACTCATGTACATGCATCCAATTCCTTAATTCAACTCCCTAAACCTCGAGACATAGTAAAGAGGCCAGTACCAAATGATATTCTTTGATATTGCAATATCTAGACACATATGTATGTGACCACTTCATCTTTCATTTCAAAATATAAAAGACCTATGTCTTTGAAACTTATATACAATACAAGTAAAGAATAATTTATCTATTTATTTATTTATTTCTGATATTTATACAGGTTGGCACATATCACCAATTTGGTGGTCTTCGATGAGGCCCTGTTTGGTAATACACAAGTATACAAACAGGTAAAATACAAATTAATTGGTATCCTCATGAAATAACTGATCATTCAACAACTATCCTTGATCATTTACAAGAAAAATGTGAATGTAATTTTCAATTTAAATAGAAAATACATTTAAATTAAATTAAATTAAATAATAATCATTTATCATCTCCATATTGACTCTCATCAGCATGAGTAGTTCATTTCAAATGATCTGAATTGAAGGTGATATACTTTAATTAAGGATTACCTGAATATAAAGTCTGCACCATCTATACCTTCACCGCATTTACTGTTCACTAATATCCCACTACCGCCAACCACTGAGCACTTTGGGAACCTGACCTTTGAAAACGGAGATTCCTGCAAGTTAGGACAGACAAATACATACTTTAAATTCATAATTGTTTTCCTATTCAAAGTCAATATTGCAAAAATATTCAACGAGTAATATTCTTTAAAGTATTTTGTAAAGAAAGTATGGTGGCCCAGTGGACAGAGCGGGGGTCTTGGGACAAGGGTGTCCTAGGTTCAAGACCACTTGGGTACAACAGTCCCCTCTGATTGGGCATTCATCCTCCATTACCAAATCTTTGGATACAAATTAAAACTTAAAGCAGTAGGTCCTCTTGTTGCTTGTCTATTATTTTATACTTGATTTGTTAGCAGCAAGGTAAATCAACATCAACATCATACTCAAATATCTCATATTTCCGAAAGCTGTTCAAATACCATCCTCATCTGAATATGTTATTTTGAGAACTGGTTCCTCCCTAAAAAAGGGACTTTGAAAGCAATCCCCAACCTCCACTCGCAACTGCTTCATTGGCTTAAACTGAATTCAAGAGAAAATACCATGGTGCGGAGAATAAAAGCATCATTGCTGCATTGTGGGGGCAGTCCTGGAGTACCAAACGCAAGGCAGATATCACTTGATCAATAAGGACCCACTTTCAAGACAGGGCGTGCCATTTAACATTTTCAAGCAACACATTAAAGCTGTAAGCATTTTCAGGTAGGTTAATACCAAATTGCAAGCAGAGTAAAATCTGTGAAGTAAAGACTGCTCACTTGAGACGAGAGAGGTGATCTTTACAGATAGGTGTACAGGTCCCTTTAATACATACTACAATGAGATACACTGTACTAGGAAAATAAAAGATGTGGTCTTTACAGAAAGGTGGAATTTGTATCCACGTGGTTGCTATAGCAGGTCTGCACTGTACAGTGTGAGTCAAAAAAAAGTTTACACCTAGAAAATTGCTGATTATTCTAAAAATCATCCATAAATAGTAAATTATTATACATCTTATGAAAGAGTGTTTTATCCCGAATCATTTGGTATCATTTTTGTGTGGTATGTGTTCACGCTTGGATGAACAGGAGGCATTGTTTGCGTGAGTGCAAAATTCGACTTGCGCCAAAACTGCTTATGTGATGTTTGATTAAAACAAGTGGGATTCGGGTATTAATTCGGTCTTTGAAGATCCAAATAACATTTTCCTTAACAAAATTAATCATGCCACACATATCAAATATCGAATATCGAATATCAACAAACATTTTGTGCACTCGCACTCGCGTGTGTGTGACTTTGCTTCTGCAAAAAGCATATTGCATTTCATTTGATACATTCAAATCATTTTCTCACTCCGCTAATCCCAGCATAATACATACTGTAGGCATCACTTTGGCGCAAGTCGATTTTTGCACTCTCGCAAACAATGCCTCCTGTTCATCCAAGCGTGAACACATACCACACAAAAGTGACACCAAATAATTTGGGATAAAACACTCTTTCATAAATTGTATAATGATTTACTGTTCATTGATGATTTTTAAAATAATTAGCAATTTTCTAGGTGTAAACTTTTTTTTGACTCACACTGTACATGGACCAGAGAACAGAACCTGTCCTTACCTTTGGGAGAAAGTTGAAGATTTCGGATGTGATATTGGCCAAGGCATCTCGATTGAGGGAATACCTCACTTGCTGTCCAGGTTTAGTGTTGTTCTGAGTCAAGATGGTGTTCATAACGCTTGCTTTATATTCCTCTAGCTGTTGCCTGCAATGAGGATTTAGAAGTTCAAAGGTCATTTATCATTCTCGCTTTCATCATGGATGTGTTTAATACTTGACTGGAAGCTTTGAACTCTCAAGAGAAAAACACTGCTTGTTACATTCTTCATAAAAAGGATTATTATGGTCAAGATGATATCTAAACCTGAGTATTAAAAGCTATAAGCTTCCTTTGAACAAATAATTCAAGAAATACAACAATTTGGGGGGCCTATAAAATTGTCCTAAAAACAATTCTCAACAAAAAAAAGGAAAAATTGAATGTGCGGCAACATTTATCAACACCAGAGTATGCCTCTTAAATAATAATTTACTTGTTCATTCTTAAAAATAAGTTACATAAGAATTATTTTTGTCCAAGTATATGTTATTATTACTTCTGCGTCTGGTGCATTCAATTGTCAAGCCTTAGTGGCTTTTACGAATGCACCATTTTCCATTTGTACTATGGTTTATACCTTCATATTTTCTTTATATTTTGAATACTATTATGTCAATTTATATGAAATTTTGATATTGTTATCTGTTATAAAATTCCATATTTTATGTTTGTTTATATTGTCAAGATGATGTAAATGTCAATTCAATCTTAATCTCACCTAAATTTTAAGACTCCGTCTCTATTTGCCGTCCAGCTCTTGTAGGCTAGCGCCCTCATCTCCTCAATCTGTGGAGCAGAGTGGTTGGTAATCTCCATCCACAGGGTCGCCTCCACCTCAGGGTCAATGACCTTGGGGTCATCGGGGTTAACAAACTTTCTGGACCTCCATGAATCTTGAATCAAGTTACTGCCGTTCAGGTGTTTGCCGTCAGAGAGGGAACCTTTGATATTATCTTCTCTGGTGTGATTTGAATCTGGAGGAATTCTCTTTTTGGCACCACTGTTTATACAAAAAGAAAGAAAGAAAGAGCGAGCAAAAATAATTACTATAAAGTTGATGACAAAATGTTTGGTGATAATGGGGCTTGAAATAAAGGGAGGTCAGGAATACTGTACGCTATTTAGATATTAAAGGCAGATCGGACATCATGAATATATATTTCACAAGTTAACCTGTATCATCCCTAAAACCTCCAATGATCGACTTCTACAAATTCAGCTGAAATGTACTTTATGAGGATAACCTTTACTTTTATATTTGATATACTATTTTACTACAAATCAAATACTGTACCTCTTCTCTTCTCAATAAGAATTTAAAGAGGTGGGCTAAATGTAAGTGACTGTGGTGTTGCATTAACAAAATCGATTTGTAGGCAAATGTACAGCCCATTTCATTCATCCGCTTATCTCTGAAAATCTCTCATTGATTCAAAGGGATAATCAGATGGTTTTATGGAGTGCACCATCCAGAAATCATGTCCTTTTGAATTTGCTTCTTTCTTCTGCTTTTTAATCGTAACCTTGACAGGATTTATGGGAAAGATTTAAGTTTCCTGATGATTTTGATAACACTCTTCATTTAGTGTGGTTGAACTAGGATTTCAGATGAAAACTGTGATCATTTCCATACCTTCTTCCTCTGACGAGTGCTGATAAATGTAAGTCCAACTCCAAAAAATCTCTTTCTTCCTTCTTTGCTCTCATCTTAGTGCAGACTTTCACCAGGACCACAACCAGTACCACCGTCAGGATAACCCGCGTCCATTTCCGGGTGAGCATGGTTTCATGAATGTCGGGTGCAAACGCTCATAAATGTTAGACGTTAACCAAGTTCTGTTAGTCCTGCTCCAATTTCTTAGGCCTTGCACTTCATGTAGTCAATCTGAAATGCAAAGTGAACAAATCAAGTTCCATCATTCATGGACAGAAATAGGTGGATGTAGATCTACTTGAATTTGTGCATTTTGCCGTGAAACTGGACATATTCATTATCCAGACAGTTTATTTCAAACAGTAATTGTAGAATCTAACATGCAATATTTCACAAATATTTTAGGAAGCTTACATTGAATATTACTATACATGACATTTATGAATAGTGTTTGATGCATATTTTTCTTTAAATCCAAAGACAGAGGTGATTTCTTGTTACATGTCAAGAAAAAGTAGGGTCTACATGTACCAAACTTCTTTGAAAAGTACAGTATAACAAGTAACACAGGATCTGGAATATATCAGATCCAAAACTCTGCTGAATAAGAGCGCCTACAGCTTCTGACAAAGGAGGAATGGAAGCTAGAGTTAACAGGACGATTGTCAGGCCAGCAAAAGCAAAATTGACATATTTCTACATCGAAATATCAACAATGCAAGAATTGCATGCTCCCCACAAACACAAAAAGGAAGGAAATAAAAACGATCCTCTGAAAGTTTACGTTAGTGTGACTCTTATGAGGTCCATTTCTTAAAAAGATAATTTTTACCATTGCATGGTCCATGGATTGCTTTGATCATCTCATTTGAAAGGCTTTGTTAAAATGTAACAATAAACCTAGCCTAGGTTTAATTAATATAAAGGTCTAGACTAGACAACATCATGAATGCAATGTCAATGTCTCACCATCTAAAGACTAAACTAAACAGTCACACATATTTGACAACTGACACACATTTATTTTTATTTCAAATAAGTTAGAACATGTACTTACTTCTAAAGATCTGGAGTCACAGCAGTAATATGACAAGATAGTGATTAAAATCACTCTTACAATGCATGAGTTCAAATTTTCAAACCATAAAAAATATCCACATCAAACTAAGAAGTAATGAAATTGAAGGTGTGTCAGAAGGTGTGTCAGAAGGTGTGTCAGTATGCGGCAAGACAACTGAAGAAGATCAACAAAAGTAAATTAGAATCTAGATCTGTATATCTGCACACAAAATTATCTGACCATGGCCATTAAAGGTAGAAACTTTACATGATGTACTGGCGCACACGATACACCTGCTGTCACCAATCAATGGAATTCAAGATTGAATTAAACTTCCAATCAATTCACACGAAGTTGACGAACACTGCACTGCACTGCACCGGGATAATGTTAACGGCAGCGTTACAACACTTGAATAACAACACATGGGACTGAACAAAAAATTACAGGCTACAAATTCAACCGAAGATAAACATCAAAGGGGCAAAGTACATACCTACATGTATTTACTCTGATCTGAAAGGAAATGGCGACAATCTACTCACATTGATGATAACGACGTCTTGACTCTTGATTCAAGGCAAGAAGCCCCGCCCCTTCTCAAACAAAGTCAGTTGTTTACATTTCTTCTGACTCACTCCCAGATAACGGTGAAGTCCTCCGGTACCACCTCCGGCGGCACTGTGATGTGAGTGCATTAACTGCGTACCGTCCAACCGTCGGACAACGATGCGATATCTCTTTTTCGACTTCTAACGTTTTGGTAAAATAGAGCATTAACCTTTATCTTTTTTGTTTGTTAAACGGCATAATGAAGGCATGATTATCAAAAAGTTTTATTTGTAAAAGGCTAGCTATTGGAAGGGTCAAGGGATCGATACTGAGTACGACAATACTCTGCAAGGGGATGTACTCCCGGGTGTACTCCAATAGCAGCAGAAGAAGAAGAAGATACCCATGAAATACAAGTCGTTGAACATGATGGATGCCTTCAAAATGATAGTTAACGAGGGAACTCCTCCACTCCAATGGTGGATCACTATTCTCTGACCGTGCTGCACAATTAAGTTATGTGACAAGCAAAAAACAATAATGATGAAAACAGAAATTATGTGTCTCAGCTATAGTCAACCCTGCCCCCCCCCCCCTCTCTCTCTCTCTCTCTCCGTCTCCCCTCCCTCCCTTCCCCGTCCTCTCCTGCAATATGTAACATTTGGACATAAAGATATGAAAACAAATAGTCAGAGAAGAAGGTAATGAAAAGTAAATTGCTTAAAAAAAACATTTGTATATATGCATATTTTTTTCTTTTTACTGAGGATATTGCATATTTTTTTCTTTTTACTGAGGCCTTTTTTTCTTCACATAATTTGGTCTCTGCTTATATAAGGAGGCAAACGGCATATCCTTTTGAATTTAAAATGCAATGTTTTTTATTAAGTCATGGCCAGTGATTCGGGATTGACATTATAACCTTTTTTTGAAAACGTTGGCCCTACATTTTATTTGTTTTAGGTTATCATCCGTCATTCTTGCAGTCTCAGTCTTTCCTGGGATAGTTAGGTGAATCTTAATTTAGCTGGTGGAGTTAAATGAGTTAGATGTCATGTCGCAAAGGTGACTTCACAAGAAACTACAAAGTTTTGCATGAGGCGAAACCATTAAGAGCTGGTTCGAGAATGGGCTGGTCTCAAAATTCAACCAACAGCAAAAAACACAAGGCCTTTAATCGGGCCATATAGTGAGGCAATTAATTATGTTTCCCTTTTCTCTTCTTCTTATTTATTTATTATTTGCTTGTTAGTATCTTTCTCTTTCTTCTCCTCCTCCTCCTCCTCCTCCTCCTCCTCCTCCTTCTTCTTCTTCTTCTTCTTTGCTACTTTAATTTCCTTCTCTCTCTTGTTCAAAGGGCTCAAACTTCTTTTAGATTTCTTTCTTTTTCTTTGGTAAGGCCCAGGACAATTTGAAGAAAAAAACCTGTCCATGATAAGCCGGTATACACTTATTTGTCTTTACTTATATACAAGTCCAGTATTTCCATGCCAATGTTTTACTAAATATAGAATATCATTTTAAACAAGATGTGCCGAGAATGAGAGATGTCAAACAAGCATTTATATCCAGCAATGTTGCCAGGTCCCAGCAGAACAATATCACCAAACGTACGGCATGTGAAAAATAAAAAAAAAATATAGAAATTCAACCAAAAATGCCCGATATCAATGCGAATATACGGGCTTATAATTGTATTTTAGAATTTTAGAATTTTGCCAATTGGATGATGTCAAAAATTTCATATGTAGGCCTAATAAACAAAAACAAGAAAACTGACAAAAAAAATATTATTTTCTGATTGATATTGTGTGCCTGATGGCATGCCCATTTACCATAATTATGAAATACCGATCAGGCTGATGACAGCTATAAGCCTAGAGGTTGTATATTAAAAAACTGATTATTTTTGTCCCCCTCTTACTTACTCATTGGTTTAATAGTTAAATCTAATATCTAGGTCTAGATCTATTTTTTCTTCCAAATCACAACATTTTGGTTTGGCGACAAGCTCTAATTTTGTTCTCGTCAAGGCTTTAGAAAAAAATCTTGTGTTTTTTTGTGTTACCGAGATGACCATTGTAATTGGTAATTTTTCATAATTATTTTGTCTTTTCACAGACGCCGTATCAATTCAAATTTGCACGGCGGATGGGGTTAAAAAGCGTGAATGAATGAACGCTGAGAGTTGGCTTAATTCATATTGTTCAGTCGCAGATAACAAGATAAAAAGAAAAATATAGAATTTGAAAACCATTCTAAACAACAAAAGCAGGATGTGTGCTGCCGTTTCTTCGAGTCATTGCGGAATAGATGTCTGCGTTGATGAAGATGTGTTGAGCAAAGCACCGCACTGTCCACACGGTAAGCTCGAACTCTCGGCCCCGGCTCGGCTGGGGACAAGCGCAGGCCAAGTCAGGGCTCCGTGTCATGATCTCTCGGCCTGACTTTGTACACATTGAATCATGCTGCGTGTGGGGATTATCCCCACACACAGCATGATAATATAAAGTCGAGTCTGATTATTGCACAAGCCACAATAATATTAATGCTTACTAATGAAAATGTACAAGGGTCATGATTAACATTTTAATAGATCTAATTCAGATTTCAGAATCATGACAAAAAGTCAATAGATCTAAATTATCTTTGCCTAGGGCTAGGCTAAGGCTAAGAGTAAGACTAAGTTGGCAGTAGGGGCGTTGGTCCGAGAATAAGGATTGTCCTCAAAAACAAGGATCGTCTGCAAAAAAGCAGATGTTCAATATTTTTGATCGGCACATTGGCGATGCAAAAAACGGATTCCGGGATGATTTTCTTGATGCATTTTACATTGACTTTGTACAGAGAATTTCACATTATGCAGAGACGCCAAGGTAAAAGATCGGCAATGCGTGACATTTTCATTTTTCGGCGCGCGTGCGAGGGTATAACACACGTATAGGTATGGCGTTTTTTTAATCTAGCGCGCGCGCCGTGCGTGAGAGCCGTTTTCAGACCCTCCAAATACGTGACGTCACGCCTAATGCGTGACACTTGGTAGCTCTGATTATGAGCAATAAATCCCTGGGCAGACGGACAACCCATAAAAGTAGACTGTCAACTAGGGTTTTTTTCCCCTGGGCCTGGGGAATCCAAATTTGGCATTGCCAGAGGGCGGTTCGGTAACCCGAAACCCGCAGAGCGCTGATGAAAAAAAATTGATCCTTGTTTATGAGGACGTATTTTGTCCGCGTTTATGAGGATATCCTCGTTTATGAGGACGATCCTCATTCTCGGACCAGCACCCTAGCCCTGAGGCCTAACCATGTGTGAATGTGTGAACTGAATTTTTTTAACATGTTCAATAATGGAAGAAAGAGATCATTTTGAATCATTTGTCATTGAATGTCGACTACAACTAAAAAGTACTGGAAAGTCTAGGATTAGAGTCGAGAGTAGAGTCTATGCAGCTAATGCAAGAGTCACACAGCACAGAAAATCACAATCGCTCATTACAATACATGAGCCATTGGCATGGTAGATTTTTGACACAATTAATATGAAATGAAAACAAAATCTTTTTTGCTATCGTGTCAACAAATCAAGACTGTTGCCCCTGCCATTTTTTGAACCGAAGTCACACCAACCAAACTTAATGACAGTAAAAGAAAATATGGTGACTTATGAATTAACAATCTAGATCTAATTAAAGAAAAAAATTCCCAATAACAAGATTGTCTATGCTGCATGTATATATTTGTTTAATACGTACACATTTCTTCAATGCAGGACCAACCCTTCTGTTTGAGCGTTTCACCCCAGGCAAGGACACAAGCCAACGCTACTATGCCTGCTCGGCCTGCAGAGATAGGAAGGACTGTGGGTTCTTCCAGCTCCACACCAATGCTGAGATCGTCTCAGACTTCAAGCAGCAGATGAGAGAGGAGTACAACCGCTCCAGACAACCCTGGAAACGGCAGGAGGATTATTACCAAAGGTTTGTAAAGCATATTACAGTTATGATTTTACGTTTTATTTTTTTATAGATTATACAATGTAATTACTAATCACAAAGTTTCTAGCACAAAAACAAACTTTATTGGATTTCCTTTTAATAGTAGGCTTAACAAAGACAATGTCACAATTGAAAGTAACAAAAATGTCCCAAAAATCTTATTGCTTATACATGATTACATGTAGTATACAATGTGTATTGAAATATATTAAAAACACTGTTTTCTATTATGAAACAACTTATTTTTATCCATGTTCTGTTCATTGATTAGTTTTGAAGAAATGATAAACCCATTTGTGCTCAGCAAATAGTTATTGCTTAATAAATCATTTATATCAAGCCATGCTAAACCTGAAGTAATACCACTCTAGCACCATAAGTGTCACGTGTGACAGATGTTTGTTGATGCCTTGGTCAGAGGTCTATCATGGAGGATACATCTTATAATACAGTGAAACCTGTCTATAAAGACCACCCTAGGGAGACAAGGAAAGTGGTCTTTAAAGGCAGATTGTCTTTATGTAAAGGTTCCTTTAGTACATGTTTTAATGAGAAACCATTTTCAAGGGAAACAAAGAATGTGATTTTTGTAGACAGGTGGTCTTTCTACACAAGTGGTCACTAAAGCAGGTTCGGCTGTACCACAATCAAATTATTAACTGTATATGGTAGAATTGATGCTTTTACAGTCAAATATTTTGCAAACTTTCCCCTCTTCAGATTCATCACAACAGAGAGCCTTGCTGAGGATGAGAGAACATTCTGTTATGATTGCCAGCTGCTCATCCTACCAGATGAACAGCCTGATCACATAAAACATCGCACCAAGAAGGGAATCCCTAACCCAGACTTGGCAAAACCCAGCTATCTGATGGAGGCTATTGAGAATAACAAAACCAATGCGGTGAGCCTCTTTTATGAAAGATACAGGGCTGTAGTATGTAGGCCCACAAGCAATGCTTCATGAAAAGAAGAAGTTAATCCCAATTATTGTGTCACTTACGGTGAAGAGCACATTTTTCATGCTAGTAGAAATGAGCCATCATTTTGGAACCTACATGAATACCAATACCATTAATTTTGAAATACTGTATAACTGCAGTTTGTAAGCAAGAGCAATTTTCACGTCCTAAAACTTTTGAGAATCCCCACCAAACCTTGCAAAAGTTGGGAGCATTTCATGTCCGTGAAAGTTTGTGGTGTTACGGTTATTGCTCATTCGGGGCTGAAGTTCAGAACTCTGCCATTTTCAGTTGAAAGGTAATGTTTCAAGGTAATGTTGGTCTACTCCAGATGTAGAATTGTTTTACTTTTTTCTGGAAATGATTGCCCAAGGAAGAAAAGAAATAAAGTTTGCTCACCTCATTAAGATTTGTGTACACCAATTCATTGTGCATGTCTTACCTGTCATCAAGATGTTCGCCTTACTTGGGTTCGATTAAATTCCTTTCCTCTCATTTTGTGATTTGATAGGGCATTTTAGGAGTTAAATAATTCCAAAGATATAATTTTCTCTATTTTTCTTTCTCCACAGCAATACTTATTTTCCACCAAGGCAGTGACATTCTTCATCCAAACAGTGAAAGCTCTGGGGTTCAAGAGAATACTATGTGTAGGTGTTCCAAGGTAAGATCACTGTTATGTTAAACTTGACCAAAACTAGTTCATTGATTAAAGCCCCACTGCACTACTTATAGCTACGTGCGCCCTCTATATAGCAAACAATGCCTATGGGGTTACCATTGGTCCCCCATGGTTCCCTTTTTCTTATGTTAATTGAGAGCTGATTTGATGAGATAACCACCTGTCAGTGACCATGCAGGGAGGTCTAATCTCTCACGGCCAAACTAGTGCAGATAGACTTGAATAGGTAAGGTGAGGTATAGTAAGGTATTTATTCATCGACAGAAAATCAAGTGTCTTCCCCAAGCACACTGAACTTGTTTTCGCTCAGTTTGGGCATATATAAAGTATTGAAAAGGATAACACCATTACACTATGTCACTATAACAAATTTTTCTTTGATATTTAGAATGCTTAATTTGTGCGTAAAAGAGATCGTTTAACAATGTTATATCTGAGATGCACGGCCCTACGTGTTATCAGTGTCTGTGATATGGTGTTATATTGAAGCCCTAAAAAATTGTGCTTCAAAATGATCAAGAAGTGCCTCAAAAAAGTAGAAACCTTTGAGTAACCGGTTTTCCATACTTTTTTTTTTCCCATAGACTGTAGTGTTATGAAAACCTTTTGGCTAACGCAAAATTTGATTTCAATTTTCAATCATTAATATCTTGATAATCAGACAGGCGATCGGCTTGTAAAAGTCATGGGGTTCCTGACTGAAAGGTTTATAATTATCATTGCAGCATGAGCTAAATCCAGGATTATTTTCTAAAGGATCTCAGACAAAGTTACCGGATCCCTTTAAACAATAACACCACATACAGACTTCCAGGGGAGCAATGACTAATCATCAAAACCTAGAGTCTTTGTCACATATGTGTGACACAGGTAAAACAAGAGTTAATTACTTCATGATTTCTGATTATTTTCTCCATTTTACTCACCTTTGTTTTGTTTAGGCTACATGAACAAATCATGGCCGATACTTCATCAGCTCTAGAGAGTCTGCTACTTGATATCGATCACAGATTTGTAAGTATACAAGTCCAGATGCAGAGGTCAGAGGTCATCTACATTTGACACTGTACTGTCATTTCAATCTGAAACATCACTGTAACTAAACCTTATTCCAAAACATGGGCGGCCGTACAGGCACAATTTTGCTGTGTGTTTGTGTGGGGAGGGGAGGGAGGGCAGGGGGTTGGTTGTGTCGCCTTCTTGGTTATTTCTAAATTTTGTGAGCACATGCTAGAGTAGTGATAATCTCAAATGTCATTTAGAAACACACTATATAATATAGATATTCATTTTGCAATAAAGCTTTCTTCCATGTATTTCAATTAATTTCTTGTTTACTTTTCATTTCATTTAGTTATATGTTACCTTGTATATCATCTGTTCTTTGTAAAGTATATGTTGGTGTCCTTGGGACCTTTTGGCTCTAAGCAAACATAATGCTGACCACAAGTATTCTGCAAAATTGTGTTATTCTGTTACACTTTCACTATTTTCAGGGTCAGTTCTATCCATCTTCTCAGTTCTGCCGGTACAACATGTTCAACCATTACTTCCTGGATGGTGCAGAGAGTCAGGAGAGATGCAGGGAGTTCCTGACAAGAGACGATGGTGAAGGTGTCGTCATGATAACGGACCCACCCTTTGGGGGCATGGTGGATGCCCTAGCGTCAGGGGTCAAATGGATCATGGAGATGTGGAGGTCAAATGTCACACGTAGGTCAAGAGATGTCAAATGAATTGAGAAGAATTTTATTATTTTGCTTGCCCACATCAACTTTTTCCATACTTTTATTGGTATATATCTTTTTTTTAAATTATTATTTTAAAAAAAGGTTATTAAAAAAAAAAAACAACTAAAAGATCCCTCCTGGATGGTGGCTCAAAAGGCAAGACATGTAACCTCTGCGCTAAAAAAAATCATAAGACATATATATATATATATATAAAGAAACACACAAGAAAAACTTTTTACCCAGAATATAGCATACCAAAAATTTAAATATTCAAAAGATCCCATTTCTTGTTCCAAGAGTCAAGTCTATTGGTATATCATGCCCAGAAAATTGTCAGTTGATCATTCGACCAATTTATTAGGACTAAGAATGGCTGTGCTTTCCCTTTCCTTCCTGAAAAAGAAAGAGAGACCTTCCATGGTAAAGCTTAGTTCCATAGGAGATACATTGTCTCTAGTTCAACAACAAAACAAAGCTCTTAAGATTCAAGGTTACGAAGGAAAAAAATGGGGAAATTGGTAAATGGTATATGTTTATAATCTGAATATCCAAACCTCCTATTCCTTAGTAAATTAACATTAAGTTAGTTGTTTATTACTTTACTTCATGAAATAATCCCATGAGGAGGTGAAGAAAGTGTCAATAACACGGCCAGTGAGGTCATCAGAGGCCACGAGACTGGTTGGAGACAGTTCCGTCACCAAAGCTGCACCGTTATCTGGAACTAACCTCCTTCTTATCCAAGGAAGTTAGATTCCACAGAACAATAAAAAACACAGCAATTCAGTATATGTTACTGCGATGCATGATTCAATAAATACCATACCATACCATACCATACCATACCATACCATACCAATATGTTTATCTTAAATTTGACTTTCACTACCTGTGGATTATCTGTTGAGCTATTTCTCATGTAACTTGCATATTCATTATTTGAGCCTTGATCAAAAAGTTGTGGATATGTGTGTGTTATGAATTCATGTATTATTATTATTGTAAGTAGTAGTAGTAGTAGTAGTAGTAGTAGTAGTAGTAAACCAAAAGAATCCGTCTTTAAGTTATTTACATGTGGTAATAAACAAAATGTTGTCTCGTTTTAGATGTCAATCGATCGCTTCCTGTGATGTGGATATTTCCATATTTCTTGGAGCACAGAATCATAGAGGGTCTACAAGGATTTAAAATGCTTGATTATAAGGTAGGTAATCTATCATGGGGAAAGGGGTTGGGGAGGGGGGCATAGTTATTGTAAGGGGTTCTCATATTACAGTCGTAAAGATGATCAGTAGTACTACATTCCGTTGGTAGTGTTTGGTAATATAATCATTGACAAAAACAATTGTTTTTAAGCCAATCTTTGCCTTCATACATGTACTATTGCTAACAGTTATATCGCATTCTTGGTATAGAAAATGAATAAAACATGTATAGTTTGTCATTTCTAGTAACATGCATTGTGTAAATGCCTATTTACTGTGTTGGTAGCGAAAAAGATACATGTGGGGGGGGGTGGGGGGCCACCCCGCCCCCCCCTGGGAAAAAAGAAAGGGGGAAAAAAGGGGAATTTTTAAATTGTGATATTGTGATAGCCTGTCCACGATTTCACAGTCATTGTGGTCTACATATCTAGATGATATTCCTTATTTTGAATATATAGCAAACCCAGATAGTAGCCATTCCTAGCTTGTTCCAGTGCAATCTCATGGAGTTTCATAGGTTTTACATCAGTCTTACGCATGCCTGTTGCAAGCGATATGTACGTCCTAGCCCCAGTGTGTATTACTTGTACCTCTCATTTGTTCAATATTGCACCGGGAGAGTTAACAAGTTGGCAGCACCTTCGAACTGTTAGTATTTTGCTGTTGGTCAGCTAAAATCAAAGAAACCTTACCAATATTTCATCGAGTAAGGCTGACCAAAACTTAAATTAAGAATTTGTCGTTCAATTTTCCATCACGGAATAGCCCTGAACATAGAAGTCTCTGTGAAACTTTCAGCCAGATAAACATTCTGAACATGCTTAATATCATTTTTTCCAGGTGGATTACGACAACCATCCTCTGTTTAAAGGAGGACCAGATGCCAAGAAGAAAGGATCACCGGTCAGGATCTTTACCAACCTTGATCCAGCTAAGATAGAACTACCAACATCTGAAGGATACAGGTGGGACCAAGCTTTCTGATATATTAGAGAAAGTGCATGACTCTTGATACATGCACATTTATCTTGTATGCCATTTATTATAAAAGTGAGGTATGAATGTTGGACTGTATAAATGTCTCATTGTACTGACATTTCTTTAGTAAACAAATGCCAAGAAATGTATGAACAACTGTTAAGACTGTATGGTGTGTAATCTTAAATGCAAGAATGGCATTTGTCAAAAGCTGTTGCAAAGGTCGTTGTTACGTAAAAAAATTGTTTATTCGACTTGATGCTGTCTGATTATAGCTCACTCTCTCCTTTGCCCTCTCTCTCTCTCTCTCTCTCTCTCTCTTAGGTTATCTTGATTTTTGTTTCATGAACCTCTTATTCATTATGTGGACATCAACTCATTCTTCTAGTTGTTGTTTATGTGTTATCCGTGTTCATGTATATAAGAAGTTGTTATTAATTTTCTTTTGCAATAAAATTGGGGTTCATGCTTTAGATAAAGAGATTTCTGAAGATTTGGGGGAAGGTGAAGGTGCCTGGCAAATTATAATTTAACTAGTAAATACAGACAGAAATAATAAGAATCAAATATACCATTACTACTTTCATTACATGTATTTTCTTCTTATTTCTACAACCACTGCTGCTGCTGTTTTTTCTTGAGATTTGAATATTTCTTTGTTCTATCTTTCAGATTATGTAAGGAATGCCATCGCTATGTAGCAGCCGAGAATGTCCACTGCTCCAAGTGCCAGGAGTGCCCGTCTAAGAACGGTACAACATACACCCACTGTGAGATCTGCAACAAATGTGTTAAGCCATGTAAGTCTGTCTTCTTCTTTTTCTTCAAGAGTTGTCACCCTTTAAAGGAACAAATGTAAGAATGCCCACCAAAATGAGCATGGTTGGTTGACTACCCGGTACAGCCAAATGAAATGATGTAAGCGTAGTACACTTCTTGTTTTGGTATCTTATGACATACATAAGTTACCTCTTTTTTTGCAAGGATTGTCCCCCTTTAAAGGAACAAATGTTAAAGGCCCACCAAAATGAGCATGGATTGATTATTAAATAGATCAAATGGAAAGGGAAACCACGGCAACCAAATGAAATGATGTAAGCGTAGTGCACTTTTCATTTCTGCATCTTATAACATACATATGGGCCTCTATTGTGCATGGCTTCTTTATTCACCTCCATTTGTCATACGCATGAAATAATAGTTTTCAAGTGAAATTCAAGACAACATACATGATATGAGAGGAATAAAAATGATTGCCAGTTATAATTAAGATAATTTGAATTAATCATATTCCATATCCTTACCCATCAGCCTTCAGCCACTGTACCAAGTGTAACATGTGTGAGTTAGCGACTCATGACTGCGGTAAGGTCCAAGCTGGTTGCCATGTGTGTGGAGCTCTCGACCACAAGAGGAGAGACTGTCCAAAGAGATCGTCGTCATCATCCAAAAAAAGGTAGGAAATTGTTGGTGATCTGGGGAGTGTTTCACAAAGACTTAGATTGACTTTAAGTTGGACTGAACTATGGCAGGTCGTTCAGGCCACTAGTTCCTCTAACCATTTCTGGCATTGATTTTTCAAGGGATGTACAAATCGTGGGCACAAATTTACAGAATTTACATGTTTTGATAGTTCATTATTGAATGAAAATATATTACCTTAAGATCATAATTGAGAGACCAATGGTGAGAGTAACCAGTGGCATGAATGGCCTGCCATAGTTGAGTCCAACTTAAAGTCGATCTTAGTCTTTGCGAAACACCCCCCTTATCTACGCTCCGTGACCAGACTGCACCGGTTATCTTTTCTCTGGGCTATATTTAGTCAGAGATGTAAGGTTATAAGAGCTACAATTGATGATCATGACAATAAAATTAATACCGTAGTCATTATAATGATAATAATCAAAACAATAATAATAATAACAATAATAATAACAACAACACCAGCGATAGTGCATTTCATGTCTGTCACATGTGACATTGCTGGCGTGAATCAGTTGTTGTTACTATAATGGTCCTTTCAATTACCTTTCAATAATAGTCTTAAAAACTGCAAGACCATTATTCATACCGATGGTCAGTTATGGTGTATTTTGTTTCCGCTTATATTCTAGCATAAAACAGGAACTAAATAACTATCTTTAATCATTTGCTTTGTTATGTTTTGTTTATGACCATTTTGGTGGGCCACATCAGATTGTCTTGTGGGCCTCTGTGAACAAGGGTTACAGATTATGTCTTTGAATTGAGTAAAAATTTGTGTAGTGCTTTTTCTCACTTTAACAGATTACTCCACTGGTATCATATTGTAACCATTAGAATAATAATAATAATTCGTTCTAATATAGCGCTTTTCAGGACCGCAGGCCCTCTCAAAGCCCTATACAGATATCTATTATTACCCCTGTCATCAGATTCAGGCTTACCCGCACACTATGTATGCACATTCTCCATTCCCTGGGGAGCATTCCAGCCAGGCGTCATTTTTTACAAGCGCACACTTGCTCATCTAACAACAATAAATAGAAGATGAGACTTAGAAAATTGTAGCCTTTACGTGCATAAGTCAAGCACTGTGAATACACCTCTTTACTTTGCGTAATCCAATTTATACGAAAATAAATTCTCACTATTTGTTTTCTTCTAACAGATCATATGAGGAGGCTGTTAGCAGTGATGCCAGCAAGCTGTTGACATGGACAAAGAGGAAGAAGAGGAAGAATCCTGCACTGTCTTCGGTCCTGCGTCATTTCAGACCGGTAGAAGAACAAGCTGTTGGGACTCCTCGGGCAGCGGTCCATCCAACCATCAGCAAACGTCCGGGTGAGAATGGAGTCCAGTCTCCAGGATCCATCGGAAGCCCATGTATCAGTGCCACAGGGTCGTCACCACTGCAATCGCTGCAGTTAACTCCCATGACCAAAGGCATTCAAAGTCCTGAAGAAGGCATTGGAAGGACAGTTCAACCTGATGACTCTACGCAGGAATCACCATGTCCGTCCAAAGTTGATGGTAACGATAACATCCTTGAAGGATCCATGGACGGGTCGGGATTCAGCACAGAGAGCAGTGTGGTCGAGAGCCCTCGTAGTTTACGAAAGGGACAGTCTTTATCGAGTTTAAGTGGCATCGGAACACAAGATGTGAGGAAGGGAAGGGTTGATGGGAAGAAGATGTCTAAGCTGAAGAGTAAAAAGAAGAAGCTGATGGAGAGGATCGAGAAGTTGAGAATGAAGAGAAAGATTACATTAAAACTATGAAATCTTAAAGGAAAAATTGATTTGATTTGATTCAAATTTTCGGTTTCTGCCAAATTTGGTTTCATCCAGACAATATTTAGAACATACATTTTCATAAGCATAAGTAAAATTCTGATGCCATAAAGAGAGGTGTTGTGGTCTGGTGGATACGTCATTGGTCCATGGATCACAGGGTTTGAGGTTCAAGTCCCGCTGTGGCACTAGTGTCCTTTGGCAAGACATTAATTAATCTACATTTGCCACTCTCCACCCAGGTGAGGTAAATGTGTACCTGGTAGGAAGGAATTCCTTGAATGCTTTTGTGCCTTATTATGGTGGCTCAGCTTCAGCTGGGGTAATAATATGAAACTTTGTATGAACTGCAGTAGAGTATATTCATATAGTAGCTGCGCTATATAAATGGACCTATTATTATAAAGTCCTTCCTGTTACTTCAGATGTCTATGAAGCTCTTACAAAATGACTGAATTAAACATTGTTAAAGTTCAAATCATGTACATGTAGTACACTTGGTGTCTATTTATGTGTCATATTAGATAAGCTACTGCTGGACCTACTGCTGTCGATATGGTAGATACTTGATTTACAGCGGTAATCAAATTGCCACAAATGTGATATTGTGCAGCCCTTTCCACAGACCTTGACAAAAGTTATAACCGCAGAGAAAATGTATAAATGGCAAAATTTGTCCCATATTTTTGTGCTTCAACCTTCAAAATGTGTATTGCTATGATCATGCTCTTTATAATTACAGCAGACTATTGTGTGTATTCATTACATGTATATGTATGTGATGTGTAGTAAGCAAATATTGATCGACTACGAGGGTAATGGTAACTATTATCGCCGAGGTGATCTCGGGGCTACTATCATGATGTTGGTAGCCTCGAGATCACCGAGGCGATGATAATTTGTATCCATTGCACGAGTAAAGGAGGTTAATATTTGTTTTATATCCCACATCGGCAATAAGGTTTATTTAAAGTGAATTTTACATAATAATAAGAACTGATTCTGCAGACAGTTTAGCTTCAGCTAGATTTTACAAAGCGCAACATGCATACATGTAATACAGTCGATGCGCGCTCATTTGACATTGACTTTGACATTTCGCGTAACCTACTTTGCCATGCATATTCAATGGGCAAGGGTGGGCAAGTGGGGTAGCAGCAAAAAATTACTTTACAAAAGTACTATCTCAGGTAGATAGTACTTATCTTTCTTTTATCATGTGACCTCGTTTAGACCAATCGGATGGTAAGATTCTTTGTATGCGGGATATAAAAGTGTATAGCTGACGCCTTCTGAAACAGAAATGAAAATTATAATCTATTTTGATTTATTGGACCAATATGTTCATAGAGCTAAAGCTTATTATACAAGTATGATTTGCACAGGTGATATATATGTATATATTGGATTTGAAAAAATTAAAGAACCAGTGCCATAACTTTTAAATGAAAAGTGATTTTGATTTGTTTGAGATTCAGAACTTTCCTATAAGGAAAGTGTTTATTGTAGTAGATTAATTAATACTTACATATACTGACAAACTCTATGGTCTGTATTCTACTAAATTCAGTTAGAACTTTGGTCTAAATCATGTTTAACAAAGGAAAAACTTAGACCTCTTACTGACTTCCTTTGATAACCCTGATTTTGAAGAAAAGCTTGAAGCCTTAAACCCAATATCGGGTTTAAATGTCAGACGAAAATTGGGCCATAGGGCCACGAAACCACTTCATTATACCGTGAGTGTCCTGTAGTATAAGAACTACTATTCTGAAAAAATTGCAATTTCTACATATGCTTGTTAATATTATTATAAATGCAATATCAATGTAACAGTAAAAGAAAATACTTTTTTAGAGTAGACATATTTCTGAAGCAAAGCAATTATGTTATACATGAAATTATGTTTAGACTTCATCATGCTAGGTATGATCAGAACAAAGTATGTAAATTCTGCAACAAAAAAGTCTTTTGTGATTCTATGCTTGTGATGTACATACAGCCGATGCATGAATGTACATCTATGTACTGTATAATCTATGTGGTGTCCAGAAATATATTGGAATATAGAGGTGTTGTGGTCCAGTGGATAAGTCACTGAACTATGAACCACAAGATACAGGGTTCAAATCCCTGCTACAACACTAATGTCTTTTGGCAAAGACGTTAATCTACATTTGCCACACTCCACCCAGGTGAGGTAGATGGATACCTGGCAGGAATATTCCTTGAAATGCACTGTGCATTGATAGGGACGTTATATCGTAATGTGTTATGCACTATGTAAAAACGGATTATAATTATTATTATATTTTAGGTCAAAGTTATGTCATCAAGTACGTATGTGTAAAGAGATTATGTTGAGTTCTTGTCATGCAATTTGATTTTGAAAGAAACTGCCTACAAGTTATTTAGAATCGAATAATCATGTGAAATAATGTTATAGAATCATCAACATTTTGAAAGAATTTGACTAATAAATCTTGCTGAATATCAGAAACATTGATCCGCACTGGACACAAGGGAATAATGGCGTTAAAATTTGGTCTCTTGTTGTAAAGTATTTCTAGTGCTTCTTGAAATATATAATATTACTTCTGGTACTTGTTAGTGTTCTATGTGTGGAGGAAAATAATGAGAAAGTTCACAAACTGAATTTCACATTTACTTGTACTCGGTCTTCTCTTTGAAGAATTTTAGTGTGTCACTGTGTCTTCCATCATGGGCTGCTTGTGTCAAAATTTGCAACTAAATGCAACTCCATGAAGTTGCACAACTCCTACATACACATACTTGATTCTGATGCATTCTAGTTCTATAGTTGCGTATATATGTGATAGTCAGAAGTTTATACGAGAGATCTATTTGAAAGTTGTTTTCTATGATATTTTGATTTTCTTATCATATCAGAATGATTGTACTATTAAACTTATTGAAATGAATTTGTTGCCTAATGCCAGCTAGAGATGCGCTATTCATTGTACATGTACACACTTGTTTTTAGTTGTTCATATTCATTGTTTGAAGGGGAAAAAGCAATTTGTTGCTCTATAACTTCATCTTTAGAAATTATTTTATATATTTTAAGCAAGCTGTCTAAACAAGCATAAACCATCTGAATATGTGATATGCTAGCTTCTGCACAAAGCTCTTTTATGCTGTAATCAACCTGTCTCAAACGTTTCTAAACTTTTCCTGAAGATATCAGTTTGTTGTTCTATATTTTCAAGCCAGAGAATTATAAAAAGTAGCCTGTATCAAGCAAGCATGAACATTATCTCAATTTATGAATGCTTAGATTTTTCACAATGCAGTAAGGATCCACAATATGAGTGCATTATATTATTACTACTTTAGATGCAGTGTCCTGCCATAGTTTGCCTGGTAGTAAGTTTGCTGTAGGTTTAGCGGAAGCTTACAGGTTGGAGTATGCATATATTGTTTTGATTGAGCATCATGAATGTGATTCTTATAAAAACATGATTGAGATGATAGCCACAATTTCCTGCAGAGTATGTAGGAAAAGCCTACCGGTAGTTAATCATGTGATCTTTGGGATGAGGATGAAAGATTAACAATTCTGATTGTTTATAACTCAAATGTATTTTGAATATTTTTCCCCCCCCAAATACCCTTGTCAATATAGTACTTAAAATTGGTCATTAGATTTTTTTTTTCAATTTTAGGGAGGGGATATATCAAATCTATATGATCCGTGTATTCATGTTTTATTGAAAGATTCTGAACACAATTCCTTTGAGCATTGCACATGTAATATCTGACAAAATCTTTTCCTATCCATTGTTATTAGCTCATGACTCTGAGTAAAGAGATGGGCCCCGCATATTCAATATATATTACATCCTTCAATTGCACAATGTGCAAGTCTTAGGATGGTAGAAAAGTTTTAACTTTGGAGTGATAAATAATCAAAGGTGTTTTTTTTTTTTTTTTTTTTTGTGCTAAACATGAGTACTTGATGCATTATCATTGGTGATTTGACAGGTTGCAGTTAATTTTAGTTATACTGCCCTCTTGGTATCAAAGTATGAAATATTTAATCTCGGACTGGCCCCAAAATTGCCAGGGTATTGTGATAGAACCAGTGGCCTGGTAAACGGTGAGAATTAAAAGATGAAACGGATAAATGAACATGATTCTTTTTGTAATGCTATACGAATGAAATAAATGCTAAATTTGCAACTATGAAATGCTGAGTCTCTCTGTCTGTTTTTTTTAAATTACTGATAAAACTTGTGGTTTGTGAATTATAACTCTGTGAATTTGATGTTTAATCGTGTGTACTTTGAAAAATGAAACAGACGGATTTACAAATGTCAATACATGTATATGATTTTTTTTCTTTCTGTCATTGTTTTAAGCCAACATTGTTATTTCCAATTTCAGAACAGTTGTTAAGTAAGAGAATGTGAAGGTTTTTCTGAAGTTCCCTGATTTGTATGACTCGAATCAGGGGGAAAAATCACTACAATTTTTATTTTTCACAAAAGAAAGTAGTCACCAGAGAGTCGCTTCTATTGGCCTGTGTCCTCCCAGCATATTTACATTTACTAGATGATAAGTTACACATGTATATGGTGGCATTTTAGTGTGTAAAATGAATGAATGATCCTCACATTTTGAAACTCTATCAGGAAAAATAAAAATAGGGAAAAATCGGGGAATCTTTTTTTCACAAAAATGCTGAGGATCCTGTCCGGTGCATGCGTACATGTATAGTATCCAACAAAAGTGAGTACACCCCTAGGCCCTATTAAAAGTCTAACATTCCAATGTTAACTCCTGAGCGCCCTGCACTGTTTTCATCTAATAAGTAAATTATATCTATCAAGGTACATTATTACAGAATCGTAGATCTACCACTGCTTTAAGGCTTGCTTTTGTAATACATCTTTGTAAACAGTTTTACAAAGTTGTAATAAGATATTCAATTTTTTATTGGGGTATACTCATTTTTTTGTTGAATACTGTATCTACCCTTTAAGGTAGGACTTTAAGGAGAGATGGAATTCATCTGGAACAACCGCATGTAGACGAATGGATTCTTTACCTCAGTCACACTGACGAGACCGACATCAGACTGACAACAGACCAGACATAAAATTACATTTCCTCGAATGACCAAAGATCGGTCGAGTTGGAATCGGGCGGTTTGGCGGTGTGACGGAGGTATCATTCCGCACAGGAAGTATTTAATGGACCGATAAATACCTTGATTGAGACAGAGCACAAAGAATCGCTACTGATCCCCCAAAACGATACTAATTCTTTTCATCAGTGACACTGAGATCCACAAAGGATGCTTGTAAAATTATCTGTCGAGAAAGATCCCAAAAATAAATTTGAAAAGAAATGGAAAAAATGAGCTGAACAATGATTGAAAAGTACAGGTGAACTCAACGTTGAGAATAAAAAGTGCGTTTCCACATGCCGTATGACCTGGTAGCCTTTTATTAGTGTAGCAATATTACAGTGGGCATCATCTTATAAGAGGATATGTCATTCGTGGTGAAAACAATGTTCAATTAGATATCCATTTAGGGGGCTTGTTCAGATAATTGTCTTTTTCTTTTAAATTCGTTCTTTTGTTTAGAGTCCATAGGGAATTATTCAGTACTGAAAGTCGAAAGTGTCTCGGACGTCATAAAAGTCTATTCTAATTCAGAATTATAGAGAAAAAGATAGAGAAATCCATGTATCTTCATTGAAATACACGTTAAGCTAAATTTTCATTGCATGATTTTGTGAATATCATTGCATTATTGTAAAGATTTATGACCTATAAAATTATAGATTGTAGTTGAACTGAAAAGTTGCAGAATGGTGCTTGAAACAACTTGTTTTATTGAGAGCTGTAGAAATATGATTTATCATGAGAGTTAAACTTTTGAATACCATGATGCATAACTATTTCCTTTTTCTTCTGTTTCTTTCAATATAATTATGAACACGATTTTTCTTTCACCGAGACAACCCAGTAGACCATCCCAGTAGTCAACGAGACCAACCTACAAACTCTATGATCCACGTCCAATATTGCTAAATGCCACACAATACATGGGTTAATCCCATCAAAGACTGATCAAATCTTAAAGCAACATTGAGTCTTCTTTGCCATGTTGAAATTAAACAATTAAAAGTTGCAGGGAAGAAAATGGCAAGAAAGTACAGTTGAACCCAACGGATCGTGTTTCCTGTGGGTTATGATAATGGTCACTGAAGTATACATAAAGTCAAATATACACAATGTACACGACAAGAGGGGCTTAAAGAGCGGAAAGAGGGAGGGAAGATGGTTTCTTGAGATGTAGGGGTGAATAAGTGCCCCTCCCTGAGAACGGGAAGGGGTGTTGGAGGTAGGAAATAATGGTGGTTGCTTATGCTTTTTAGGGTTTTGTAGTTTACCACTTCCCGAGAGTGGAACAAGGGTGTTGGAATTAGGACGATATGGTGGTTCCTTGCTCTTCAGTGGTGCACAGTGTTATTGCTTTAGCCCTGTATGTATCTTTAAAAGGAGGGCTAAGGTTTTTCTATAAGACATTTTGATATACCGAAATTAACATAATAATTATGAGGGAGATCGAATAATCTGTATTCCATAGATAGTAGCGGCACGTTATAATTGGAAAAAAGATGAAAAGGAAGCAGATATATCCGTCATGGTAATGACTTCTGATGAATATTCTAAATATGTAGGCTATAGAGAGAGATATATTTGGCATTATATCGATAGCCCTGACTTTGGAAGAGAAGCCCATCATGCGATGATCCGTATAAGCCCGGTAAGGTAAGCCTTGTCCCCACCCTCCCCACCCTCCACCACCCTCCTCCCTCCTCCTCCTCTCCCTTGTTTCCCCCTTTCTACCCCTCCTCACCTCCCCCTCCTCCCTTACCTTATACACATCAAAACCATGATTTTATCGTTGGGATAAACAATAATGAACCCGTGGTATGATAAAAACAATGACCCATTGAAACTTATTATCCCATTCCTCCTTAACTTATTACCACACCCCCTCTCTACCTCCTCAACCTTATTCAGAACCAACCATGAAAATGCTCCTTATCACATTCACCCTTGAGTCCCCTAGGTACTTCCCCAAATATCAAATTTTAACGACGTGCTTAAATCCTTTTTGGGAGTAGTATTATAACAACGGGATTAAGTCATAATCTCTATCACATCATTGCAGAGCAATTATAACAAGGTCAGAAAAACATTCGCAGATGAATTAAAAAGTCAAGTACGGAACTAACCTCAAATTTTCCAAACAAAAGGGGATGAGCGAGGATAGGAAATGCGGTTGAAATTACCACGTATAGTCACGTTGTCGATTTTGAAGCTGATGGGAACTATTATCCTTTCATTGTAAAGGAGTTTACCAAAAAAAAACTGATATAGAAATGGGTGAAATATATTTCGATATCGCTAAAAGCTGCACTCTAGGTCAATAATAGTTCAGTACGTGTGATTCATGGATATATTGCGTATACTGTTCGAAATTTATGGAGCCATAATAAGAGTTCATTTTCTGGAGTTGAAAGCCGCGCTCAAAATAATGGATTCCACTCTCAAAATATTATTATTATTAAGAGAATAAGCTAATGATAATAGTGATATAGAGCATTAATAATGCGCCTATTCACACGACTAATGTTCTTAAGGCGCAAAAGAAATAGGAAACATAAAAAAAACAGATGTGAAAAGTTAGAAAATACATATATATCTACTAAAAAGCACTTTTGAAAAGATGAGTTTTTGTGGATTCTTTAAAGGTAAAGACCAGTTATGGTCATGCGATTGCATTGTGAAAGAAACGTTGTGGAATCGATCAGAAAAGGTTGATCATCTAGCATCTAGCATCTGCAAGGTTCTGGAATCATCAAAATGATAAGAAATTTGGCCCATTCTTCGTAAAGTTACAAGCACTATACACAGAAAGATGTATATGGGACTACCCTATATCTCTCACAGACCATGAGAGAAACAAATTTACCAAATATATGAATTAGTAGGCGGTTTCCCAGCAAATTTGTTATCATCATGTATTAGTCAAAACATATTCTTTCACATGATTGGTAATGAGAGCTTCCATTTCATTTTTTGAAATTGGGGCGTTTCCAATACTGGTCTTTACCTTTAAGAGGAAACTTAGCTTGAAATAGTACGAATGTCTCGTCGAGTGACTCCGTATTTGAGGTACAATTGACCGACCCCCGCGATTTCTTAGTTTCAGGAACAATAAGTAATTGAGAATTTAGAATTTAGAAAGTTTCACACATCTATCGGATGGTCGAATAGTGAAAAGTCAAAATATCCTTTTTTATCAGACGCCTTTTATGGGGTCGTCATGCCCCATTTCTCGGACAGAAATCGAAAATAAATTCTAGTCTCATAAATCAAAAATCTTTCTTTTCTGTTATGGAATTCTGATCACTCATTTAGGTTTTATGTTATTGTGTTTCGTCAAACCTGTTGAGTTTTCTGCCATTTTGTTCCAGCTCTATTGCAGCCTGGATCTTGCTCTGTCAAAAAAACAAGCGGAGGCTCGTTTTCGTCTGGTTTGTCTCCTTCTTTCCATAAAATTGATCAAAAACGACATAAAAATCTTAACAAGTACCTTTTAAACAATGACAGACATGCCATGAAGTATTATATTGGGTGGGAAATATTGGAATTGTATATACGCTTGAAACGTATTCAGATCAATTTTAAAAGCGTTTTCTTGACTCAAAAGATAATCTATATCATCTCAATCAATGACCGAGAAACATTGTGCTATCCAGACAACATTTTTGAGTTTCCTTATAAATTATAGCAGTTTAGTTTTGGATTAAAAACCATGCTCTCCAGGAGTTTGTATCACATCATCGTAATCAACAGATCTAGACTGTCAACATTGCGAGAAACGTCAAACACCAAGAATAAAGACACAATTCTCCTCGAACCCCCGATCGGAAAGATGCAAGAAAGGGCTTTAAATTCCTCACCAACAATTGGGAATAATGGGAAAATGAATTTCCCTCCATATGAAATAGAAAATCCTGAATTAAGCCCTTTCAACCGATTCAGAATAAGCAACAACGAATGGCGTCAATATTTCAATGGGAATTGAGAGCATGAAAAGGGGAAGAATGTGTCGCAGTGTTTGGGGATTCGGGAGGCCGGCGACTCGGTATTATTTGCGGGAAGTGTTGCAATTTTTTTCACAAGTTCACAGTCCGCTGGTAAGTCTCCCGCTGATTCAAGCAAACACAAGACTGCCAATTAAAATCTGACTGCTTGGCAGATATACAAAGGCGATTAGCTTGTGCCGTTTCGAGCAAATTCATAAACTCGCTCAATTATTCATTCGACAATGATTTTGCAATTTGAAACCACTGCTGTCTGCGTTTTTAAATGTTATTGTGATGAGCCCACATATTAGCTTCTTTTGAGTGATTGAACCTTTTATATATTTTTTATTATGATATTCCCGAACAGAACAGCTGCAAGAATATTTATGGTAACATATAATACATTGTATATGGACGCCAAAGTGTATTTTTTATATTAGCCTTCACGATGTTTATTGCATATCAACGCTCGAGTTTGGCTTATACAACGAATAGAGGAAAAGGACGTTGTTCAGTAAAATACTTCACTTCGCCTTACCGGTAGTCATAATAGTAGCCTCTAAAGTGAGTTGCTTGGTGAAGTTTTCTGTTGTCATGGTCATATCTATAAATCAAATTGTTTAATCAGGTGATAAGCCCTCGTAATGTTAAGGACATTGTGAATTACCTTGTTTTCATGCAGTTTATATACGGTATGTTAATATTATTTGTAGTAATCGTGACATTTAGGCCAGATCCAAGTGCTTCTCGATTACAAACGGTTTGAACATAATTATTCTCTTGCTTTTTTTATTTGTTTTTGTTTTGTTGGGGGGGGGGGGTTACAAGCTTCTTGAAAATAGTTGGTTTATGCGGCTGCTTTGCATCAGCCGACAACTTTACGCGCCAGTTCCCCAAACATACCAAAGGCGGAGCTAAGGGTGGGGAGGGGGGGGGGGGGTGAAGGGGCCAGAGAGACTTGAGTGGGAAAATCGTTAACTAGCAAATAGTATGAGGAAACAAATTATGTTGCATTCCGTGTAAGAGTAATTGTGCTAACTTTTACAAAATCCTGGATCCGACACTGTACGCGAATAATACCTGTATGCCTGCCCCCCCCCATTTGTTATATTCTTGCTACGCCCCTTCCATCCTGTTCACCATACTCGCACTTTCTGACAGGTGGGGTAATCTATGCCATCATTAGTGACTTTCTGCTATAAACACTGGGGACCTCTTGGGGACCTTAAAAACTCGAGAAGTGGAGTGGAGGAAAACTCTGAATAAAGAGGCGACGAGAGGGGGGAACTCGAATGATACATATAGGAAACACGTGCAATCGTTTCTATAATGAAGCTAGCTACGAACTTGGCCTTGCGTTGTGACATGACCCTGCCTCTATTTCTCTATTTTACAATTTTTCTTGGTCCCTTTCGCGTTCCAGTTAGTATAGGATAGGAATGCAAGTTATCGTTACTAAGTTATCAATAAACAAGCTCAGTTCAAATAGGTTATGCCTACCTCACAAGTATTTGTTACGAGAGTTACGACCTAGCTCCTCCTCTCCCATTCCTCCCCTCCTTCTCTCTCACCCATCCACCCCTCCCCCTCTCTCCCTATTTCTCATTGGATTGGAAACTGGGGCTCGAACCCATAATCTTCACATCTCCAGTCAATCAAACACCTCTACTCTATTACTTTTTTGATACAGTAGATCACTTCAGACATGTCCATATAGAATACTGATGAAGAAGAAAAAAAAGAAGTGAATTTTCACTCTATTTTCAGTTTTTTGGGAGTGACGTCTGTGATCACTTGTTTAGGAGTGAATATCGATTGATTTAAGAGCGCTCTCTAAGAAGAAAAGAGTGAATGTTCACTCTATTTTAACTACATTTTTTACTCTCTAGAGGAGTGACGTCCGTGATCACTCGATTTTTTTTTAGAGAGATAGCTATAGGGGATACATACCCCTATATTCGAACGGTGGATTTCCTTTCTTTGTATACGAGATAGAAGGAACAAAATACAAGTTAGAAAGGAAGGGGTGGAATGGGAATACGAAAATAAAATAAACACGACCCCTTCCCAATCTATATCCCTCTGCCAGCCGATGGCATCACGCTTCATCCATCCAATAATAAGACCGGCCCGGTGTGCCCCCGATGCCAGTGCCCCCTAAACGGCTACACCTCCACGCTACGCCACAGGCATGGGTCTACATCAATTAACACGTTTTGCGGGAGGTCTAATCTCGAGCATTATTCATACACAGAATCACGTACATCATAATCTCCTTATTAGTCTAATTAGTCCCAATCGGAGTTATAATCTAGCTGTAGAATTGAAACAACCCATGAATTAAACACGTTTGACGAACGTACGTGTTCGCTAGAAAAGTGAAACTTTTATCTTTAACATGCCAACTGAAAGATTTAATTACCTTTATTTACACTTAACAACTAAATTATTCATACCCTTAAACCAAGTTTTGTTTGTTTTTTTAATTATCAAAAAATGATAAGTCCCGATTTATTTTTCTTGAGAATGCGGTACATGTATATTGAACCTTACTTCTAAAATTATTCATCGAGGCCATAAATCAACCAATCTTCCTTTCACTCTTGAGTTTTAAAGAATACAAACACCTCAAATTTACAAGGGTTATGAATAAAATCAGTTGTTAATTGTAACTATTCATTCTTGACATTCATTTAGAAACGCTGCCGCATGTACATCTCCCCGTGCAGATAAAGATACGACTGTTAACCGTCATGGCCATTGGCTTATTTATTTTTTATTATAAATTTATTTAGAATTATAGGAGTCTGACCTAAACGTTAATGTCAATATGCTCTTAAACATATAGCATTTTTAGGACTTATGTAGAACAATTGATTCCCCCAAGAGTTGACAAAGGAACTACTATAATGAACATTACACCAGGGAGATTACACTCAAACAGAAAAGCAACATGTAGCCTTTTAAAAATAATAATTAGCCGGGATGGGTGGTAATTTTGTACTTCAAAAGTATTATACAATTAAACTTGTCAAAATACGTATGTTCTCGGAACGTCTTGTAAGCCTTTTATTCGGCTAGTAATGGTTCTTTGAGGAGTGTGAATTGAAAATGTAATATCCAGCTACCCCCCCCCCCCCCCCAGGAAAAGGTTTGAGAGTCTCGCAAATCGTTGTACTTTACAACACACTTCACCTTGCTCGAATCATCTATGCTCGAATACACCTGCAAATGAAATGCGGTTTCATTTTCATCGTCCAAGGAAAGCTTATCCTCCTCGTGCAATGATGACACTCGTAACTCAAGGGTCCCATGATACATGCCAATCTGTCGAGGGCGCATTATTTTCCTCCTAATTTAAAATCTAATTTTGTTTGGTTACGACCGTTTTTGAGTGTGGTTATAAATCAGTTCCGGGCGGTGTTTCTTCTTTAGTTTCTAGGTCGGAGAACCGAAGAAGGGTGAGGTGCAGACTGCGGTCTCGAGGTCGTCAGGGATGCCGACCCGACCCGAACGAGATGAAATGGATAGGGGGCGAAGTGACCACGGCATCCAGTGCAGTGGCGTAGCTCAAGTCCAACATTGCGGGGGCAATGGCGACATGCGAGATGGGCGGCGGGCCGGGGGGGGGGGAGGGGAGGGGCATCGGCAATACAAGAGAGGGAAGAGAGGGTTGAGTAAGGGAGGGGTCATATCACATTTTAAATTCATATTCGTATCATCTTCGGCTTACGTTGCCTTTCACCTCCCTTTTTTTCATTCATCCATTCAACCATCCATTGATTTATTCATTCATTATTTCTTTCTTCTTACTTTCTTTTTTCTTCTTCATTTTTTTCTTCTTTCTTCTTTCCTTGTTTTTTGTTTCTTTGTTTCTTCCTTTTTTCACTTTCTTTTGTTCTTTCTTTCTTTCTTTCTTACTTACTTTCACACTCCCTCTCTCTTTCTCTCTCTTTACTTTGTGCAGCTCTCTTTTAAAAACTCTCATTTACGCTGGATCATCTACAAGGGCGTGCATGTGCCCTCCTTGCCCCTTGCTACGTAGTGAGGAAATCACAAAAAAAAAAAATTATTGGCCCTCGAAAAATTGAAAAATCGCACCCCCCCCCCCCCCTTGAGCGCCAGGGGAGGGGGCCCATCTCCCCCAAATGGTAAAATTAACGTGGATCCGCCACTGGCTTGCAATACATATCGTTTGAAATATGGGTGTGGTCATGATGGCGGGGTCATTATCAGAAACCGATCATCACAGCGGTACCTTCATCATAGGATTAGCAGCTGAATTCAGAGTTTTTTTCTCTAAAATCTCTGTTAGCTTCAAGAATGCTGGACTCCTCACAAATACTTTGCGAGGTTTGCTGATGGATTGACTCAACGAGACGATGACCACAGCGCTGCAAAATCTTCATCTTCCCAATCTTGTACTGATATGTAACCTCCCCCCCCCCCCCCGCATCTTCTATGGCAACCACAACATTATCCTGCCTTTGGTCCTGCCCGTAGGCCTATATTAGACCACTTTATATTGCCATTCAACCAGTGTTTTGTTACCCGGACCCCCAATTAAACGATCGAAACATTCACACCAATCGATAAGACAAATTGTTGTAGGAGAATAGTCAATTGGTTACTTTTAAAGATTCATGTTAAGGATGTTACTCCCCGTGAAATCGATGAACCAATACGCTTATTGATGAAGCATTGTTACTCTTGGGACGTAATGATTCCAAAGAAGAACACTTGAAGTGTACTAAAGAGCTTTTAGCATTGATCGAAAACTGGAACTGGGATTACGCGATGTCTTGAAAATGTTGAGGGCGTCATGTATCGTTAATCCGCTCCTCTTCTTATTGCATCATTTCATGTCAACACTCCTTGAATAAATCGAAGAAAAAAAAACCGACTGATGATTTGTGTTATTATATGAGCATCATTAGTGTAGCTATAGATGGGAGATGAAGGGCTGCTTTATATTAGAAGCAAATCCTTCACCTACAAAATGTGTAAGCGTCGAGCGAGCAATGGCTTGAACATTACAAATAGTTATGAAAACCTTGTGGTCAATACACTGTATATTGGCCATATAATGTCGTATGATGCCCCATTTTCCAATTTATACCTCAATGATTTTATCCTCTATTTGAGATTTTGAAAAACGGTACTGGGAATGATTTTTAGAACCTCGTAAAAGTGACAGTCACACGACCCTTTTCAGTACTGTCTACTTTTTCTTCAACCCATGCCCTTCTACAGTTCCAGAGGTCAACACTTGTCCGTAGCTTGTCGAAATAAGATGTTCTACCCACAAAAACTAGAATTATAGTAATGAATTCAAAATAAAAATCGGGTTTAACGTAGCCGTAATACTTGTTCTGAAAGGCGGAAAGCGGACGGCTGGCTTGATTCGTCTGATTTCAGAGCATTAAATATGAAGTTTGCCTTGCCTACAGCTGTTTTGAAACAAGCTCATAATAAACCTAAGATGGGAAAGAGGGGAGAAAATATAATGTGTAAGGTCAACAATGGCCATAGTGTTGCCATGGTAATCTTGCAGCTCTCAGTTGTTCAGGCCAGGGCGAGTGATTACATCTCGGTGATTGTTATTGGTGTGTATAAAAATTAAGGTACACCATATCTCAAAGTTTAGAGTACCGAAGTGCTAACGTCATACGTGTAGTTATTCGCTCACCGCCCAGGTTACTGGTTCCAAGCATCAGAGCCTGCGCATGAGGTTCACCACGAAATCATACAAGCAACGCCCTCGAGCAGGGCAAATTCATTGTTTGGCGCTGTCTTGATCGTGACGCCATTTGTTAGCACAATTTTTTAAAATTCAGCAACCTTGACAACTTAGCCAGTATGACGTCACACTTCGGTACTCAAAAGAAGAAGACACTTATTATCGACATAATAAAAAATACGAAGATGAAAAAGATTCAGAAGAACTGAGGTGGCGATGGTGTGATAGAGACGATGGAGTTATCCATGTATCATGGTTGAGGTCTGTCCTGGATAATCGTGTAGATAATGATGATGATGGCTGAAAGGTGTGGATGCGGTGGTAGTGATAATACTGTTAATGAAGATGGTTAGAGAGGTGGTTATGAGTGATGATAATGGTAATTTTGGTGGTGATGGTGATGATGATAATGATGAAGATGAGGATGGGGAAGAGGGGGAGAAAGAGGAGGTGGAAGAGGAGGAGGAGAATCGGTGATGTTGGTGGTGATGGTAACGATGATGGTTGTCGTGATGATGATTATGATGATGTTGTTGTCGTTGTTGTTGTTGTTGTTGTTGTTGTTGTTGTTGTTGTTGTTGTTGATGATGATGATGATGATGATGATGATGATGATGATGTTGTTGTTGCTGTTGATGATGATGATAATTATCATCGTGATGTCAGGTGTTTGTGGTGGCGACATGATTGTACTATAGGAGCCCAGACTAGGAGAGGTAGTGATGGTTACATGGAGAATTTTGCTGATGCACCTGTGATTACAAATGTAGAGAAGTGGAGATAATGATCATGATGACGATGATTGAAGAGATGAGTTGTGATGGTAGCAATGTTAATGTCATATAACAAAGAAAATAGGAGCAGACACAACAATATAAGAGCAAATCTAAGTCGCAGTCACGGAATTCCAACATAATATGAATTTGGCTCTCTTTAAAACTTATCAGCTTATAACTAAACGAAATGATCAGATGGTGATTAGTACGGAAAGTAAACGGAACGGTAAAGCATGACTCCACAAAATGTACAAAACAAACCAGGGTTTACATGATTATCACCATCCTCCCTCTTGCCCATCCATCATCGAGTCAACACACCTTACCTCCTACGGGATGGGGCGGTGAAGTTTGTAAATTATTCAAAAGCGCCATGATAATAACTAATTTGTCTCACACCAACACGTGGAGTGTCAGCAAAAAAATAATAAACATATTATCAAAGATAAGGAAACCTAAGTTTATCCAGGTAATGTCGATTCCGCCTTAACCTTAGTAGTCAATTTCAGTTTGTCGGATTGATAATGATTATGATTATGACAGGTCTTAAAGGGCAATCCAACCATTAATAACAGTACTTTATTGGTATGGAAGCAGAAAAATAAGATAAACAGATTGACGAAAGTTTGAAATAAATCAGGCCAGTAACAAGGGAGTTAAGAATGATTGGAATGTGAGATCACTAAATCCATGTGAATCTCAAATTGGCAATTTGGTCAGTGGATTGTGACTTACTTAAGAGACAACTCTCCCATTTTTCGTGTATACAAATATGATAAATATTACTCTTTTCAAATAAGTGCCTCCTTACTTGGGGCAATACTCATAATATATTAAAGCATATTATTATAGGTCCTCTAAAAAGAAAAGACCCACCTGAATCATAAATTTTGAATTAAAAAGTTGTAATAATTTTTTGTGTTAAAACAAATGGAAAAGTTGTCCGGCACTTCGAATGACATTTTGAATTGCCGATGCGTATAGCGATAAAAAAAAAATCAAAATTCATAAGGTTCTCGATTTTTGTCCGATTTATTTCAAATTTTCACCAGTCTGCTTTTCTTAATTTTCTGCTTTCTTTTAGAGTACTTGTCTGTTAAGTTTAGATTTCCCTTTAAAGTCCGTCTACACTAGTTTGGCCAGGGTGGTCACTGACAGGTGGTTATCTCATCAAATCGGCTCTCAATTAACATAAGAAAAAGGGGATCATGGGGGACCAACAGGCACCGATTAGGCATTGTTTGTGCTATATAGAGGGCGCAAGTAACTTTAAGTGGTGCAGTGGGGCTTTAATATGTAATTTGTAGTGGAGTAAAAGCTACATGTACGCTGCCATGAAAAATCATAATCAAGAAATGTATGTGAAGCTAACTTTTGATATACATTTCACATCAAGGGACGTTTTCATTTTGTCCAAACCTTATAAAATATGTGTATTAAATCTGATGACGAAAGTAATACTCATAATGATATCATTTTATTTTATAGAGCGCTGAATTTTGTCATGACCCTGTTATCTTTCTTTGTTTGTGATTTTCATTTTGTTCCTTATTTTTTCTTTGTTGAACTTTAGCCCTCTCAGATTTTGCGTATTATTACACGTTATTCCGGGACAGTTTTATTGGCGAATCCATATTTTCTCCATCCTGCTGCGCAGGCGCGTACGCAGGATTTTTTCAAGGGGGGGTTTTAACATTTATAAATCGGTCCGAAAATTTCGCAACGACTCAGCCAGCCGCTGAATAAGCGGGGGGGGGGGGGGGTAAGAGGACACATTTTTTTTTTTTTTTGGTCCCAAAAAAATCGCAACGACTCAGCCGACCGCTGAATAAGGGGGGGGGGGGGGGGGGGGGGGGGGGGGGGGGGGGGGTAAGAGGACACTTTTTTTTTTTTTTGGTCTCGAAATTTGGAAATTTGACATTTTGCTCCGTTGGGGGGGGGTAAGGTCACCTTTTTTAGGTCGGCCATGGGAATAATTTTTTTTTTTTTTTTTTTTTTTTAATAATTAAAAAAAAAAAAAAAAAAAAAAAAAAAAAAAATCCAAAAGGGGGGGGGGGGGGGGTTTTAGGTTTTTTTTAGGGGGGTTTACACACAAAAAATTTCCAAAGGGGGGGGGGTTTAACCCCCCCCCCCCCCCCCCCCCCCCCCCCCCCTGCGTACGCGCCTGCTGCTGCGTAACCCATCCGAAAAGTCATGCTATCCGGTTTTTAGTGAGCAAACGATTGAGACTCATATTTTACCCTCCTCAAAACCACCAATTCTCAACAAACAGTTCGGGAACATCTCGATTTCTTTTGCAATAAAGACGTGCATCAGCACCTGAAGTCATCCCTCGCGAGTCTTAAAAGTGCCAAATAAATCCATCTGAATGTGGATTGTATTGCCATTTCGTGAGATATCAATTACGGTTTGCTCTACCACATAGGTCGATGGTGGAAAATTAGCGGAAAATTAGACATTTCCTTCTCGACGAAAAATCACCAGACGATGACCCGGATGTGAAGGGTGTGTCTGCCCTTAAATGACATCTTCATCGTTCTTCTTTTCTTCTCATGGTCTTTCTTTTCTATTCCATCTAGGAATTAACGACTATACAACGCAACACAACGTCAGTACTGCGATGATATACCAACCTTTCTTTTTCTGTGCAATACGCATAATATTAATCCACCCCACCCCCCCTCTCTCTCTCTCTCTCTCTCCCCTCTCTCTATCTCTCTCTCTCTCTCTCTCTCTCTCTCTCTCTCTCTCTCTCTCTCTCTCTCTCTCCATCTCTCTCTCCCTGTCCATCTTTAAGTTTATAAATCAATTAATTAATTAAAGTTTTCCCCAAAAAGCTTGCATCATCTCTAACTATCATTCAGAATAATGAACATCGATTAAGACCACATCACATTCATAATGATTCATGTATTATGTGTAAAAATTACAGTGGCGTAGAACGAGTTCAACCAATGAAGGGGTACTAGCCATGGAGGGATGGGGGCACCGGTCGAACTAGGTTTATGAAATGTGATTTAATATGGCCAAAAATTTCGAGGCATTGCTCACATTATTTTCACATTCCTTACCCGTTTCTCTCTTTTCAAATGTCTCTTTGTTTTCGTTGTTGTTTTATTATTATTTTATTTTTTTCTCAGATCAATTTAAGTTTCATATGCACCCACACCTACAAAACTGATCGTCTTTACCCAATCCATTTCAGCCCCAAGCTTTCTAAGCAGTTAATTATCGCATCAATTCACAAAGTTTATTTCTGTCTCAAAATAAGATGATTGTCCGGCAGATGATAATGAGATAACTATCCGGCATTTTTTAATTAGAGCAAATCGTGAGTTAATCTAGTTCCTTGAATCCAAATATTAATTAGGCCATTCCTAATTGGATTTTAAACGGACACTTTAGTTTCTTAAAGTCTAGATGTAGAGGGATATTGAGAATAGAACCTTTAGTATTATGTTCTAATTTATATTTGATCGTGCTGTTTTATCATATAGAGTCCGAATAAGAAATTGTCGGATGAAATAAATCAGAACCCTCTTTTCAAGATAAATTATTCTTAAAGAACATTAAGTAAATTTAGTGTACGAGATCTGAAAAAATGTCTCCTTTTGGACCCATTCGTGACGTCGCCAAAAATACATGTCTTATTTCCATCCCTTCCATTTTGCATAACGTATGAGAAAGAGCGTCCTCTCCGTGCAAAAGCGTCGCCAAGACGTTATTCAAGGAAACTAAATCTTTCTTAATTCTTAACATCAGCAGTGTCTATTCATCATTGCTGCTATTCATGAATAGTTGTCTGTTCGAGGATTTTGATGAGATAAATCAAATTCGTTTAATTGCGAACCATTTGAAATGTATTGATAACAGTGATCAAATTAGCATAAGATTATGTTTGTCTTTTACAATAAAGAATATCCGATGTTTTGACAGGTATTTGATATAGCTCTCCAATGCCAGGAATGTATAAATATAACTCTTCAAATGCGATAAGAATATCTAATGATAATTTAAAAATCTATAATCCAAGATTCTGAGAGGAAAAGGCTATCAGCGTAGGAAAGCAGTTATATAATTTATTGTATCTGGTAATAAATTCGAAGTCTTTCGGTAGTGCACTGAAACGGTGTATACAAATGTGACATGTGCTGTATACAAGAACGGCATGCTATTAAAATGACACACGACGAAAAAAATAATCAAGTGTGATTGTGCAGTAATCCTTAAATTGCATTTGTAAGAATACATGTTGTTTACTAAATTAATTCAGTCCGCCCACTTATGGTGGACATGTTAATGATCGGGGGTCAAAATTCCCTTTGTCGTCCCGACCACATAACAACATTAATAGCTATCGATCCGTCCTAATTGATACAACAATCCCGGGAAACATTCATCGCAAATGGCGGCAAATCGATCAGTAATTAGGGGAAACAAGAAATTAGTTTTTTTCGAGAGAGGGGTGGAATGTCTCTTTAATCTCGAATTATGGATATCATGTCGACTATTTAGAGCAAGATATAGATATAGATATAGGGAGGTGTTTTAAAGAGATGGAAAGAGAGAGAGACAGAGAGAGAGAGAGAGACAGACATAGAGGGAGAGAGGGAGAGAAAGAGAGAGAGAGAGAGAGAGAGAGAGAGAGAGAGAATTCTCTACAGAAAGCATTTACTATTTGACTTTACCCCTCCCACCCCACGCCCCATCTCCACTACTTACACCTTCTCCCTATAATCCTCTTTGTTTCTACGGTCCCCGTTCGTTGCAGCCCCTGGAGCAAATCGTTTCCTTATACATATATGGATATATATATACGTATACGAATACCAAATCAATCGAACCAAACATAAGGATTATTTTTCTCTTTTTATTATCAATGTTTTATTCTTTAAAAAATGATTCCTCGTATTCTTTTCCACTATGCCAATTTCATTCCAATTCCGCCTATCGTCACGAATAAGGTTACTTCAGGTCAGTAATGTTTAACCATTACGACTATCATCATTATCATCATCATCATCATTTCATCATCACCATCAACACATTATCATCATCTCTTTCTCCAAGAGGTGAATGAATCTATTTTAGACACTATTAATCATTTACTACACACCATCGATTTACGGATTATCCTGTACACACAATACACCAAGAATGTGTACTGTATGTAGGGGCGGTCGACTTGAAAAACCGACAGAACGATGGGCTGTATTATTCTTTTATTTTCCTCCTACCTCCAAAACTGTACTTCGCCGAAAAATAATTGGTTCCATTCATCGTGCGGGTCATATTAAGGGGTGTTTAGCGTGTACAAGTTGAAGCAGAACAATAAATATTGAGGGGCTGGGGACAACAATTGGTATTAAAGTCCATCGGTTATTAATAGATTTGTTTCTTCAGAGGCCGAGGAAGAGCTGGAAGCGAGCCATTCTCCGGGCTATCCACGCGCCGAGATGGAGAAAGAGTTCCCCTGGAGTGGTGTTTGAAAGGGAAATAAAAGAAGCGGAGTAATGATTAGACTTACGGTCGCCCATAAACCCTTTACGAGACGTTTTCGGGCACGAGAAAGAGACAGACAGCGAGGGGGAGAATGAAAGCATGCCCAGAGTCATGGCGTACACAACAAGACACAAAAGACCGTATTAAACCCATGGTTAATTTAATGGTCTGCTTGAATTGTACATCACATTTTTATAGGCCTTTAAGAATGGCGTCAAATTATTCAGTTCAACGCGTTTCGCAAACAACAGAAAACGAAATGTCGTTGACTTATGACCATGGAAATACCCCTTATAGTTATAGATGATACAAATATTGGATTAGATGGGGTTTTTAATTATTACTCCATACGAATTCATTTTATTTACTACGTAGATAAATATTTCTTTAGTAAAAAATACATCCCATCATTATTGGTCACGCTGCTTGAGAAATAACGCTTCTTTCCTGATTGATATTTTACCTTTCCAACTGGACGAGACACTAGTAATTTGGATATGAAGGGAAACGACAAACACTTAATACTTTAAAGGAACAGTACTTATTTCGGAGAAATAACACACTCCATCTTCAGCCAAAGTTACAAGATAACAGAGGAAAACTCTTTTGAAATTTTTGCTGATGAGGGAGTATGTTATCTCCGAAACATATTCCTCTAAGTGGTTTAGTTTTCTAAATGTTTTCATGTTGGTATTCTATAATGCTGGATAGTTCCTCGATAGAACTGTGCAATATTATGTGCAGATATCGAGGTCTGTGGTTTGCCTGTTATTTCATCTCTCTTTTACGCGAGGATCATATATATTTCATTGTAATATTAAATGAATGTATACAAGTTTATATTCATATATATCTTTTGCAATATATATGTCAATGTAAACAAACACATGTAAAATAACCTTTACTTCACGTTAGTTATGTGTGTAAAGGATTTGTACGCACAGTGTGGTGCTTAAAATGTGCCGCCATTTTATAGACAAGAGTCGTCTTGCGATTAACACTTTTCTTGTCCATTTCAATCATCCTGTCCACAGCAGTCCATAACTGTCTGCTTCATTAAAACTGGAGTGTCGTGAGAAGGAGACAGGCGCCAAAGCAATCCATTACCCGTGCTTTCCCGCGCGATGTACATTTCAAATGTCGTCTGCTAAAACATCACGCCAGTTTCTCCAACCGCCACCCCCCTCCTCCCTCCTCCCGACTCCCCATCCACTTTTGTTTATGACCCATGTAAGGCAGCCCATTAAAAACGTAGACAAGCTACAGTATCAAGACCATGCAGCTTGATACTGGTGTAAAGGGGATGTATGATGACGGTAATTACACCGAGTTTTTCGGGGTCCCTTTTGAAGCTAATGAATCCCCTTTTTTATCACGTCCGCTCGATAGCAGATATTGATTAGGATTGTTCGGGATCGTTGGATCAGTTATATAAAGGCGTCCAGGGTGAAGTATCAATTGCTTTTTGAGTTTACATAGAGGGAGAGTGACAGCAAAGGGTACTATAGGGTTGTTTCTTTCAAAGACCGGGATAAATTAATGAGGGGGGTAGTCAGACATGCGGGGTTGTGAAAAGACACATCCCTTGAATACTTGGATTAATTGGGATGGATTCGGACTTAAATTCACCACTTTAAATTGGTATTGATGAAGCAATGTTGAAGCAATGTTAATTATTTAATGGAAGACGTCACTAATTTGTACACATACGAATGAATACAAAGATGGGAGGGGGGCATGGAGATACATATATACAAACCTTTAAGATTGGGCATGTGAATACACGAATATGAAAAGAACTCCATGTATGTTATGCGAAACTCTTATTATCCGAAGTAATTAAATAAATACGCTATAACAATTTGACCTGCAGATATGGAAGACAGTTAAACCTGCTTCACGTGTAGAGAAATACAATTTTGTTTTAATAGAGATCACAATGATGTTTCCCTTGAACACCTCCCCACGGTGAAACGTGTATTAGGGGAACCACCTTCCAACAAAGACCGCTTTTCTTGTCTCACTTGAGTGGTCTTTACATGCAGGTTTCATTTCATCAATTTGTTTCTTGAACAGATTATTACCACAGCCACACCGTCATAAAACTGACTCCAAACCCACCGCTAAATCGACAAAATGTTGCCATAAGGATCGCTCGGTTCTGTTTTGGGGTCGGCACACATGGAGATACATTATATAAACCTTTAAGATTGGGCATGTGAATACAAGAATATGAAAAGAATGTATGTATATGTCATGCGAAACTCTTATTATTCGAGCAAACACCACAACCACACCGTCAAACCATGGTCAAACCGACCCCAAACCCACCGCTAAATCGACAAAATTTGGCCAGAAGGTTTGTTTTTGGTATGTTATTGATTCCGTCTATTTGACATTAGGTTTGTGAGAAATAAAGCACATTGTATGTTTATAATGAGCATTTATGCTTTGACAGTCGGACTTGAGAAAGCATATCAAGGGCGACCATTTAATTAAGCAACTTCTGTTCACCCCTATCACCGAAAGAAATTGCGTTAGGGCAGCTGTCAGCAAGTGATGACAAATCGTCATACGAATAAAAAAAAAGTTATGACAAAATTAGGATTGACAGTAAAAAGAAAAAAGTTTCAACGTGTTGACTCGCTTGCTCTGCTCGCTTGCAAAATTTGCTGTCTTGAGAGTTTATATTTGGAGGCGTCACCCCCAATCCATACGAAAGTGTGTCCAAACCTCTATGCTAAATACTGTTCTTAACCCTCCCGGGACCGCTCAAGCAGGAAAAGGAAAGAGTACTTTAATGTTACATGTTTCTGATATAGGTCATTGGTCTTTCACGTTTTTCATAAATTTATGGCAAATTAAAAAATAATACGAGTAAACAGAATATGTATTCATTCTTAGGCCATTAATCATGTCTGAAAAATGCCCATTGTAATATCAGTCAATGATGATTCTAAGAAATGGGAACAATATTATTGGTTTAACAAAACTTGATTTGATGACGTCATCGCTCCATTTCCGCTTGGTAAGAGAACTTATAATGAAGATGACGGACAATGGGACAGAATGGTATGGAAATTTGAACAAAACAATATAACTGATATTGAGCCATCAACTAGAAGTTGATGACATTTATTAAAGTGACGTTGCTTGAGACATAGGCCATTTCAAATTAAAGGACCCAATAGCACGAAAAACTAATTGAATTGTGACTCTTTACATTGTAGCGCGCTCTCTCGCCGCTCGTGGCGTCGTACAGTTAGAACACTGCAGAATGTGAATCGAATGGGGTTGTGTTGAAAACATCGCACACTTACACCAGAACAGTGAGACTCGGCGAAGCTAAAGCCCGCTCTCTCTTGCTGCGTCCGTAAGCATACAGTTATCTCTAGCGAAGCCTTACGAGCGGTCCCCTCTCTAACTTCCAACCCGAGCGAATAGGCGAGGGTTAGCCGTGTCTACATACACACATCCAACTTTAGCGTCATAGGGTCTTTTTTTATTGTGGCTGTTTGTCTAAAGGGAAGCCGCAGTGGTTCGGCGGCCGATTAGTTGGATAAGCAAAGGTTGATCATCTCCCCGTCGCCACAAAAAGCAAAGCCTCAAAAGTTCCACAAAAGTTCGATTGTGAATGGACTTTCCATCTTTAGCCTCGATTTGCTTCTTCTTCTGCACCTCTTTTGGAGGACAGCCGTCGCAGTTTGGCTTATCTTAAACTTGTCAGCATCGGAAATATTGGATGCCAAGTTTGGGTTGGAGCTTATTTGACTTCAAGGATCGCCTAATCATGGTATATTGTTATCAATCCTCAGTATTGTGATATTTTTTCAAGGGATAATTGATTCTTGTTCGTGTCATCACTCTTTTGAAATACTTTTGGAAACCCAAGTATACCGTCACCGATCGAGTGGCGAGTGGAAACTTTTAAGGGTTCGCTTGTCTACGCTTTTATAGGAGGGATGTGGTGGTTGCTGGTACGCCCATCAGGCGACAAGTAAAACTTGGTGGATTACGACAGTGGTCAACCAAAGACAGGAGTGGCGTCGGCACTCCAGGAATTATATATACCCCCCTTCATTTTAGCCTAATCCCTCATAAAACATCCTTGTTTTGTGATCTTTACGATTAGGCATTTGTGGATATTTCACTTACCGCACAAAACACAGAATGAGGAGAACGGATTTTTAAACGAAACGTCGTTATTTATTGTTCCTCGCTTCTTCAATACGCAAGGACCCCCTTGGATATTATACATGTGAATATATACGCAGGAAACATAGATATACTTCGAAGGCAAGATGAAGATTTTTGTGTTTGGAATTGTTTTAGTGGCGCTTCGCACTTCTTGTGCTCAAGGCATTGGTGATGGTGAATGCCCAAGACTATGTAATTGCTATGGAACCACCGTCAATTGTCGAGATAGGGGGCTTCATGAGGTGCCCCGAGGAATACCACCAGGAACAGAAAGATTGTAAGTAAATATATAGTTTAACTGTCGACTTTATATAAATTTATCTTTCTACATGTGTCACCGTTGGTCATCATACTGCAGTAAGATCTAATTAGCGTATACTACTGTGACTACCACTACTACTGCTAGTACTAGCCTACAAAAATACGATTACTAATACTACTTTACTACTACTACTACTACTACTACTACTACTACTACTACTGCTATTGTGCTAACAATATTACCACCACTACTACTACTACTACTACTACTACTACTACTACTACTACTACTACTACTACTAGTACTACTAGCACTACTACTACTTCTACTGCTACTACTTCTACTACTGCTACTACTATTACTAGGTTTACTACAACAAAAAACATTACTTTAGTTTTACTACTACTCCTTCTACTACTGCTACTACTACTACTACTTCTACTACTAGTACTATTACTTCTACTACTAATTTTTCTACTACTACTACTACTACTACTACTACTAATACTACTACTACTACTACTACTATTAATAATACTACTGCTACTACTAATACTGATATTGTGCTAACACCACCACCACCACCACCACTACTACTACTACTACTACTACTACTACTACTACTACTGCTACTACTACTACTAGTACTACTACTTCTTCTGCTGCTGCTACTAATAATACTAATAATATTTCTACTACTACTGTTTTTTGCTACTACTACTACTACTACTGCTACTACTACTACTATTTCTTCTACTACTAATACTACTTATTCTGCTACTACTACTACTACTACTACTACTACTACTACTACTACTACTACTACTACTACTTATACTGCTGCTGATACTACTACATACCTCTTAACCTTCCTCCTCCTACTTATAATTCTGGTCGTGGTACTGGTAGTGGTATAACCAAGGAGGTACCTCATTGGTATAACACAATGATCACATACAATCATGTACGTCGACGTATACTTTTATGTCGAAATAAAAGTTTTTTTCTTCTACTGAAACTTTTTGCAACAGTACATTTATAACTTGCAATGGTAATATCACATTGTTTTATGAATTAGTTGCTTGTTGTACGGGACCATCTATTATTCGTTTCCCTTTTCGCGTCAGGAAATAGAAAGTAAAGCCAGTCGTGTAAACCACAACATTATTGATCATCCTTGGCATAATACAATACAAAGACAAACTGCATCACTGGAAAGATGAGATCATGAACAACATTCTCCTTTCTCAAAATAAACAAGCCGAATGAAAAGTTGATTAACTCCTTTCCATCAGTGCCTACCAACATATCAAATAACCTCTAACGGGTTGAGTGGTCCGTAAGGTGATCCTGTAATAAAAAATAAAAAAATACACACACACCAATCCCTTACATTGCGATATCGATCATATTTTGCATTCAAAGTTTGATATACAATGCTGGTATAAGCAATAAAGTACATGTACTGCAATTAACATTTTAAGTATATTTTTATTGCAATAATTGAAGTAATAAATGTCATATCTTTATTGATTAAATTTTCTGATTATTGCAGAGGTATTTGAACTTGGTCGTTATACCTGTGCATTACTACGGCGTTAGAAGCGATGCAATTAGCAATAAATCACTTTAAAGAACATCTAGAGGTATGGTTTCTTTCTTACATCTACAGGGAAGGTCTTCAAATTCGGCCAGCTTTGATCCACTGAAAAGGATTTGATGCGATAAAACGTGTTATTGATTTGTATCGGTCCTCGTTCTTGAGTGGAAAATTGAGCTTTAACCATAAATGAACCAAGAGCCAGTGCACTAAACATATTAGAAAACAGCCAGAAGAAAGAAATAGCATGGGAGAGTGAATAAGATTGGTCTCTTTTCTTATGCGTTGTTTTGGTGTTTGTGATGTGTGCCGACAAACAAAACTTTGTTTTCATTACAAATATGCATCATTCGAATACAAGGACCTCCTATAAAAGGGATAAAAAGAATCGGCAAAAGTTCGCACAATATATCTTCGTCAAATTCTCAAGCATAAAAAAAGGCGGTGGGTCTCTCTCTTCGTCTTTCAAGTTGATTGTTGAATTGGATCCTGCCAACAATAGGGGGAGAGAAAGATTACAATTGGATGAAAGGAAATTTTCAAGGTTTTTCATGAATTGAAATTGGTGGAAAGTAAATTTTTATGCCCAACGTTTTGTACGGTAGTTGTTAGCCATGTTATGAGCTGCGAATGCATAATACATCGTGTATGTATTAGGGTAATGCTAAGGTGAAGGTCGATAAACATGGGGCTTGAAACAGTTATTTGAATTCAAGCGTGACTCAAATCAAATAATGTATTTCACCATATAGAAAAAAACATAAGCCTTAGTTTTTATTTATATAGCATCCTTCAAAACGGGCGCTTTAAAAAGGCACGATCATAATATGGGGCAACTGTCATAATATACAACGTAATTAACGTATACATTTCTCTGTTAGTGTTAATATTATCGCCTGTTTGTCTCTTTTTGTACTCAAAGAGTAGTTTTGCTGACAAATACAACGAGGGTGTTTCATCCACTAATTCTCTCATTTCATTTCATCAGTACCAGACCAGTTAAAGACACAAAACCAAATTCAAAAATCTCCACGAAGTTACAACGTTATCACCATTTGAATAAGGATCTTGAATGTTCGTTAATGTACATCAGAGAAAGGCAGTATATGAAACCGTTATTGATAGATTGTTACTTCAAATGAAATATAAAGTTATGTGAGCTCATGATCAATTCTTGACTAAAGTTTGAAGGTATCAATAGAATCACTAGAAAAGTTTATTTATATATCAATTTGGTATTGTTTTGATTGTCTTATTTTAAGTTATATTTAACGTCACGATGATAAGTTCACTTTTCTAAATAATTAAGTTATGCATTATAAAGTAACGATTGCATTATCGTGTAAAAGTTGTCATGTTTCTTTAAATAAGATAAACGTGAGTCTGAGAAAGATGGCTATAAATCAGTAAACGACATTCATGTTATGGCTATTTTGTTTGGTTATTTCAACGACGAACAGGGACGACTGACTTTAGAATCCTACTTTTTCGAACATATATTATTTTGTCCTTAAAAAGTAGATGTACAGTCGATAAAAATGTAACATGAGGCATGCATGAATAACCAGAAAGTCATAAAAGTATATTCACTAAAAAGACTGGCAGAGTATATTTTAGCATTCACGTATCATTCGCAAATACATCAATGAATTATTTTGCCAATGGCTGCGATGTAGATCACGACGTCTAAACTTTGTTCAATTTAAGTTAACCTCAAAATGTCGTGCTTGCCTTGAAAAGGCGTCCCCTCTTTGCCGAATTGCCAAGTCATGCACCACCTCCCAATCGTTTACCAAATCAAAGACTTCCAAAAACCACAACGTTTGAAAAAGAAAAACATTACAAAAGCGATTATCGAAACGTCATGCAATACTGCAGTAATTATCCTGAACCTGACAAAAAGGGGCGATTCAGATGAAAACAAATATTAGAAATGGTGACTGGATGTGTCCAAGGTAGCAGAACTATGCAAATATAATTTTATGGAACGGATGAGATCTTATGAGGTAGACAAAATGAGCTGCGAGTCGGTTCACCGATTTCGTATTTTTCAGGCGGATGTACAAAGTTATTTTCTCATGGTGTAAAAAAAACGCAGTTTGCCATCCACTCTCAACAAATATACTGTTTAAATATTGCCTACTACTACGAATTCATATTGTATTTATTATAGTAGTTTATGATAAATATTATTATTTCCAGTATAAAAAAGTCTTACATATCAAAATAAAATATAGGAAATTGAGATTGACAATTAATGTTTCGATAATGTGCATTTGACCCAAATAACATACGTCAAGATATCAGGTCTAGGCCAGTTTCAATTTTATAAAGCATAATCTAATTTTAGTTCTAGAGGTTATGGTAAATTTACTCTCTGATGCGAAACGATATTTTGCCCTTACACGTATAATTCGGTACTACAGTCAAACCTGATTTAGTGACCACCTGTCTACAAAGACTCCAGTTTTTGTTTCCCTTGAAAATGGTTTCTCATTGCAACATTTACTAAAGGAACCTGTCTACAAAGACCACTTTTTGTATTTCCGTTGGGCAGTCGCTAACTCCTCGCTATAGACAGGTTTGACTGTACCTTTCAAACTATGTCCCAAATCTCAGACGTACCCTGTTTTTAAATAATGTATACCAAGGTTAGCCTCATAAGTACCGATACTATACCCTTCCCGATGGCTCTGTTAAATTCTCATCATCCAAGCAATGTCAAGTACCCATTTGATACTCCTGGATGGAGAGAGGCAAGCGTGGATAAAACACACTGTCCAATGATGTACGCACTGAGCACAGGGTCAAATCCATTACCTCTAGCGTGAGAGTCAAAGGTTCTCGTCACTATACCACAAAGGTCGCCTATATACCACATGCACCAAAATACAACCTACACCAATATACCGATTTTCAGTGATATCACTGATTAAGAAAGGAACACATGAAACGCAAAGGTACATGAATTGTATGTTAATAACCTACAAATTATCGCAATACCCACGCTTGATTGAATAACCTCGATCTGTTTATAGAGTACTTCCATATTTTGGGAACAGAGTTCCAAATTGCAGTCATTTATCAGTGTTTATCGTGAGCTTGGTCCCGCTACGGAGGAAGCTAAGGTGGTTCCACCTTCCGTTGCCATGGGGATTCATGACTTTCACACATGATCGCGCTTGAGTTTGGAACATGATAAAGCAATTAATTGGTGTATAGCATCCTCCCAACATGGCAATTATTTGATCAAACGATGGGAAACATATACCACAACACGCTACAAACCTGTGACAGTTTAAACTTTAAAGGTATATAAATTATTATCGCCAAATGAACGGATTTCATCATATTTTGATTATGTGTCCCGTATGAGCGCAGTTATAACAATAACAAGATGTGTATTAAATGAAGAATCATTCACTTTTACTTTGTTACAAAATATAGAAAAGTAAAATTAGTATTACTGTTCAGATTTAGCCGCAAATACTCATTTAAAGCTCAATTCATTTGAAAAATATTACTGAAAATATAATTTCTGGCTCAGTTTGAGTCATGCTTAAAAAATGTTTTGACACAAGTTATATACGATATCATGATGTATGGTACTAATATACTGTAATGATATCTGCTCGGTTAATCGTATATAGTATAATGTCTATATTCAATTGATATTACGCCTTTGCACACACCAGGCTGTTTGCACAGTCAGATGAAATCTGTCGACGTATCAAAATATGTTGTTTCATAAAGAAACTGCTTTGAGTTTTTCAAACTTTCCAACTTCCTCCTCCGAAGTCTTGAATGCGCTTCAATGAGCATTCCTCGGTTTCTTTCTCCATCTTTTCAAACCGTACATCTGCCTATTACCACCATAGCGAACCGATATTTTGCTCAAGGCTTTATTTCGTTAAAGATACAGTATGAAGTTACTAGTTAGGCTTAGGGTTTAATGTGAGGTGATATTAGGGTTAGGACTAGGGTTAGGTTAGGATATCGTTTATTGAAGGAAAGTGGCCATAGAGCAATTCTGGCCCGAGCATGTGCCAATTATGAGGTATCTTTAAAACGTCGTGCCGTAATAACGCTCCTTGCTTTTTTTTTTTTTTATATCTCTTGTCAACCGTTAAAGGTCTTCTCGAAAGCAATAATCCCTTATTGTGTCGTGAAGAAAACCGTAGTTGACACCCCCTTTCAAAGTGAAGTATAGCGATTTAATGATGTGAAGAAGCGATCAATGCCTGTTTACTTTGACAAAAAAAACGAGTTAAAACTTATCGACGGCCAACATGGCCAGTAGTATAGTGAACAATACATGTGAAAGATGTATAGCATCTGACGGGGGCGTGAAGGGCATGTTTATAGCCTCAAATCCTTTGCGTTTTTTAATCAATTAAATTGTAAAATTGATTAATCCCGTGATAGTCTACATGTACTGATAGTGGCAGGCAGATGTATTTCAATTTGTTCAGTCAAATGTAAGGTATTCTACACATTTATTTATAAACTTTTCAGGTTGGGATGAAACCCGATAGCTAATCTATACGAGGACATTTATGTTTAAGTCTATGTGAAATTGGTACTAGTCCATTATGAACTCGTGTGATTTATTACATTTCATTATTCATACCACAGTATCAAAGAGGCTTTGTAAAACACGACACAGGATAAGAAATGTGTGTGTGTGTGTGGGGGGGGGGGGGGAGGGGGAGGGGGGGGGGGGGGGTTAGTGTGTCAGCATTCCTGCCCGTACAGGTAAACAAGCAGAATACCGGAAATAACAGATACAACTCCCTTTTTGTTGTTGTTTCACTGAAAGGCAAAGTTTTAAGGCTTACAAAAATAAAAAATGATGAAAGATGTTGAATGAAACCCGATAGAATACACTGTAGTTGGTATGTGACAGTTAGAGCATTATAAACAACAGGTATGTTCAAGACAAGATACCATTACTCCATGTCTGAAGGCTCATTGTTCGATTTTTTTTGGTGTCATCTTTCTCTTTCTTCTCCTTTAGATGTCTCTCTCATTTTTCTGTCAAACTTTTCATTCTAGTATCCACCTGTCCCTTCTTTTGCAACTCTTCCCTTCTCTGTGTCTTTGCCATCCGTATACCAGGCTCCCTGTTTATCTGTCTATTTCTCCACCTTGTTTTCCTTATCCTCCCCCTCTATCTCACCTCCTCTCTCTATCTCACCTCCTCCTCTTTCTCTCTCCTCCTCCTCTTTCTCTCTCCCTCTCTCTCTGTCTCTCTGTCTCTGTCTGTTTTTTTTCTCTCTCTCTCTATTTCTCTCTCTTTCTCTCACAAACAATGCACACACACGCACGTACACTTCCCCCTCTCTTATTTTCCCTCGTTGTGTCTATTTACATCTCACTCTCTCTAAGTATCCCATTTTTCTTTTGTTTTTGCCTTTTTCTGTTGTTCTCGATCCTATTTTTCTCTCCCTTTCCGTCTCTACGATATGGTGAAAGTCTCAAATTCCCTCACCCCTCCCATCTCTCTCTCTCTCTGTTTCTCTGTCTGTCTGTCTGTCTCTGTATCTCTCTCTCTGTTTCTCCGTATCCCCTCCCTCTTTCTCTCCCTCTCTCGATGGCAGGGCAGGGGTTAAATTGGGAGACATTCCCTAAATATTGACCTTCCTGCAAGCAAAGCAGTGCCTTGAAATAAACACTCATGTTATCACTGCAACATGACTGAGCCCAGCTAGGTCACTCACACATACAACCATCCTCAACCCAAAATCGTATCACGTTATTGCGATTTCAAACGAAATGACAGTATGCGTGTTATATATTACGTCGATTATCTAGTCCATTGTGTGGGATGCACTCGGCGGAAATTATCATTTTTGTTACTGATTGGTTTTTCTTTGAACCTGTAGATGAAAAGCAATTTGTGAAAATCAATTATGCCTTTATTCAGGCCCATAACTATTCGATCATGTTGCTTAGTTGATTAAAATGTTAAGCCAGGGCAGATATACACAAGCTAATCCATGTGAAGGATTTGCTCTCTACAGATTTTGAGGAGATCTGAAACTTTGAAATACAGAATTAAATCCACGCCCAATTGAACAGATTGTTTCCTATTTCGTTGTTATTTGTAAATATGGGCGGTGGTCGGTTAAGTAACAGTACATAACACTGCCGGGTGTCAGAAACTCTGCAGATTAAAAAGCTGGTATGAAAAGAGTCTGCTCCTTCTTATAATCCGAAACACGATCTTTCCTTCTTGAAACACTTTTTTCTTCTTCAGGACGGTCTAATTACGAAACGGTGCATTCCACTTCAAAGGTCAATACCTTCACCGCGCGGTGATTTCCCAATACCTTCCCACTAAAATAAATATGAAAAGAGATATATAAACGAAAGGAAAAGACGATTTATCTAGCAAAGAAACTGTTTCCAAAATCCCAACAACACAAAGAAAGCAATTTCCATGAGCTATTTGCATAGATTGTTTACTCGGAACACCTAGCGCACGGTGAAAAGTCGATCTTACATTTTTGACGAAAGTGTGAAAATCGGGTGAGTGAGAAATTGGTTAAGCCCATCGCTTTTCTGCCTACTCTTTCCCTGCCTTTGTATTTTCTTGATGCTTTTGGAGGAGCTAGATCGTGTGTAACACAATGAACGCATCGCACCGTGAACGGAACTGCCATCTTGCAGTAAATACAGAAATGTTACTCATCTTCCACTCCCCCTTTTTGAGCCATGTACAAAAATAACCCCCTTTTAAGGTTTAACCCTTTCTGAGCTGCAGGTGCGAATTAGCCCTAGTAGGTTCATTCTTGTACACGCACATGCTATTCATACGTATTTCGTGTGGGAGCCAAAGAGTTAAAGAATGTAAACATTTCATCAAAAATAATATATCACATAATTATAATATATACGCTTTGAATAATAACTTGAATATCTCAAAAGACGGGGGAGAGGGTATCAATCATCGAATTGATACACATTTAAAATAAACCAACGAATTATACAAAAACTTGATTACAACATTGACAATGCTACTTTACACATACATTGTCAAAGAGTATACTCCGTCCATACATCCTTAATGTATCCGAATGTTAAATGGGATCATCTTTCCATGGCAAAGGTGAAAATGATGATGATTAAACTAAATTAACTAATGTTATTTTTTGTTTACTTTCCTCCACATTTATAGATACCTCAGTGAAAACAATATTACGGTAATACAAAGGAGAGATTTTGATGGTCTGCAGTCTCTTCGTACATTGTAAGTATGATAGATTGAATAGCCTACATTTTTGTAATCATTAATTTCTACGGTTCTATTTGTTTATTATTTTTGTCTTAAGATTTGAAAATGACTCTTTGATGTTCGATAGAACAAAGCATGTTGAATCATTTTTATGTTTCAATATAAAACTGATTTATTCGGCAGTGGTGTCGGTCGTATAAGTGATTTTTTGTGTGCAATGCCGATGATTACAATATTTATTGATTTCCGCAATGTATAGACTCAGAGTTTTTTAAAGTGTAAATTAATATTCTAAAAGGTAGTTAGGATGGAAAACGACAGAAAGACATCGAGAACGAACGAAAAATGAGTACAACAGAGGAAGAATAGCGTATTACTTGATGAAATAGATGAATTGAGGGAATAGATGAAATGCATTTTCTTGGATATTATGTCACCGTTTCTAATTGTTTCTTTGTCGTTGTTTTCTTATTCTAGACACCTTATGAACAACTACATTGTTCACATCGAAAGAGGAGCATTCACAGACTTGATCACTGTGGAACGCATGTAAGTATCAAAGTCATGTAGATTTACATATAGCACGTAAAACGGCGACGTAAAAATCTTATCAATTTACATGAATTTCTTTAACCTCCTAAAGAATGATCAATTCTCTTCATAATCAATGATAATCAAATAAAGCAATCCAGTAGACAATGCTGAAAACGGGGTATTCTCCCCCTCATATTTCGGTGAAAGAATAAAGATAAATTTCACTGAATCGCCAATAGAGGATGCAGTAGTATAGTCATTATATTTGGTAACAAGTATGTAAACATTGAACAGTTTGATTTATAGATTGATTGTAAACTTGCTTCGTATTTGATTTATGTATTGAACATAACAGTGAGTTTGTTAAAGTGTGTTAATTAGTGCCTTCTAAGATTGTTTATAGTAACATATATTTTATGTTTTTGAACGAGAGATGCCACTCGCGGGACAGTCCCTGTGCTTTTTGCCACCCCTCCCCGTTTTCAAGCTCTTGATACGCCACTGTCAAATACCCTAGAAGGCCCTAGATAAATGAACCAATACTTGTCGGAAAGAGTAAGATTATGAACACGTCCGTGCATCATAAGTACTGAGAATTTGCTGATTGTTAACAATCGTGTTTCGTGTTCCAAATGAGCTTACATGTATAGGGATACGCAGAACCCATTTCTTCATTCAAGTGCAGAACATTGCACTGTGGCTGGCTTTAATCCGAATCAAACATGCCTTCTATTATTGAGACAAATTATAGAAATTTAAAACACATCGTTGTAATATAATCCTCACATCTCTTCAAAAGAACTACGCTGTGTAGCAATGCACCTGTTGGTGAAAAGTTAATTGGACTATTCCGATTACTTTACAGGGGTGTTTAACTGTTTGCAGTTACATTTCTATAAATGTCTTGCTAGCATCAGATTATGGATATTTTATTCGTTTTTCAAGTATTTATTCAACTGATGATATAAAACTTTCATCGATACAACTACTTATCGGTGAAATGATCGTAGTTTAGTTGATTTATTATCCAAATGGGTCCCTCAGATTCGCAAATGGATCAATCGCTAAAATAAGATTTATTGTGACGTCATGATACAGCTCTTCACTAACTTCACTGAGCTGAACAGGGGGATTGTTTGCCAGGTTTGCTAAATTTACGAATTCACTTGCTTTTAAATTGTAGATTTTTGATACAAAATGAGAGTTTGCGAGATTAATCAATGATAATGCTCTTAAGACTGTAAATTAATTGTGTGAAACGGAGAGTATTCTGATCGGTGAGGTAATGTTTTGCCCCATGTATTCGTTTTGGTGTTGAGATTTCATACTGGTCTCGTGTGGCTGTGCTGCATGTGATCACCCATCATCTTCCACTCTCATCCCGGTCCTATCGCATCCCATTGTTGTGCGGAATCAGCCGAGAAGCTCGGCGTCAAACAAGAACTCTCTATTTAAAATCAGATAGTGTTGAGATGATTATAGAAATCATTAAGTTGTCAAACTCAAAGACTGATCCATACTGACATTGCCTTGGACTGGTAAATCAAATATCAATACCTTTTCAAAAATGAATCGGGTAAATAAATAGAGTATTCTTTCTACTATTCTAGAATCTAGTCTAATCTCGAAGGAAAGAAGAGAAACAATTGCAACGCCAAAGACCAAAAAAAATTGTATCTGATATGACAATACCAGTTTCTTACTTGCACTGTACACTCGGCACTTGACAAACACAAGGTACGATAATACGCCAACGGCGGACTGTACTATATTACTGGAAGAAGAAGAAGAAGAAAAAAACAAAGAATCAGAGAAATAGACCCCAGATTTAGATCTAGATCTAGTCTAGTCAAGTTCGGACTTCATGGGTACATGTTCTTATATGTGTACATGTATTACCAGAGTAGAGTACCCTATAATTATGTTTTTATAGTTCTATAGTGTTTTTTGTGTATTTTATATTATTTTAAAAACAAGTAGTTTTTGAAAGTGATCTACCCCAAATAGAGCCATGAAATACCATTTTCCAAACTATCATGTCAATCTAATAGTCCAGTGAGTTTTGATATGTTGGTTATATTTGAATATGTGTGTGTATTTGGTTACACCCGCAACCCCCAAATACTGGCCATGCCATTGTTGGTTCTTCTTCTTCCAGTTCAAGTGCTGCTTTCAAGGTGATGAAGTTGAACTTTCTTTTTGTTTCAAAGTCTCTGAGACTCTGTTGAAACAGCAGTTTATTTAGCTCACATTCCTAAGGAGAAACCCATCCACACATGCTGCCATTCAAAAAATTTACGGAGGGAAAGGAGAGACGAAAAATAATATAGGAAATAATGTACATCAGGAACCTATTCCCACTTCAGTTGAAGTTGACATCTTTTTCAAAGGGTACTCTAGTGTCTGTCAATGCTCTTGTGCTTGGGTTACAAACTTTGGAGCAAGTTTGCAGGGTGGGCTTAACCGCAGTTAGGGGAACGAAGGGTGGAGAAAAGGGGTATTGAGAGAAGCTAACAAATAGAGAAAGATCAATGGAGTGTTAGAGAAACCCTTAACAGAACTATAAAAAGAGTCTTGTTTACCCTGTCGTGTTTACTGCGCTTAGCAGATTTGCATTGCTAGTCCGTATTACAAAGTCATCAACGCAACTTAGGGCGTTCTTGTAGCTTTCACTCTGCTGGAATTGAATTGCAAATTCTCATTAAGGGAACTATTTCATTGAGAATGGGTGTCTGTCGCTTCAAGGACTGGGGATAAAGGGGGCACTTCAGTCGGCAAATATGTAAATCCCTGGTGCAAATAATGAACAGCAGAACACCAATGGATAGGGTATCTCTGGACTGATGCCAGTCTCTGGTGATTCCCAAGCTTTCAATGCCCTTTTCAACTTATAAAATGTTGGTTATTATCTCAACACTCAATCAGTTCATTATTATATATTTTTATATTGTTAGATTAATTTAAACTAGCAGTAGCAATACAGTTTAGCTAAAAATCTCATTCACAAGAAACCATTTAACACAAGGCTGTAGTTAAGTGTATTCTTGCGTCACTGCTGACAGAATCATCTGACCTACATCTACAAGTATGCTGAGGGTCTTTTAATTCTCTGAATTTTTAGGTTGAGTCATTGCTTCTAAAGAGAGGCCAAAATGTGCATCAAATTTACAAATTAAACAGCATGAGAAGGGGAAGTTCTGGTGCGAATAATAAAGAGATTCTTTGGCATTGTCTGCATCCTTTGTCTTGTGAATCATCTTGCTTAAACGAAGAGGTCTGTGTGTCACGGAAATTCGCACAAGTTTCCAATTTCGTTGAAAACTACAGTGCATTCAGGCTAGGGAAATGGAAGCGATTGCCTCATGCCTTCTTGCGAACCAGGCGGAGGTGTAAGATTGCAAGTGTCTCAAAAAGAAAGCCTGGTGCAACCCATGCTGTGTCTCAAACCACCTCTTGTTCTCAGACAGCGTGGCAGATAAAAGGAAAAGCGGACTTCTCGCAGGGCTGGGTTAATGGACACATGCATTGAAGCTATTAACGTAACCGTGGAAGTGACTCGCAGGCCGCCGATCAATAGTCATCTAGCGCATAATTTCATTAGGAGAACCCCTTTGAGAGATCCACGTTTTGTAAATTGAGTTAGGAACCGGGGACCGCTTTGAGTAAATACTGGGGTTACTGAGGCCACTCAGCGAGGGTAGAGGGAGCCATGGGAGACTCGGCCGTAAAAGGCGACGCTTAGGTCGTTCACTTTGAATCACATGGAGATAATTCCTTGTTACTCATCCCAGGAATGTTCGTTGAAAGATAAACATGATCCCTTTTTCCCCTTGCCCCCTAGAAGATAATTTGATTTTCCACCCATTTGCGTTCCATACAGACCCGACCTTAAACTGTTGTCAATTTTTTTCTGCTATCATAGTATGCCATCAGTGACATTGAATATAATTAATCAAGGTCTCCCTCCCGCCTACCAGGTAGACATTTTGGTGCCTGGAAAAACTTGTATGCAATTTGTATCATCAGTTAATCAGTGTCCGGTGACATAACATGGCTCGTTATGTAGTGAACTGCATCGTACTGATGCATCGTAAAATGCCAATGAATGACTTGTTGCACTTGTCTTAATTTTTCTTCTGTTATCAATCCTCCATGAATCATAAAATGTATTGAAAAGTCTTGATGCTTTTATTGATGATGATTTAATACTTGAATCCGTTTCCATAGGTTTTCAAATGACATGGTATACACTTATTTATTTAGTCACATGTTGCCAAAATTATAAACGTAATTTTGTTATCTAAGTTAGATGTAGACTGTTCTATGCAAGCCACCGGTATAGAATGACTATAAATTTCAAAGATATGACCATTGAAACAGCCTTTTTACACCTTAACAAATTCATGAAGAGGTGATTACATTTCATGAAAAAATTCATCAAATGGAATGAATTATGAAATATGAACAATATGACATAACAAATATTTGTAAAACATATTGATTTGGGGAGATATCTTACTTGAGCATGCATTCATAACATAGGTTGTTACCAGTAATCTTTTCAATGCAGTTGAGCAGGAAAGTGAATTGTATAACAACTTCAATTAAGATTAACCTCTTTAAATCAATGACGAGTTGATAAATGGCACATGGTATGTTTGAGTAGCCATTCTACTTCAATCCATCGTTAATTGGGACATCTGGGTATGGTTGCCAACCATACCACCCCAGAGCTGCCCCCATGACTAGAGCTAGTGCTCTGGTCTTCATCTCCTAGCTCCTTGAGATTCAGGAGGGAATGGTTCATTTCACAAGAGGGTTTGACAAGAATAAGGGGCTGGTCCCTTTTTCTACGATAACTATAAAATGGCTCCTGAGAAGTTTATGTGGAAAGGGTATGGGATATTCACATACCGTAGCTCATTGGTGCTAATAAGCCTTCAGCCCAGATTTTCTTGGTTCTTATGCTTTTTTTTATGCTTTTTCTGTCCAGGAGACTGATTTTGTAGTTATAGGTATCATTATCGGTGATACCTGTATGTGGTTGACCCCTTACAGGCAGAAACAAGGACAGGAGTGGGAGAGGCAGTTGTGAAAGGCTTAAGAGAAGTAGATAGATGTATTGCAATCAGTAGTTTTCACCTTGTTAGAGAGATAGACAGAAGTGGGGGGGGGGGGGCAAGTATAATGGAGAGAATACATAAAATATTATAAGGGAAAGAAGAGAAAAGGAAGGCAGGAGCGTCGCGAAGCAGCATTGGTAGGGAGAAGGGGAGATGTTAAGATAAAATTTAGAGCAAGGAAAAGACTCATGTACTTGTCAGTTTCCCCTTGTTACAAGTTCCTGACTGGCATCTTCTACTTAGATTGCAGATGACTTCATACATGTAGGTTGTTATTCTGAAAGTGTCAAATTTTGACACTTTGTTTAGCCTTTTATGTACTTGACAATCTAAAGGCTATTTCCAAGAAAAATCAAATTTCCTGCTTTGAAAACAGAGTGAAATAATGAAATTATGTGTGCACAATATCACTTTCTACCAGTTCAATTTCATTGGTGAATAGTATAACACACAATTTCTGTTGACCCCAGTTCGAGACAAACACTGTAGCTGGTGCTGTCGTACATAGGGTTAAAGCTTTTAGCTCACACTGCCATGCCTGCTTTCAGGAAAAGAGGAATGTTATACCGAATAATTTAGCAGTGCATATTTGTTACGATGAATGAATTAGGTGAAAATGCTATTAAAAGCCCCTCCCCCACTTTTTTTTACACATTACAAATCAATAATGACAATTTTTATGAAATATTTCATGCATGAAACAGATTCAATCTAATGTCATGTGATCAGTATGGATGAAATGCTTGCCTTTGTTTTCATTGCAATCCATTTCCATGTCAAGCAAGGATTTATAGTGTGAGATTCTATGCATTTCAAATTGAGAGCAGTTCTTCGGTTCAGTCTATATTTGCTGATCCCGATGGTAATTTCTCTGTTTCATACACTTTTAACGAATACAGACCTATTAAAGCTTTTCATCTCGCACTCATCGGATAAAGAGCTTTAGCAAGTCTGTTGCTATTCTTCGATTTTTAAGAAAACATTTTATTATCTTTTAATGAGGAATATGGCATTGACAAAAATGACTTGTCTTTTGCTGGTGTTATCAAATACATCGTAAAAAGTATGAATAATTAATGGACAAAGGGACATAAAGAGTTAAACCTTGAATGTCCTTGATATTCTTCTAGATTCCATTCCAGGTAATCCAAAGGTGTTTCTTTGCATGAAAGTCCACTATTGAAAGCAGGTTAAGTATCCAGATGGGGTGAAGATGTAATTCTAGGGGGGACATCGATATACTAGTACAGGGTATCCAAAGAAAAAAATGGGACATTTTATGCTTTTTACTAAACCAGGAAAATTAAAACTTCAGGAGCATAAAATCCACATTTTTTATGCCATTTTAAAAGTGTTTAGAACTACCGGTAGAGATGAGTTTCAATTAGATGAAGTTGACGTTGGAAGTGGAAAAAAACTTTTCATTAGCATTGTTCGTCAGTGAAGTCAGTTGATGGTATCAATCGTGTTGCTTGTTTAGAAGTTTTTCTTGAGGATTTGAATCGATCCTGTAACCAGTGATACAAGATGAGAAAAATGATTAAACAAATGTAATATCAGAACCTCCATGTAAATGTATGTGCTGACGTGTTTGGTAGATTTTGTGCCTGGTATATCATCGTTTGGTGCAAGGGGAGGTAGAGAGGGAGGGGAGGTTACAAATTGGCTGCGACACATGATACGCGAGATCAAAGGGAAACAGTGCCAACCCCGTGAATTGTCCACCTGCAAGTTGTCAGCAGGAACGATCTTTGACATCACCATGTGGAGAGGCTATTAGCGATCCTCAGGAGTTTGGAGGAGCTAAACGATACCAAATCTCATCAAAAATGAAAGAGTCTATGAGGCTGTTCACACTGCAATGAGATAGCGCAGTCTATCGTAGCACCCCCTTTTTTCTAACGCGCGCTAGACCGCGCTCTCTCTCGTGGACCACCCCCAAGAGGTGCTCCAGTGGCACCCCGTTTTGGCTCGCCATGGCTCGCTGTTGGGTGGACCGAAACGACGTTGTACCTTCCAAACCGCAGAGATAGCGCGGTCTAGCGCGTGCTATCTCTGCCGGTGTGAACAGCCTCTATGTGACTGCAGGAGTTCCAAACGGTCGGTCGGCACGTTTCAAATTTGTCCAGGCTTCGGTGCGCTTACAGCGCTAAATGTCAGAAAAGTTGATGGAAACATGAGGAATGTGAGCAGGTTCTGTCACAAAATGGTGAAAATGCCCCCTGAAGAATTCTATGTTTGGAATCCTTTTGGTCATATCTGCTCACACACAGGTCTTTCTTTACGAAGATTGATGTGGCATGAAACAAGTGTGAACCAGAGGTGAATGCCAATGATTATTATTTTTGAAGACTGCGATCTTTCCTTTGGGGTACTCCCTTAAGATTTATATGTGGGAACACACATGCTCAAAAATTTTGTAAGTCGGTTTGGACTCCCAGTCTAGAAAATATCCCACAAATATAGTCCATGAAATATAATGTATGAAATAAAACCAAATCCCCTGTGTGATTTGATACATGCTTTTATATTTGATACATTGGATTATAGCCTACTCTTCATAAAGATGATAAAAGCTTTTCATATCAATAATAAGTAGCAATAAATAGTTTATTAACTGCTTTAATTCTGTTTTATTTCTCACAGGCGCCTGAACAACAACAAGCTCCAAAGTTTGCCGGAATTATCATTTTCCAGAATGGAGAATCTCTACAAACTGTAAGTTGACTATTCCATTTTCATTTTTTTCCATTTCAGGCAACTTTATTTTCTTTTACCTTCGTTTGAAACCAATGTTGGCTGATGAAAAAGAAGCTTCTGCATTTGTGTGAATATTAAAGATGACTGCATTGGTCTGTCTGTTTGAAGTTTATGTGCTAGGGGAGGAGGTTGTCCTCTGTATTCCGCATGTCCTTAGGATAGGACGTGTAAAAAACCTTTATATTGTAAATGAATTGCAGTAAACTTCCACAAGCCCTTTCAATGATCACTCCTAGTTTGCTCCTGAGACATCTGTTCCAGGATTCCTTTCATCAGAGGAAGAGATTTAGGATTAGTGAATACTGTTTGGTGTGTGTTCAGGTTTAGGGATAGTGTTTGGTTTAGTGGTGAAGTGAGGACTTTCGTTAGTCTAGGAAACCGACTGAAGAGCAATTGTCACCAGAACATGTACATGAACATCATAACAAATCTCACCACCCCTGTTGAAATTAGCTAATGAGCCATTGCATGAAATTAATTCATTCAAGACTTGATGATTGTCTATATACTTGTACCTCTCCGTTCTTCTTCAGTGATTGTACTTTGGAGGAATACCTAGATCTATTTGACTTGCCTCGCTCACAGAGCATGGCGGTTTTGGAGAGAAAACCATCTAAATGTAAAGCACATTAGTCATGCAACTGCCCAAACATTCTGGGATTAATCCAGATGAAACGGGTGTCTGTTTACCTCTGTTTACCCCTGCATTGTATTTTCACCAAAATGTTTCTCATCCTTGGGGTAAAGAAATCTCATCCCCCATTAGAGGATTTGGTTGTCTAATCAGTGACATGAAGAAAGACTGGCTTCTTCAAGGTCGAGAAATGGTACTTTGTAATGACAAAAATCAGTATCTATTGGTTGAAGCTGTTTCATCATAGGACCGAGATAATCCCTTCTGTTTCCTTTTATCCTTTATTTTCTTTTTTAAAGTTGGCTGTTATTATGAGATTAAATTTGACCAGGGGGGTGTTTCATAAAGCTGTTCGTAAAGTTATGCATGACTTTACGAACGACTTGTATATGAAAAGCCAAATGGGATGCTCAATCATCATTGATTTTTATTTATTAAGTTGAACTGTGCAGATGTAGATTAACATTCTTATTATAACAAACATTTTTAATGCAAAATATATTTTTGCCATAATTTAATTGAGGTTATTGGAAATATCAGAAAAAAGTTTGGGCATCCTATCTAGCACTTCATGTACAAGTCGTTTGTAAAGTCATATGTAACTATATAAACTCTTTATGAAACACCCCCCAGGATAAATAGGAACTTTTCTCAGGAATAGATTTCCAATCTTTGTTGTGATAACAGGATTGATTTCATGATCAAATCAAGAAAGCCCCTCCCCCTAAATGATATTTTGCTTGTTATTTTTCATTTGATATTATCATATATTTTTTTATTTTACTGCAGAATCTATGATTCTTAATTGTAACTCCTCAACCAGAGCTTCATAATTAATTCTTATAATTTCATAAAATACATTAGAGGAATCTGAAATACAAATTTGAAGCTTATTTATTTCAAAAGCATATTATTTTGTATATATGAGTCATGATGTACAGGTAGTTCTTGTGTCCCCCCCCCCAAAGCTGATTCTTTCCAGAATTACCAGGATAGTATTTATATAAAGTAGGCTAAGGGTTAAACCACCTATAAATTACCCAAAGGAGTCGGTCGTCTAGACACTGTGTATGCCTTCTCTTTCTTCAGAAGACGGGTATTGAATTAAAGAATTAGGAGATTATCGATATTAATCAGTTCAAATAAAGCTCCTTGGACAAGAATGACAAGACATTAATCCAGTGATTTAACTAGCTTCATTCATTCTGTTTGACCAAATCGAGACCAAATTACAACACTCTTTGCAAGTAAGCGTTATATGGTGGTTTTAAGCTTATGATGGTGAGTGTCTTTGTTTTCATGTGAATCGGGGCATTAAATTCTGATGAGCTTTAAATCTGTTAGTATTCAAAAGAGAGATGAGTAATAACCGGGACACACAGAGGGAATTAATACAAATTAAAATAGATAACAACTTGGAACAAACAGACAATTCATCTAAAATTTTATCGTGGGTTTCACTAGTATGGGGGATAGAGAAAGTGCTTTAAGGAATAATAAGGATAATAGGTTGGAGAAGTAATTCTAGCTAGGGAAAAAGGGAGAGAGATTGAGAGAGAAGGGGGAAGGGAAGAAAGTAGGGATGGAGTGAGAGAGAGGGGGAGGGAGGGAAAAGGAAGGTACAAAGAGAGAAAGAGAGAGAGAGAGAGAGAGATAGAGAGAGAAAGACAGATATATATATATATATATATATATATATAGAGAGAGAGAGAGAGAGAGAGAGAGAGAGAGAGATGCACACACACATGTGTATATATATATACAGTAGAGATTTTGAGCTTTATACCCCACAAATTAACAGGATTTTGTTAATCTAGCTGTATGAAAACGGTTTCCAGTTCATTTCAGCTTAAAAATCCCAATCTTACATCATTAAGCAGATTTATAAGAATACACACACACACCAAAAAAAGAAGCACCAAATTAGCCTCCTTTTTCAACAAGTTGTTCAACTAGAGATATTTACTGGAGATTATCCTCTAAATTCTGATAACTCTTCACCCGTAACGCTATTGGAATCAGATCCTAAGAAAGCAATGATCCTATAGAATAGATCACCCACTTGGAACTTGGAATCAAAGCACCATACTGCCATTAGCTATTGATCTCTTCCCTGTCTGACAAAGTGTCATCACGATAAGTCAATGATTATTACAAGATCAGCATTGGGAATCGGGATGCTAATTTGAGGTACAACCTTCAGAGTTCACAAAAGGAAAGAGAAAAGGCAATACAGTAATTACGTTCATCCATCCTATTATCAGAGTTTGAACTCCTCCCTTTCCACTGAGAATTACACCCAATGGAAGAGTCAGAGTCAGAGAATAATCAATCAATTGATTGTCGCAATAATGCATTATTTGAGATTGAATTAAAGTCTTAAGATGAAAACATTGAACATAATGCTATTCATCACTGTGGTCAAAGATTTGTATTGTAATCATCTAAGCATAATGTTTAAATTGTATTTATTGAGCTTTTCCCAATGCTTGAACCATATTAGTTCAGTAACCATGAGGTTACCAGCAATACTCCGAATTACCTCTCTAATTTATTGAAAATATGCTTCGTACATGTTTATCGAATGATATAATTGTACATGATTTTTCATTTAATTACTTTTGTAAACATTGTATTCATTGTATTTGTTATTGTTCGAAATTTTGTACTTTGACTTTGAATTTGTATATTTTTGAACGCAGAAATAAAATCAATCAAACAAACAAACAAACAAGATATTTTGTTTTAGACTCTTTTTGCCTTCTTATTCTTAATGTAGAAAGAATTCTCGCTACCCCAAATAGCGATTCTGCCGAGATCCGGGGAAAATCCTGAAAACGCGCATTGCATTATGGGATAGCTTTTCGACATTACAGCTTCCTGTGCAGGCGCTATATTACTAGGCGCGATAGCGCAAACGTAAAACGCCGTCGCCACACAACGTGTATGCACCGAATATGTCGTCTGCTCGGTCTTGTTTTTTTTTCGCAAATATTTCAACGTTTATTTGAACATTTCATTCGTTGTTTTTTGCGTCTTTTGACATCAGTGACGATGGTTTTCTTTTGTGAGGCTGCACAGTGCTGGGCTCATGATTCCAAGCGTAAGAACCCTGAAAAATGGGGGTGGATGAAGGCCGTGACTTGGGTGAAATTTCCCACCGAAGCTGGAACACGAGCGACATGGCTGCGCTTGATTCGCCGCAAGGACAAAGTGAATTTGACCAAAAAATCGCGGCTTTGTTCGAGACATTTCGATAAGGAGCAGATTGATCCAGATGGTTATGCCAAAGGCTATCCCAAATACTTTTTCTGGAATAATTTTGGTCTCATTGGAGAACACAGGCGCTAGCGCCAGCGGGATGGGACTCTATACCGGAAGTTGTAGTGACGACCCGAGAGAGTGAAAATTACCTCGTCTCGCGAATTTCGAGATTTTCGTACCTATTTAGGGTAGCGAGAATTGAAAAAAGTTTTGAAAGCTAAGCACATTAGCTTTCTCTGTAGGTGGTTCAGATTGCAATTTCCAAGTGCTGTGTGCATGAGCTCCTTGTTAAAAGTTTACAATTTGAGGAACCTGGACTAAGGTGATGTTGATGAGTACATGTAATTGCTCTTTGCCTCTTTGTAAATAAATGAATACATGATTTCAAATTGTTAACATAATTATCTAGCAGATCTTTTGATGGTTAGTAGGTAACATCTTCCTCCTAAGAGTTCAAATTGTCCTCCAGTGCAGTCTACGGTACTTGTGTCATTCCTGGAGACTAACATAGGTTCATACAGCATACAGATGTTGGTAGCGATACAGATGCCCTTTGAGCATTGCTCATGAATCTTGGAAAGTGTTACCAGATTGTTCTGACCCAGGAGCCGCTTAGGGTTCCAACCTAGAGTGATTTAATGACAACCATTCGGACGCGAAGCGTGATGGTGACGACATTCCGAGGGACAAGTATTCTGGGGAGCATCATGTCATCTTCATCAATCTCTGTGCTTAGCTATATCTGACAGATGTGAACCATCTTGTCTCCTTCGAAGACAGGGAATCACGTTGTGGTATTGATCTAGCGTTTTCCTCAGAGTATCAAAGGTGACATCATGTATCTTGATGTCTTGATGAAGGTGAGATAGATCCTGCAGATCTTTTTAAAGGAGCTTTCCTATATGTCGGTGAATTGTACATAATAATAATATTGGATATTTGTATAGTGCACATATCCACCAATCATGGTGCTCAAGGCGCTCCAACTATTACCCCGACTCTGCTAGGCAGCCAATTTCGTCGCTCACAGCATTCAAGGAAATCATTCCTACCAGTACCCATTTAACACCTGGGTGGAGAGTGGCAAATGTAGATGAATATAATGTAGATTACATTGATAAACTGACATAGCAACATAGATATATGCTTCTAGCCAATGTCATGACTGGGTTATGGATGGGATGTGTTGGGTCCTGTGTAGAAGCGAAGGACTGCATTACTGTTGAGGAAAGACAGTTAAGCTATGGTTCATGCAGAGTTTATGTGGGAGTCGGTCATTTGACATAAGTGGAAAATTGGCCATCATTGCTCTAGTGATCCATTATCCCATTTATATATTTTAAAATTGAGAAAGAGTAGGTTATTTTATTGAGTTACAGGTAATCAAAATGTTTTTTTAATGTCCAGAGCTAAAATGTTCTGCTTCAGAAGAACTTACGTTTCTTTGTGTTGTTTGATATGATCATTCCTCTAAAATGGTTAGGAAGATAAATGACTGATATTTGAATTACTTCATGAAATGAGAAGAACAAAGTTGGTTAAAAGCTAATTAAATCCTGATAGGTTTCAATTTGCAACCTGACTGTTTGATGGAACGCTCCTAATTGATTCTGGAACCATCACAGTCCGTGTATAGCAGCGCAGCGAGCAAACTCTGGCTACCACAGCCACATCAACTCCCCAGCTTGCTGTACATTTGTAGGGCTTTGCATAGAAAAGCAGTCCAGTCGAGCTACAAAGATGACGGAGCTCGTTTCAGACGATGCGGAGTGAAGGACCCCGTTTGACATCGCAGGCATTCAGGAGCAGAGGCCTGAATAGATTGAATAGCAAGCTAGACCCATTAGTTATCTCCCAGGTGTCAAGTCGGACAAAAGAGGACCAGAAAATCTCCTGAGATAACCAAACCCTTGGGCTTCCTTGCCTCCTAAGAATCGAGTGGCAGGACTATTTGAAAATCAGGGACACCATTCAATCACAGTTTTTCTCTCTCCTCTCGCCCTTTCTTCCTGTTTTTTTTTAACCACTGCTTTCTGTTCATAAAGCCCTACACCTGAGAAATAGCTGGCTTCTGTCCCCTTATGGAGATCCAGTTTCTCCCACAAGATTTTAGGGATTTTTGTCATTTTTGTTAGGAAGGGAAAAGGGCTGAATTTACTGTGAGAAATTTTGTATTTGTAGTGCATTGTTTACTTTAGAAGACAAAAGATGCAAGAATTCCACACTGCTGCTTTTTAATTTGAGGTACTTGGTGTCAGTACAAGGCCATTTGTATGAAAAATGGTGGAAAAAGATTATGTGTCAGGTTTGTTTAAGCTTTAAAGATTGTAGTGGGTTCGGAACCTAGGTCATATTCATATGTGCCAAATTTAAAGACGTTTTTGAGATGTCGAACGCTGCATGAATATACACCAGTCACCACACATCAATATAACAATTTGCTCTAATTCGGTAATCACGTATTTTGCAATTTTAGTGAGCAAGAAATGAAGAGAGTTATTGGAGAATGAATCAGAAGATCACAATGGATGTAAATTAAGCTTTTCTGTGAATGTGTCAGTAGAATCCTTGGAGACACAATAAAGGAGAGAATGAAAGAGACATAGATATATATCTTCATTAACTTATATTGATCAACAAATTCCAAACCATGTTGATGACTAGTGTGGTCATTCTTTCCAGAAATCTCTGGACATAATGAGGAGGTCATCATACCACAGAATGTATGCATCTCGGCTTATGTCCTTGCTAAGCCCTTTGATGCATCCCAAAAGTCAATTGAGCTAAGTCAATCAAAGGAGCCCCTCCTTTGTGGCCCGCCATTGTGCCCCTCTCCCCTCTTTCTCTAGACATAATGGAGTTAAAAACCACCCAACAATGGGGGCCTTCCCCTTGCAGCATCCAGAAGCTGATTACATACATGGTACTCATTTGTTGATTTGATCTCAACTATGTTTACAGATTCTTCCATGTCATTGATATCTAAGCTCATTAGTAGGAGATGATGTCTAGTGTTTGGAGAGTCTATTCTTAAGGATAAGAAAGCTTGGCCCTGCTTGCATGGACAGAGCTCCTAAAGCTACCTTCCCAAATGTTTGTGTAATGTTTATCCATTGGAATGGAATAGAAGCAAATTATGTTTCGATTGCTAAAGATCTAATGATCCCATGAGGTTCTGGTGTAATTGATATATTGTGTATATATATATTTTTTTTTTGGATTGATTGTGTTAGGTTATTTTTCCTTCAGGATTGCAAAGCAATCTTTGAACATTGGATGCAAGCTTACACTTCTTTAACTCTTGTTAAATATATGTATTCATTATTGTTTTCACTTATTACTTTTAGGTTAGAGTATGTAAGGGGGACAGAATTAATGAGGTTACAGTGTAAGTAGCTCCTTTGGAAGAGATGCCTAATTTTTATAACAGACTGATTTGAAAAAAATAATAAAACTGTAGCAAAATATGTGTGCCCATTTGTCTAGTAATGCTTTTCCAACAATGATGCATGTATGATGTACCGTACTATGATGAATTCACTATGGTTGGGGGGAAAATGCAAGTTTCTTTCATCCCTTGAGCTTCCCTGAAAATGAGCAAGGGAATTTTCTAGCCAGCATCCACCTGAGTCCACAAGAAGAGCTAGACTTTCAGTAGTGAAAATCGGAGGGGTAAACATCGGGAGAAAGGAACCGTGTTTAAAGTCACTGTCCCCCTCTGTAGAGCCATGTTCCTTTCCAGTCTCCGTTTGTTCATATTTTCCTGGAGTACTATAGTGGGAGGAATTTATCCCTGGCGGCAGCCTCCCCACTTCAGACCGGAGGAAGATCCGAGAGTCAAACAATGCGACAATCAAGAACTGATCAGCACCTATTGTGCCGTGTCTCCTCCTTTAGTCCCATTGTGTTGATTCAGGAGTCGGCTGGGGGTGGTTAAATAAGGCTGATCCGATAGGCTGGGAACGGGGACACGAGGAGTGGTAGGAAAATGGGAGGGGGTGGACTAAATGATTTTGTTTCGGTTGGAAATCCACTTGAAGTGGTACTGGATACGGGGATAAGTCGACCCTCTGACCTGCCAATCATTGGACTCTAAATCCGTTAATTTGTTTCCGTTCAGTTGTTTAGCAAACAGTATATGAAAACAAATCTGTAAAAGAGAGGGAAAGTTTGTGCTTGCAGTGAATTAGAGGAAAGGAAAATAAAGAGTGATTCTTGAAACCATTTGGAAACGGAAATTCTTTTCTTAAATGTTGAAATGGCCTTAAAAAAGAGACGACAAGAAGAAAATAAAGTTTTGCCTGTCTCGTAAACAAGTGCCCATATGGATATTTTTACAACTTTTACCCCCAATGTACATGTATGCAAACTTTTTTCCCAGAATATTTCAATCAATTCAAAATTGGAAAAGGTTCCCCCAACTTCGAAGGGTTGTATTTAAATAATTCACTGATACACTAACATCGATTTATAGGTTGTGTGGTTACACTTTTCCTATTCAAGAATAAAAGTAACAATAATATGCCCATGGGCTGTGGCAGAACCTCTAAAAGTTTTGCCTTTTCTGCAAGAAGTCTTTAATAAGAAAATCTGAAAAGAAAACTTGGAATAAGTCTCAAAGGAATAGTGATAAAATATAACCTTGACCAAATTGAATCATAGATTGGACTTTATCCTAGAAAAATACAGGATATTTATATAGAAAAAGTGTGGAACAATACAGCTTGCTTTGGGAGATGATTATCTTGTAAGGTTCAGGCGTTGACCAGGTTTGAAAAGAAAGAAAAGAATTGATGTGATAACAATTGGTTTTGTGAAAGCAGGTTAAAGTTGTTTTTAAAGAAAAAAAGATCATGCACTGGCGTTGAGGCCCTTTAAATACTGTGGCCTTCATACTGTGCTCATGAACCCTCAAACATACTGTATACAAGAAAGTATTAAATAATATGCTTGCAATGTGTGAGGAAGGTATGATATAGAAGAGGAGATTATTATTCTTATGTGGAGAAAGAGAGAGAAAGAGAGAGAGAGAGAAAGAGAGAGAGAGAGAGAGGGAGGAGAGGGAGGAGAGAGTGAGAGGGAGAGAGAAGTAGAGATAGATAAAGGGAAAAAAGCGAAAGATAGATCAGAGAGAAAGAATGGAAGAAGGAGAGAGAGAGAGAAAGAGAGAGGAGGAAAAGGGAGAGTAGAAGGGAAGAAGGAGAGAGAGAGAGAAAGAGAGAGAGAGAGAGGGAGAGAAGAGAGAGAGAGAGAGGAGGAAAAGAAAGAGTGAGAAGGAAAAGGGAAACATAGGAGATAGAGAGATGAGTAAACATGTCATCATCATAAATACCAATGCCTATTGTAGAGCTGCCACCAATGAATTTATATTGCCTGGATGTGTGATTAACTCTCAGGTGATCTCCTCCAGATAGCGGATGGCTCATGCCAACTTTGAGGCACTTCTTTGAACAAGGGGAATCCTAGGTCTGTCTCCATCAGCTCGAGATTGCCAAATATCCCGCTATTTGAACATCCCGCTATTTGAACATCCCGATTGCAAATTATCCAGTTAATGTGCGTCTTCATCAGCCCGAAGTTGCAATTAGCGGGATATTTGGTCGAGATAATCATCCCAAGATATCTTGAGCTAGGTTGCAAAATATTCTGCTATTTGGCAAAATGGCAAAATATCCCGCTATTTGTCCGGTGCGCCTTCACCAGCCCGAAGACTCGCACTATGCGCGATCGCTGAGCAAAATATCTTGAGCTAATTTCTTGAGCTCGAGTTTCCAGTTTCATGTCAAGTCTCGAGCTGATAAAGATGCGATTTGTTACTTCAGAATTATTTCCCAAATCAGAAGTAGCGGGCTATTTTACAATCTCGAGCTGATGAAAACAGGCCTACTGATTCTTCAAGCATATGAAACAAGTTATCTTGGTATGACGTGTCCCGAGGGTCATTGCTCTCCAGTTTTTTATATATGATGTTCCTCATACGTCATGACCCCATGGCACTTATATACCTAAACCTTAGAAATATATAAGTTTTTGCACGAGATGTACTATTTTTAACTTATTACACAAGATTAATTTGTCTGGGTTATGATTGATAGTGGCTAGATTCTCCTATTTTGTTTATTGATTTGTTTTAGTGTTTCTACATTCTTGCAGATGTTGAACTTGAATTGGTTTATTCTTAGGTTCAATGGATATTGCTTACCATGTTCAGTTTGAGAAAATAGAGATAAAAAGGATGTTCATATATGGAATACAATATAATGGAATACAAGAGTGTTAGAAACCGCAATGATATTTTGGGGGGCTATTGGAAATTGGGTCTATCATCTGTCCTAACCAGAGAGAGAGAGACCCAAAATGAGTTTAAAGATACCATCCCTAATTTCCTATCAAAATCCAAAAGAAAAGTATATTTTAATTCAAAATAAGCCATTTCTGTTCCGTTCTTAAACGTGTGCCCAATCCATAAAAAGCATTTGCACTTTCTGTACCCAGAAAAGCAACAGCCTGCAGTTTACAGCGTATGATGGGAAATTGAAAAAAAAAGGAAAATGGGCTTGAAGAGGGAAAAATCATTTTTGATACCGAGTGCCATCAATCACCTTGCCCTCCACCAAGTGCCTTTACCAACTCCGGTAGAAAGGGGAACAATCGGGCGGGGTTATTACCCTCCTCACCTCCGTAACAAAGTATTGACAAAGAAATCCTTTGGTGGGAGATTATAATACCAGTGGTTTTTGTGTACACTCAATTTACATCAATCCATCTTTGGGAGTAGTTAAGATCAACAATGCTTTTCTTCAGATGTGATCCCTTTTCATTGAGTGTGGAAAAGTAAGTTATCGCTTTAATCAAGAATAGGAGCTCATCCTTCAAACGGGACCTCTGTTTATCTTTTGATTAAAGGGAATACCTCATCAAAACTCAAATAACACACATTTGCCGTTATTAAACATATTTCTAGGTACAATACAAATGTATCATCTCCCAAATTGCCATGTTTTGATTTTTGAAAATAGTCAGACAAAATTAATTCCATAGTTAGGGTGGGAAATACTTAAATTCAAATATGACGTTACCACTATTTCACATTTGTGTGTTCCCTAGTCCCCATGTAAGTTTTGGGCTTTCCTCCAGGATTTTTCAAGGAAGTTTCTGCTGTATAACATTTTTTTGTGTCTCTGCCTTTGATGTGATCACAACAGGCACATGAAAATCTTTGTTTGTTTTACCTAACTGCTAAGAAATTGTGTGTTTGCTTAAATAAGTAATCTGTGTAGTAAAGTCTGACTACCAATTATAGTCAAATGTTGACAGTTACTTTAAATAATCGATGAAAAATAGAACAGGGGTGAAAGGTTATTGCCTTATTGGCTACAGACCTAAAGAATAATGGTGTTGATTTATGTAAGGGTTAATTTATCAGTGACCCTTTGAAAAATCAATGCTGCCATGAAAAGTACTCTAAGCAGTTCTGAAAATGAAGATATACATCTTGACAGGAGATAACACCCAGGATAAATGAACATTACATAGAAGATTCCCTCTTTCATCCTTTACATTGGTCTGCGTTGTGCGCAAGTAACCAAATTTCAGCTCCACAATATGAAAAAATGAGGATACAACAATTCCACGTAAGTCGTAAATCTCTGCCTCATGCTGTACACCTGTCAAAAGTCTTTCAGTATTGCTACCACTGTTTTTTTTCTGTTTCGGAAAGGCATCGGGTTATTTGTAGGCATCAAGTTATACTCTTTCGCTTTTTTCATCACCACTATTTACAAGAATAGGCACAAGTAATTCTAGAGGTAGTGGTGTATCTCGCAGCGTCTTATTCCAACCCAGTTGCATGTTTTATTTGTTAAAGGTACCAATGATACTGATAGAGAGGAATGGAGAGTAATTTTAATAGGTCTCTTGGGAAGGGTTTAGTTCGTAATGGCTGTTTTGATGATGGTGATGAGTTGCGCTTCATCTTTAGGTTGCAAACTGCGAACATAGAGTCTTACAGGCTAAATTTCCATGTCTTATGGCATGCAGAATTACGTAGTTATTGAAACACTTTATGCCAATTTTATCCTAAGTACTACTTTTGCTAACCAGCTTTGATTACCATACCTCTACTTCCTTTTGTGTCTTTCTCAAGTTTTTACACTAATTTTTGCATCTTAATTTCGGTATCTACATGTGATCCGTACCTGTACATCTACAAGTGTACATACATGTAGACATTTAAGACTACATGTACGTCTGCTTACTATATTATTCAACATACCCCTTTAATTGACATCTAGTTCTGCTGTTTCTACCTTTTCTTCTACTGATACCTTTACTACTACTACTACTACTATGTCTACTCCATCTGCTTCTATGTCTATATATTTTACTATTACTTGTACTTCTACTGCTACTTCTACTTCTACTTCTACTTCTAATATTTCTTTCACTTACTTTTATTTCTACTTCCGCTTACTTTTATTTCTACTTCCGCTTACTTTTATTTCTACTTCCGCTTACTTTTATTTCTACTTCCGCTTACTTTTATTTCTATTCCGCTTACTTTTATTTCTACTTCCGCTTACTTTTATTTCTACTTCCGCTTACTTTTATTTCTACTTCCGCTTACTTTTATTTCTACTTCCGCTTACTTTTATTTCTACTTCCGCTTACTTTTATTTCTACTTCCGCTTACTTTTATTTCTACTTTCACTTCCACTCCCACTCCCACTGCCCTTCCTCCTCTCTCTTCCTTTCCCTATCCTTCTTTTTCTCCTCTTCCTCCTCCTCTTCCTTCTCCTCCTCTTGCTCCTCCTCCTCCTCCTCCTCCTCCTCCTCCTCCTCCTCCTCCTCCTCCTCCTTTTCTTATTTCTTTATCTACATTATTACCTTCTATTTCTACTTCCTTGTCTACTGCTACTTTTCTGTCTAAGTCCACATCTACTTCTACCTTTAATTTTATGTTTTTAACTACCATATTCTTTCACCCTGTACTTCTACTTCGTCTGGATTTCCTCCTTCAACTGCCCTTTTCATTTTTGTTTTAATTTTTTAATTTATTTTTTCAAATACTTATATTTCTTCTTGTAAAATTGGTTTGGGTTTTTTTATCCCTAGATTCTATTGGCTTATGAAAAATGTGTGATCATAGAGGCTAGGTGATGCCTCTCCTTTTCTTGGATAAATTGCTTTATGAACATTTGTCTGTAGACAGATGGTTTAAGAATTCTGGTTGTCCATTAATAACCCAATCCAATTTCATCCCCTGCCCCGAACATTATTCACAAGAATCCCGTCAGGCCTATACCTTGTTATTGGCTCGAAATTAATTTTCTAGGGCAGGACTTCAGCTGTGAAAATTACCAAAGCCTGCAGCATACCAGAAAGGCTACTAACTAAAAGCGCTACTCTAATACCTTGCGAGATTGACTGTCTTTTCATTGAATACATGACATGGCTTATAAGTGTAGGAAGCGGCAATGCCTGCGCTTTTGTTGAATACCTGTTTTCTATTGTGGTTACAGCCAAAGAAAAAATAATGCAACTGTACCAATATGACTTGTATCTGAGAAATGGTTTGACAATGAAAATCCCTTGCAAAGCTTAATGTAGGCCAGCATAATAATTCCTCCAGTCAGCTTCGGCAATGTTACATTGTATTGGCTTGAAAGAGGGCAGCAGCCGATGGCCAATGGTGCGTGTTAGCGTTCTTTTTGTGTGGCTTAAAAGTGGGCAAATCTGCTGGTAAAAAGTCTGAGTTTAATGCTTGTCCTCGGGTCATGAAAGTTCATTTTCTTCTTCTTCTGTGTATAATGATTGCCTTATACTGCCAACTCGTATTTCAAAAGCTTTTCAGGTGCAGAATGGTTGAAAATTGTCTTTGACTGTAGTGCAGTTTGATGGTGATTTGATTTCTATAATGTGGAAACCATGCCTCTAGATATCTCTGATTCACTTGCCATAATCTAAAGTTTATATTTGGGCCAAGGAATTGATTGATTATATGCTGTAGGCCTACTAGAAAAGCCTTATTTCACATGCATCCATTTTCAGGATTAATGGGTCTTAAATCATAAGATTGTGTTGGTGCTGTTACCACACAATTCCAGGTAGTTTAGCTCATTATGTGTGGTGGATAATGTAATATACTACCTCAGCTTTGGAAACAGACAGAATTAATGGCTTGGAACATGACAATGACCTTTGGATTCGGCATTTCATGTGGGGTCAACTTTATATCAAAATTTTAATTTTTACCCTGAATGTGAAATCAAAAGAGCTAATATTCAAGTTTATAAAAGCTTTATGTATTTCAAACACGGATTCTTAGCCCTTATCAAATATATACAGTTTTCATTGTATTTTGAACTGTTTTGTTCATGTCAGTTTGCAGGACTTGGCCTACCATCAGAAAACAACCTGCCTGTTGCGGGCCAGACGGGCACTCTGTAAAAGTAAATGAGTTTAATGCACCTCTGATTCGTAGCAGACAAAATTTACTTCACAATCACACAGAACATGCAGTTAACAACTAAATTATTCACATCCTTACCAAGTTTTGTAGTTTTGATTTGGTCCGAAATATGTTTCTTGAGAAATGTTACCTACAATGTATTTAAGCTTACATCTAAAAGTATTTAACAATGGCCTTAATTCACCCAGTCCACCTTTAATTCTTGAGTCACAAAAAACATCAAATTTACAAGGGGTATGAATAATTCAGTTGTTAAATGTACATTTAAAGGTAAAGACCAGTTCTGGTCATGCGATTGCATTGTGAAAGAAACGTTGTGGAATCGATCAGAAAAGGTTGGCCCATTTCTTTGTAAAGTTACAAGCACTATACACAGAAAGATGTATATGGGACTACCCTATATCTCTCACAGACCATGAGAGAAACAAATTTACCAAATATATGAATTAGTAGGCGGTTTCCCGGCAAATTTTTTATCATCATGTATTAGTCAAAACATATTCTTTCACATGATTGGTGATGAGAGCTTCCATTTCATTTTTTGAAATTGGGGCGTTTCCAATACTGGTCTTTACCTTTAATGCAGAGTTTTTAGTAAACTTGTAGTAGGTATCTCTCCCGTCATCTTCCCTGGCATCCTGGCATTTCGGCTCTCTTGAACTTCTCCGAGGAATGTTTGTTGATGATTTCCTCCGCTGCCAGGTTTGTGGTGTCAAAGGGCATAGCCACGACAGTCCATCAAGGCATGGTTTGATACTTAGGCATACCGCTAGATTGTTGAAAATATGTCAGGAAAGCAAGTTTTATGGTTATAAGTGTAGTGTTGGTATATTTTGTTTCCAGGGATAAAGAGATATTAATCTTGTCAGAGGTGGATGGGTGACTTTCGATGGTTGACAATCCGTGGAAAGTGTCATTTGCCGTGTCAGAAGTGATGCTTATTTTCAAACTGCATGCCCCAGATGTGGGGTACCTGGTAGGATTTATCAGCATGAAAAGTATGATGTTGCTTGAAATGGTCTAAAATCATGTCTCAACTCTATACTTTTAGATATATTTCATATTTATCCATGGACTTGCAGAAGAAGAGCATTGAATGAAGCAAGTGTCTCAGTTGAAAGTTGCCTTATGATGTAACAAAACAAAAGTGTAGACATGTCCTGTAATAACCATAGAAGTGCACAAGAATGCAAAATCATCATTATTACTCATGAATCGTTGATTGAGCAGTTCATTAGTTCTTAAAGGGCAATTGTTTAAATAAAGCAGCCTATAGGCTCCCGATACACAATTTTATCAGCGATTACGCTTTTTATAAAGCCTTTGCCACTGACCAAAACCAATATTTAGTATTCTACTCAGAACCAACAAGGGGGACTAGGCCAATATAGATGAACAGGGATGGTATGGTTGTGATGTATCAACAGTAAGTTTTAAAGTCAGTTTGATAAGGAATGAGATAAAAGATGTGTGCTTAATGGTAATTAAAGAGCAAGAAACAACAATGGAAAGGTATTTTAAAGACCTTCAGGTGTTAATTATGTATACGCAACTGTGTTGCTGAGTTTGAATACTGGGTAATTACCTCCATTGTTAGCTTGTGTTGAATAATTACATATTCAAGTGTAAATAGGTGTAGTCTTGGTAGTTAGTGAGTTCATTAAGAAGTCATAATGAGCATACATTGTCAGCTGTTTCAATAATTCTCATGTTACGATACTGGACAGGTTTTATCATCTATATTTAAGGAAATGCATATGAACGTATAGGTAATAGTCATGCGATGTGAACGCATAGCCAAATGGATTAAGAAAATGCTCACTTTTGATTTCTTGATGTCTAAATGTAGATGCCCTCCAATCTGAATATAAGTCCTGCATATATAATTTTATTAAAGTTCCATTTGAAAAATTGAAAATACATACATGTATGTATAGTGACCGTTTTTTCTTTGGAGTCCTGCTCTAACTTCTAAGCCTCCCTGAGTGATTCCATCATGAGATAACCTTTAAACCCACCAGGGACTTCTGTTCAGGCATTCCATTGGTTTTTAATTTATCACTGGGATGACTCAAACAAGTTTATGAAGCAAACATTGAGATAAAGTGGAATTCAGCTCAATACTAACTTCTGTATGTCTTTCTGAAGTGTTTTATTTTCTGTAAACATGGCACAGTCGGTCAAGGTGAGGTTGCCTCTTGTAAGTGAGATGCGTGTACATCATCTTGTCTGTTTGAGTATTAAATCTTGTTTTACAATGGCAATGGTAATGGATTAAATAACCAAGGAAACACAGACACAAACAGGATCAGGTGATGAAAAACTGATAAACTACATTTTTTATAGATGTAAGTGAATTTGAATGCCTTATAAACACACATGTACTACATGATGTTTTAGCCAAATTGTGTGTTCTATAATTCAAAGTACCGTAGTTGAATTTCCTATCTTAAATTGTGTAAAAATAATGTTTTTGACAAGTGAAATAGAATAAGAGGAATATCTTTAATTCTTTATTGATAATAGTGATATCAGCAGTCACCAACATTTTATTAAAAGCAGAAAATTTCTCACTTCTTGCTTTGTTCATGACCTGAGAAAAAAAAACCCACTCTTGAATTTGATAGAGATCTTTGTTGTCCTAAATTTCAGACAGCTCACCAAAATTGTTTTTTTGAGATTGAGTGATACTTCAGTGGGGTTTAACTAAGCTGGAGTATTTCAATGGGGTCACCCATAGTCTAGAATGTTTAAAGATAAAGACCAGTTATGGTCATGCGACTGCATTGTGAAAGAAGCGTTGTGGAATCGATCAGAAAAGGTTGATCATCTAGTATTGGTGTGTACTGCCAGGTTCTGAAATCATCAAAATGATAAGAAATTTGGCCCAGTCTTGGTAAAGTTACAAGCACTGTACACAGAAAGATATATATGGGACTACGCAACACGTGCGTGACATGTGCGTGATGTCTATCAGGTCTAAATAGATATAATAATTTACCAAATATATCAATAAGTAGGCGGTTTCTCGGCAAAATTTGTATCATCATGTATTAGTCAAAACATATTCTTTCACATGATTGGTAATAAGAGCTTCCTTTTCATTTTTTGAGAAGGGGGCGTTTCCAAAACTAGTCTTTACCTTTAACCGTGGGTTGAGCCGGGGGATGACCCAAGATCTCACCCTAATCAAGTCAAGCCTGGAATGTTGATCCAGCAAAAGCTGATAATGAAAGATTATTCCGTGGTGGAATATGACAAAAAATGAAATTCTATATAGGATGCCATTATGTGAGGGGCAAGGCCAAGTTTGAAGCGAAGCACTCCGAAGATGGGATAGATAGAAGACTCTGCATGGCATCTTTTGGAAAAAACTTCTCTCATTGCAAGTTTAAGACTGGTATTAATGTATATCAACATAAGTCCAGGGTTAAAAGTGGATGGAGTAAGTCCACTTTTTTACGTAGCACCGATTGCCAGTCTTTAAAACTTACCAAAGTCTTTAAATGAACAAACAAAGTTCATTTCAGTATGAAATCAGTTTCTCATTTTTATTTCTTGACCAAGCTCATATTTTTCATTTTGATATCTTTCAGAGTGACAGGTTTCTGTATATAATAAAGTGGTTACTGTATCAGGGTCAAGCAGAGGATGAGAGAGGTAGCAAAAGATGATAGGCCTATCTATGCTAGTTGTGCTGCTTTCTGACCTGACTTTTACATACTATTGATTATATTTTTCATTTAATAAGGTTCACCAATGACAAGTTTTAGTATTAAACTTAAATTTCATTGAAGAAGCAGAAACTTTGGTTATATTTCTATCGGGTATTTGGTGTAGAGCACAGCCATCTGCCAATTTTTGCCAAATATCAAATATTTCAACCATCCCGATCGTAAATTACCCAATTAATTTGCGTCTTCATCAGCCCGCACTTGCAATTAGCAGGATATTTGGTCAAGATAATCATCCCAAGATATCTTGGGCTAGTTTGCAAAATATCCTGCTATTTGTCTGGTGCGCTTTCACCAGCCCGAAGACTCGCAGTATGCACGAACGCTGAGCAAAATATCTTGAGCTAATTTCTCAAGCTCGAGTTTTAAGTTTCGAGGTCAAGTCTCGAGTTGATGAAGACGCGATTTGTAACTTCAGGATTATTTCCCAAGTCAGAAATAGCAGGCTATTTGGCAATCTCGAGCTGATGAGGACATACCTACTGTGACCCCAAATCCTAAATACATTGTCAGGCAACACCTCAACCTTGATGATGCTTTAAATGAGGTCTGCCTGGCATGGCTGGTGGAGGAAGCTAGGAAGAGCTAGCATTCCAGTGGGAGCAGAAGATGAGAGGATGATTAGATGATGATGCGAGCGGAATGGAGGATGATTGGTGATGTTGATCGAGATGCTCATGAAGGCATCAGGGATGGCATCCCATGCCAGCGGTCCCCGTGCCAACCGACCGCTTCCTCCTCTACCTCTTAGGTCAAGTTCATCCCCAGAGTGGTCTGGGATGGTCATTAGTGTCCACATCCATCAAGGGAGGATGAATGGAGGATTGGTTCAAGGCTAATTGGGATGTTTTACCAGCTGCCAAGAAGCATGCATCTCTGGTGACAAGTCATCACCATGAGGTGGTAGTACTAGTAGTAGGTGCTCATTGATGTTGTATGTCAGCTCCTTGGTAGTGACGTTGGAGTCTTGGAGAATGAGTTGACACTGCATGGACAGGGACGAATGGACAGGGACGTGTGATATTGGATAGTGGGGTATGAGGAAAGATTATCTAAACAGTGGAAGGGTGGAATATTAAGATAATGGTTTCCATTTGGAAATAGTCATAACATAACAAAATGAAATTTGAGAAGTTTGAAATGAGACTTGCTGGAACAAATGAAAATCAAACATATGCTTGAAATTTGTTATGGTTATTAAATAATGAGATGGTATGGGGACATGGTTTGGGAAGTAGGCAATGAAATAAGCCAAATGTATTTTCAGAAGATAGAAGATAAAAATAGAAGTTATCATGGTTTTAAAAAAAATGATAAACCCCCGGTATTGACAAAAGAAATTATCATGATATAGAGAAGGATAAAAGTATATGTGATGATTCTTGGAAAAGAACAACTTCAAACACAAAACTCTTTCCATCAGGAAATATTCAATATTGCTTGTGATGAATACTTATGTTAAGGTTGAGCTTGACTTTGATGAATCACCATGGCATTACAAGGCTGAATGATAATTGTCTTTGTTAGCCTACATGTGAAATTGATGATTGGTGTATTGTTTGTGAGTATTTTTTTCTTCTTTCCCGTTTCTGCAAAGAATGTGTGGAATGCTCCCCACACAATGAGATCATGAAACTTTAAACGAACAATATGTGGTGCTTGATAAGCTGAATTGATCTCCATTTTAATACCAATAACAGGTCATAGTCATGCCTGAAATCCAACCCCCTCCATCAAACCGTCATCATAGGATTAGTTGTACAGGAACTGATCAATCTTTAGAGATCAAGTACAGGTCCAACCTCCAGTGAAAGTCCAAATGTACTAGGACAGCACGGGGGATACAGTAGCCTTGTTCATACTAGATAATTAATCTGGATATTGACATTTAAATCTCTCTGTTATCTTACTTATCCTGTGAAGTACTTTGTAAGGTCTGTGTAAACTGTTGGATAGTAAGTCTGAGATGACTTTGGATGAAACCCAATGGACAATTGGACATGTATGTTGAATGAGAATGAATTTTCAATTGATCCAGTCAGGTGGCATTTGCAACATTGCACAATTTCTAGCTATTAACAGGATATTTTGATTTTTTTTTTTCTTTCTTGAAAATCACATTTTCATATGCCCTAGATATTGATCTTATGATAAATACCGATATATATATATTTTTTTGGGGTACTGTCTTTCTTAAACATTTCAAATCTCATTTCCCTGGCATATTTCTTTGTATGAGAGATGCTTGTGGCTTAGAGGAGATCAAGGGCATTATTTGCAACCCATTTATCATCAGAAATTAGTCTAATGTTTCTGTAGAAGAACAAAACACAGTTGCCACTGTACGTTACCCGCTCCCAGTCAGTGTGCGGAGCTATATAACCACAACATTACGACTGGCCACAGGTGGGTGACAAACAAGACCCACTTGCTGCTGTGTCAAGTGAAATGATTAGTTGATGCAGGTTTTCTGAAGTTTCAATGTTAAAGTCACAGCCGGGATGGTGAAGCTAGAAGGAGCCATGTAAATCATTTGCATGCATTCCGGCCTTCTCTTCATTTTGAATTCAGGCAACAATGAAATATGGAGTAGGAAGAGCTAGAGGTTGGTTGTGCATGGTGAATTTGTTGAGTGATTTGTACTAGAAGTGGGAAATATTCACTAATTCAGAGTTCTGGTGATGATTGAATATCCATCCCCTTCCCTATGTTGAAAAAAGATATGCAAGGGTATCAGCTTTGGGAATGTATCTTTTTTTGATAAAGGGATCATTAAAACAATATCCTTTTTTTTCTTCTCTTTTTTTCTTCTTCCGTCTGTTTTCCCTTCTCTATCTCCCAGCCACACCTCATCTCTTCCTCTATCCCTCTTTCCATCGCAATAATTTTCTCTATCCAAATTTCCCACTCTTTCAAAATAATCCAAGGTTGAAATATTGTTTGTTATGCATTCCATTGCTGAATATGATGAGGTTATAATTCTTTTTTCTCTCTTTCACGCTCTCTTTAATTTCTTTCTTTTTGCTCCAAAGAGTGCACAAACTATACCCTGCTGTGCATATTGTCAACCTCAATTTAGAGCACCACTGATACCTGAATAGGAATTTTAGCTTTACAGCCAGTTAATTTCACAACTTTCATGGCCCTTCTCGGCTACGTACACCTCCTCTTTGTCACCCTACCCCAATATTTCTTCCAGCAAATTAATGTTAGACAAGAGAGATTGAGAGTGAGGTAATGAGGAGGTGCTGGTAAAGTGCCGTGCTTGATCTTATTGACACCTCACTGGGAACCAAACAATATGGCCCATGCCAGCATGAACTCAGACATGTTGATCTTGACTGGAATGTTCCTGCAAAACAAGCCATAAATGTCAAATTTTATACAGTTATATTTTATAAAGACATTGTAGACCTGAGTGTTCATGTGTTTGACTTTGCTGACACAGACTGACAGTTTTAGTTTTTTTGTTAAAGAGAAAAAAAGTTATATCATAACTTATGATTGCATGTGATGAATGTACCGGTACATATATTTTTTAGAAAGAAAGCATTGAGATTGGTGTTATAATTGCCATCAGCTGATGAATAATTGTCTGATAATTAATGAAATCCGGAAGATTAAGATGATCCGCAACACTACCTCTTTTGGTCTATTTAGTCATGAAATAAATTGATTAATATACTTACTTTCATAATAACCATTAATGAAAGAAAAATGAGCCCTTTTAAGCTATAATTGCTGTCAATGACACAAGCGTTTGAACAAAAATGTTCTGTATTTCTTCTTCTGGTCTTCACAAATTCAACTTCCTGCCGGAGCTGGCCCGGAAGCTGAAACCAGTAGGTTTGCGAGACCTGAATTGGTTTGACTCCCAGCACTATCAGGCATCTTAAATGTCTTTTACCAAACCTATATAAGTATAATTTAAGACACTTATTTGATAAAGTACCCTGAACTATGACCACTTACAGGCCTACTAGTTTCAATGTTTTAGACACCATTTTATTAATTGCTCTGTGATTTACTCTACAATGACTTCTTGAGGTCATGAAGGCTCTCAAAAACTTTCTCCTGCAATCATTTTGTACTTGCATCATGAAACCTGCATGCTCTTATGTATAAGGACTCCCATCATTCCCACATGATCCATCTCTCTTGAACTCAAACAAGAGATTACCCAGTGGGTTAGGATTGCGTTTTATAAGGTTCACTGCTTCAAGATGTTGGACCTTTGGGTAACTCATATTTCCTCCATCTCTTGCTTCAAGAATAACATTTTTCCAGCCTTGCTCGATGTGCTGTTCTAGCCTCGGTCCCATGACAAGGATCGGTCATTTAAATCTGTCAATTTCTTTCTTAAGAAGCTGTCCGAAAACTCGTAGAATATGTTGTAGATTGAAGGAGTTGTTGCTGTCATATCATATGATATAGATAGTCTTGTTCCTATCATGTATTACCCCAGATGCCATGGTTGTGACATATAATACGATTTCGACGATGCCGCTATCTGGTTTAGGTTAAAACATTGTAACATTTGCCTGAAGAGAAGGCTAACATGTTCCCTCATCCATGGTTGATCTCTACGCAGAGTGAGGTCGAAAGCATTGGAATAAATAATTCCCCAATGATTACCACACATACATAGAAAAGAAACTTAGTTCTCTCTTACAACATATTAAACCAGGAATGCCAGTGGAGTGGCATTGCCCCCCCCCCCTCGCTCACGCAGGCATTCTCTTACTAAACTAAACTCAAGAAGAAAGAATAAAAAATTTGAGAGGACTTTTTTTTCTTCTTCTTCTCTCCCTCAAATACTCAAGAGGATCTGTCTAAACAGTTGGTATAAATCCTGGCAACCCACCATGAGTTTTCAATAAACCACCTGAATGGATTCTGACATAGTGCTACAGCCAAACGTTACTCTGCGTCAAGTTCGTTTGCAATGGGAGGCAAGACGGAGAGAGCCAGGAGAGAGTAGGAGAACCCTGAGGTGTTATTTCTGCGTATTGCTGGATGAATAGGGGCCTGTCAAATAAAATTGACCTAATAATCTTCCCAGTTCCTATCTGAAACCTTTTTCTTCTTCTCTCTCCCCTTCTCATTTTGACTTCTTTCTTTCTTTCTCGTACGCGATGTGTATCGCACCCTCCATTCTTCACTGCGCCATTGTCGTTGTGATGGCATGTCTGGGGCTAGGAGACGTCATGGAGCCCCCAGACCTTCGGGGTGTGAAATCACGCCATGACGGCCAAGCCGAGCACCACCCACATCCTCCAAACTGACTGGAACGAGATTGTCTCTCCTCTCGGCAAAGGAAAATAAGCCCAAATGTCTCCGCCTTATTGACTCTGTCATCTTAATATGCAACTTTATAAATGGCACAGAAATTGATTAATTTTTATTGCAATGTTTTTCCAACTGGCATCCATAGAATTGAGCTTCCTCTTATAGACTTATTCTTGTACACTATGCTTCTTTCATTGCCTCGGAAAGATTGATTCTGGCTGTAAGTTATAACAGTGTGTAACTTCATGGAGGATTAGAAGGAAACAAATTTTGTAATGCATGAAAAAAATAATATATAATGTTTTATGCTGGTTGATATGATCTATCGCAAAGAATCAATCAATGTTTCAAACCAACTTACTGAGAGAGAGTCACTATAATATTGGCAATCATAAGTTCCCTTTAAGATGCCGTCATGATGCAACTAAACCCTTTTCATCATAATCCTCTCCCTCCTGTATACGTTGCGACATGTAGCCAGAAATGTGTAACAATTACATATATATCAGACCTCCCAGAAATAATGCTTTTATACCCCCAACAATTATATCTCATCATAAAAGCTTTAAAAAATAAGAAAAGGTGAGGATCTGTTAAAATGACTGGGACTGTGCATGGAACCCTAACAGAAAAGATAGAGAATCAGAAAATGGTTTAGGGAAAACTGGCAACAGTATTAAAAGCCTTGTACACACAGCCTTGCTCTAAATTTATGCTTTTGTGCCTGAACACAAGGGGATTCGGAAACCTGTCAAGCGTTTCAGTGCGCTTTTCAGTGCGCTTTTCAATTTTATAACAAGTATAGTCACGGATCATTAAGATTTCATAAATGGAGTCAACTGGAGTTGGTAATGGAATTTCTTCTGATCGGATCGTGGTGTTATTCGGCCTGCGCACGCTCAATTAAATCGCATGTTTATCCAAAGGATAACAGCATCGTAGAGTGGAGTACGCTACTCGATGAAAATCATATAATTAATTTGACACTTCTGTGATTAGATTCAGTTCAGGTTGATCATATTAATCTGGCTACTTGAAAGTGCAACTGTTTGCTTATAATGTTTACATTTCGGGGCCTTTCAGGTTTAAAGCATGAAAGCTACCTTGAAACTAATTTATGCGATTATGATCCTAATAATTGGATAAGATTCAGAATGTTGGTCTTGATCCCAAACTTTGATTGTTAAATGCCCGCAGACATTAGGATATAAAGAACCTTGCTTATGAATGGTACATGTAGCTGAAAACTTTTTTTTTTTTTTTTACTGCTAAGCCAAGGTAACTTGGAACTGGTGTCCTTAAAAGATGTGTATTTTACCACCAAAAAATGCATAAAAAATGTTAGTTCCTTAAATGGTGTGCACAAACAAAACATTTGTAATACTTAATTAAGGGTGGGAGGGAGGCCAGGGGAGGGGGATTCTAAAATTTGGGTTGGAATCGTCATTCATTTGCAGGAGAATAATACAAATGCTATTTCCAATCATTTCCATACTATTAGGCCTACAACGTGACGGACATGTGCGCTATATAAGAAGCCGCCATTATCATTATTATTATTATTTATTTGATGTTTCCAAATTAAGAACATTTAGGGAAATGATCTATAATGATGGTGAAGTAAAAGCCAAAGAGCCCTCTTCTCTTATTGGTTCCCAATAAGATAAACAAATCAGGATAGAATGGGAAAATAATATCATTTTAAACTTAGTTCGTTGTCTCTTAGGGTCATTGCCTTCCTGCTTACAAGGCACACAGGTTGCCTTCCAAGTTCAACATTGAAACATTCAACTCCCAGAAAGTCCTGGAGCCCCTGCATCTTTCTTCACCCTAAGGCCAAGCTATTTTGCTAACTTTCTCCCCTGAGGGCTGGGCAGGATATTAGGGTTTAGGAAGCAAAACTGTCTCAGGTACCACTGCTTTCTTAAGCCCGTTGTGTGGGCCAGAGAATGGATGAACAAGTAGCAACATACATGTACATAGAGCAGTTTATGGACGCAAACTACATAAAGACACTCTGTATTTTTTCATATTTTGCATGGATGTGAAATTGTATACTCCATTAGGAGGACCTTTTCTTCACATAATATTCTTGTCATATCGTCTTTCATGTTCCTGTCACTCTAAGTTATGAAAATCTCAAGTGCCCTTTGCACTTTTCTTGGTCTTTCATTGAACCAGATGCTTTAATTTATTTTTGATTAACCTTCTTCTCTCTCCTCCTTCCCTCTCCTCCTTCCCTTTCTCCTTCCCTTTCTCCCTCTCTTTCTCCTAGTTCGTGTTTTCTGATTTTATATTTCGCTCTTCTTTTAAACCGATGTGCCTCGACTGTAATGTAACTTGATATAATTGTAGTTGTTATTAAAATTGGTTAGTTTGAAAACTTGCTTACTGCATTAGGGAGTAAGAATGTAGTAATACTCAAAGTGCAGTTATTTGCTGTATTAAAAGGAAGAAGAAGAAAAAAAAATCCATTCACCACATCTGACATGGCAATGTAATTCTGCCTCATTATTGAGGAACTTCCTTTCAACTATATTCATGTTTTAGGGATAAGCATTAACAAATGAAAGATAACACAATATAGTGCTTGCTGAAACACTCTATTTTGCTATATTCTATATTCATGTATCATGGTTTTAGGGATAAGTGTTAAGAAATGAAAGATAAAACAGTAGTGCCTGCTGAAACACTCTATTTTGCATTTAGACTCACAGTAAGACTGTGTAAATACATGTAGTTCACTTTGTTTCTAACTCTGCTTTTAGACATTTGTAAATGATGCTTTGATACTCTTTGAGGCCAGTAAGGTGGACATTTCTTGCTTTTGTATTGTAAATTCTTTTCTAAGTTTTGATCGTCTCTTCAAATAGATTAAACTTGGCATCATCTGCTTTGTTTATACTTGTATTGAATGAAAGTAAGGAACTTCTCCACTGTTGACAATTGTTTGAAGAAAAAAAACGTTTTGAAGTTCATTTTGTTAAGGCGAATTTGCAGTGGAACAGGAAAAGATGCTACAATCATGTAATTTGTGGCTTCTGGAAGTTAGTTTTGGTTCTGATTTGTTGCATTTATTATTCATTATCATTTCTAGTAGTTTATAAACATAGCCCTCCATAGCAATAAGTTACTTTGGATCTCATCTAAATATAATCACATAACATTTATAGATGAATAGAATCTCTCCTCGAAGTGTATATTTTCTTTATGGTAGAACTCATGTGGTGAAATACTTCAAAACAAAGGTTTGCAGAGTGTAGGGAAAGTTCCAGTATGCACCCCTCTTTTAATCCCACCACTAGCTGCTACCTTTGTGGTGGGTTGGGTAACTTTGGTCCCTACCTGGGGTTCCAGCATACACCCCTCGTTAAACTTTTAATCCCACCGATGCTACCATTGTGGAGGGAAGGGTCACTCGGCTACCTACCTGGGGTTCCAGCATGCACCACTTGTTAAAGTTTTAATCCCACAGCTGCCACCTTTTTGGAGGATAGGGGAACTTGGCTCCCTACCAGGGGTTCCAGCATGCACCCCTTGTTAAACTTTTAATCCCACTCCTGCCACCTTTGTGGAGGGTAGTGTCACTTGGCTCCCTACCAGGGGTTCCAGCATGCACCCCTTGTTAAACTTTTAATCCCACTCCTGCCACCTTTGTGGAGGGTAGGGTAACTCGGGTCCCTACCTGGGGTTCCAGCATGCACCCCTTGTGAAGCTTTTAATCCCACTGCTGCCACCTTTGTGGAGGGTTGGATAACTTGGCTCCGGCCCACCAGGGGTTCCAGCATGCACAATGCAAACTTTTCAATCCACTACTGCCACCCTCCAGCTATTAAGGCATCCTGTCAATGTTATTGACATCCCTGGTATCATATTAAATATAGTAGCACATTGATCCTCATTTATTAAATTATCACATGGTCACTCTTATCTGATGTTTTTTATAAATGTATTTTTAATTCATACTAAAGAAATAAAGTTGTGCTTTGATGAAATTCAATTGGAATTGGAGATGATGGTCCTCCTGTGCTAATCGTGAGCACTGGAAGTCAATATACTGTCATTGTTTTGTTGTATCATGATGGTCATCATATCAATTTTTTGTCTGAATGTCATTTGAAGTATTTTTGACACACTACATGGATAGAATCTTCCCCTGGATTTTTAAATTTTTTACATATTTTTGTGGTAGAACTTGTGTGATGAGACCTTTCAACGCAATTTGTGGTAGGTACCTACCTGGGGTACCAGCATGACCCCTTTTCAAACTTTTCAAGCCCACCGCTGCCACCTTCTAGGTAAAAGGCATGCTGCCAATGTAATTGACATTCCTAGTATCACATTGGATAATATAGCACATTGATCTGATGTCATTATCACATTATCACATGGCATGTCACGTCAGCTGTGAAGTATGTCAAGTTTTTGAGGGGTGACAGAGTTGTCAGGGTCAACAGTTTGATGATAATTTTTTGTATCCTTTTCTAACTCCATTGCTATTGCCTTTTGCCTAATATATCGTAGTATTTTTATGGAATTTGTACTTTTCTCAACATTTTCTCAAGTAATTTCCTTTTCTTTCCTCTCTTTATCCTTATCTGGCTGTCAATACATGTGGACACTTATACTCTGTCCTTTCCCTTCTATTCTCTGATTTTCACTTCTCTTCTTAGCACTTTTCTGTGAATGGTGAATGTCATGATTATGGTAATGAGATTGTTGGTGATTTTTCCTATTAGGTCCTGCAAATGATAAGGGTGATAACAAAAATAGACGTAGATTAGCAATCATGGATATATTATTGGAACTGATCAACACTAGCGATCTTAAATCTACACAGTACCAGCTTGAATATCAGGGTAAAAACAGCACTGTGGCCAACTTTGTGTACTCCACCAGCTTTGGCTCCAATCCTGCCAACACAACAGCTTCAAATTTAAACATTATGGTTTGGATTACATCTTTCAAGAGCCCTATAGAAGGCCAAGTGCATTGAGTAAGTGACAAGTTTTATTCTCCCCTGATCCATTTCGCTCTAGATGGTCTAATTTTCTGAAATATGCAAACTATGCGGATAATCCACACACAGACGGAACCAGAGCAAGACGAGAGGGCAGAGAGAGAGAGAGAGAGGAGGCGATGGGGTAGGACGCAGATGGAAAGGGAAAGATGGTGGGATCTAAGATGGATGTTCGTGGAAAAAAGAAGGGAAGAGTGTCTTTAGAAGATAAAGTGAAGATTGAAAGATTGGTTGATGTCTAGAAAATTAGCAGTGTAGGGCGAAATAGGCGAGAAAGAGGGGGAAAACTTGCAAAGATAGGTTATGGAGCAAAGAAAGAGTAACTTGGAAAGACTAAACTCTACTCTAGCTCTCACCAAGACTGCACAGGAAGGCCCGAATTCACAAAGCAAGGTTTGAGCTCAGACCAAGGTTTGAGCTCAAACCTCCTTTTGTTTCGCCAAACCTCCTTTTGTTCTTAACAAACCAGGTTTGAAAAAACGCGTAAAACGCGTCATATGACATACGAAAACCAAGGTTTGTCGACAAACCTCCTTTGTGAATTCGGGCCTAAGAGTTTAACGAAGGTTGTTGTGTTGTTTTCTATGAAAATTTAACACAGATCTATGCATAGAGAAGGATGATGATGTTCTTGGTATATACATTTATCATGTATTTTAAGTACCGGTATAGGAAATAAAGTTGTCAGGGTTAGGAATAGAATGAGGTGTGATCGATGGAGAAAAATGGTGCCTGCCAAAGTATGAACTAGGTCATTATCAAGAACTCTGACCTACTTTTCATGCAGATTTATTCTATACAACCTTGAATATGATCTGGTTAAGATATACATGCATGAATACCATCTTTCCACCCCCTCCTCACCAGCACCCCCTCACCCGCTCTCCCTCATCGTACATCTCCTGATACATCATGGAGCCACATAATCTCCTGCAGCCAGGGAGCTGAAATCCCCTGATGGTTTAATTGAGATCATCCTTCTTAAGTGTCACACTACACTAATCCTAATTGGGGAATGGGATTAAGTCTTTCTACACCAGTAGCTTATAGTGCGCATGTATGGAGATGGGGTCTTTGTAAAAAGGGAATGTGCTTTGCATCAGCAGGAATTTGTGTAATGATCAACGTCATGATGATACATCATTTTATCTCTGCTTAAACTTAAAGGATAGTAGAACTTCATAATCACAACTTATTCAAAATAAATTTCTCAATATGGTTCAAGAATTTTATGCCTGATGGAAAGAGGTAGTCACTATTATGCTTAACATAGTTTTATGCTGTACTAGGCTACTAGCCAAGTCCCCAACCCCTCCCCCATTTTTGATTTTAATTTAAAAAAAAAAAAAATAATAATAATTATTATTTTTTTCTTCAAAAGTATTAAATTCTTGACATTGATGTACTGGATAAAGTGAGCCTGTTTGAGTCTGCTATTTGCTCAAAGACAAGCAATCTCTGTTTTTGTGATAGTTTAGGAGGGGGGGGGGGATCAAATTTTCCAGTAAATGGAACTGTTCCTTTAAAAAAAGTTAAATGTCTGTGAGGATTAGCAGCCTATTATTTGTGCATGTCTAGCTTGATTGCTCAGGTTTTTTTTGCAGTCTGGAAGCCTCCTCAATTTGTAGGTAATCAATCTGCTGTGACGAGGGATAAATAAACCTTCCCCCTTTTCTATAAATAGGGCATGAAGACCCATCATTACTTTCAAGTAATCAGAGTAGGCTTATAAATATGTGGATTCTTCAGACTCATGTAAGCAAAATTTTACATCATCTAAGGATCAAATGGTCCTACCAGTGTAATTTGTCTACAGATACACTTTAAATCCAACAGGAGAAAAACTAAGACCCCGTTCTCATTCACTTCGTTGGAGCGGTCTAACTAAGACCCGTTCCTCAGGAGCAGTTCTTAGGTGAGTGAGAACGGTCAAAGTGGTCCAGGAAGTGGACTTCTGGACCGCTCCAGAAGACCACCTCGGGAGGTGGTCTTGAGGAACGGGTCTTATTAAGAGCGGTTTGGACCGCTCTAACGTGCAATGTGAACGGAAGCGTACTTTGACTGGAAGTGAGCTAGTGACGTTCCATGCAAAACATGTAGTATGGTACATACGGTTTGTATTCCGCGCGCGAAAAAATTGACCTGCTGACCTGAGCTGCCATAGCAACAAGACCACTTTGACTCGTGGAGCGGTTTGAGCCATAAAAAACTGCTCGGAGTGTGAACGCTCGCAAACTGTTCCTCAAGACCCGTTCCTCTGGAGCGGTCTAACTAAGACCACTTTCAAAGTGAGTGAGAACGGGGTCTAAGGATCAAATGGTCCTACCAGTGTAATTTGGCTACAGATACACTTTAAATCCAACAGGAGAAAAACTTAGACCGCTGTTTAACTTCTCTTTTTCTCAACTCAACTGTAGATCAAGCTTTAGCCCAGTGTTTTGTTAAAATTATAGTAAAATATGGGCAAATTGGTTTTGATGATATAAATCGTAATGTAAATAAAAGTTTAGAGAAGGGGCACAAGTGGTTGTGGGGGGGGGGGGGGGAGGGGGGTGAGGAGTATGCTATTTAATTGAATTGCCTTTTTTACTATGTGCACAAACCGGCTTTCTCGCCACGTGCAGTTACAGTTATCTGTGACAAAAACTAAAGCATGATGCAAGGAAGAAGTGCATTGATTTCTGTCACGAAGGGAAGGAATATGTACTATAGACTGATGTCTATCAAGTTTCCCCTTTAGAACTCTTTATCCTCATTTGTCTCTGAGGGATTTCAGTCTAAAGATACAAGGTCCATGACTTTATAAGTAGGTTTACATGACAGTCCTTTAACTTTAAGTTTAGGCTGTGCTTTTGAACTTTGAAGATATGTTGTAGTTAGGTACCGTATGGACACACTTGTTAGAAAACTATACCGGTAAGAGATTTTTCTCAAAGTTATAAATCAGGAACAACCAGAGAGTAGTGTGATAACTCTGAGCAGGGGCGTAGGTATCCTCACTCGAATGATGTGCATGTCGAGGAGATGCAATTTACTTAGAGGTTACACCAGCTTGGAAGTTGTAGTTCAAATGACTGCTTGCATGCTCAGCTTGTAGTTTTAAACTTTCATTTATACTTGGTGTTTTGGTGCCGTCTCAACCCTCATCATCATTGATGGACCATGGTTGATAAATCAATTAATTATATCACACTGATGGACATTATTTATGTTTAAAATATGATATAGAAATCAATATATCAAATCAAATCAAATTTTAGATTTTAGAAACTTACAGATTTAAACAACGACAGTCCCGTGTTAACATAGCTCATGTTTGTCCGTGGGCAACAAGATGAATAGAGCTTTAATAGTGGGTGGAGACGGACATCTTCAACATGGATATTCAATTCAAAAAAGATAAAAGAGTATGTGGAAGTCTAATTTGTTTTGCAGATTATGTTGGCTTGCTTTATTCTTATCATCCCAAACAGTGAAAGAGATGGATAAACAACACCCAGTTTAATCAAGGCTAGTGTCTCCTCAGCAGTTGGGCAATATGAAATATAGGTTTCATAATTCAGGAGTTACATGTCTTTCAAAAATGTATATATTTCATATTTTTTTTTACCTTGTCATCATCTAGTCTTTAGTATTGACTAATATTTTAAGAGTTACATGTACATGTATTTTTGTAAAATTACATACTCTACTCTTTCCTGTCAATAAAATTTGTTATTTTTAGATTTTGCAGATTTATAAATGTACATGTATAGGTACATGGTTAGAAGTTGACAATAATTTTTATGTGAAAAGTATTGTATAGAATACATTCCACATCAAAATTATTGACTTTAATTTAACCTGCAAATTGAATTGAATTGCCATTTATTGTCCATTCAGGAATGTTGTTTTCACTGGTTTTACAATCATTGTACATGAATAGCAAAAAGTAAGCAGTATTACATTGAGATATAATTATTGTTATCCAGAATGCATGAATTAATATCAGTGAAAGAAAGGCAATTTTCATTGACACATATGTGTCTGATTTATTGGTTTATTTCAAAACATTTCTATTACCAAATTCCATTGACAGCTCACATGAGCAACGTTCAAAGGCCCCAATCCGAAACTGAAGCTGTGGAAATCTTTTTGCATCCATGCATCACAGAGTTTGGCATTCCTGAACGTTTATTACAATAAAAAACAATAACAAGATGGCAAGCACATACGAAAGTCGAGTAGGCATCATATATATATAATAGATAGAATAGAAAGGTTTTATTGAACAAATTCCATCGTCGCAGTCTTACAACTGAATTGCCATTGGAATACAATTTAAAAGTACATGTATTTACAAGTTAAAAGTACAATAGTCTTAGGACTATGACCTAATATATATAAAAAATATCATATTAAAACTCTATATCAAAATTTAATTAGTATGGAAAGAAAGAAGGGGTGAATGAGGAATAGGAGCAAGGAGCAAGAATCAACAAAAGGTGAGAAAGGAATGAAAGGAAAAGAAAGGAAAGGTAAGTAAGAGGAATATATCAAGAAAGATGAGGTGAAAAACATGTGTAATGAGCCTTCTATTAATTAACTTTAAAATGTACAGATCCTCATGGCTTGTACTAACAACCAATATATAAAACATGTATACAAATTATTATACTAAACTTTTGACTGGAAACATCAAGTATTGTAGTATTGTAGTTATGAAACTTCTCCAGGTGGTCAAATTCAAACATAGTACAATTGTGAAATTAAGTATGATCAAAGATATCAGTCGTGCTAAACGTACAGTGAATTAAAAAGATTTAAAAAGATTCGAGGCTAGTGAATAGAAAGTCTCGAAATAGGCGGAGGAGGACATTAGGATTAGATTACAGTGTAAAGATTAAAGCGTTCCAGTAGGAATTTAAAAAACAAGCAACCTGCATGCTATTTATACTGTCCATTTCTTTTGAAATTCATTTCATTGTAATAACTATTTAAATTTGAGTGTAATCAATAATCATAATTAAGTCATTCATCAAATAATGTTTCACTCGGAATGACGATTTATCAGCCTAACAAGAAAAGGCAGAGCACTGTTTCTGAACCTTTCCGTTCTGCATTTGATTTCTCTCAGTCTATTGCTACGTCGGAGACGTTGGTTTTGTGCTTCAGGCAACCAGTCTTTGAAGTTTCTTTGAAGCGATTCTGCGAATTTTAAGGATAGTTTGTCCCTTCTTTCACTCAGTGTTGCAAGCTCAGTCTTTTGGAGGGCATTTCTGTAGCTCACATATTGGTCAGAGAGAATTATGCGAAGAGCCCTTTTCTGGATCATCTCTATGTTATTGCTTTGCTGCACGGTGATACCAGAGTGCCACAGAGGTACGCAATACTCCAATGTAGGTCGTATGTACGAGGTATATACTGTCAGCAAATCTTTCCTTGGAGCATTAAAGCGCTTCAGAGATCTAATCAAATAGAATTTCCTCGACGCTTTCTTGATGATTTCGTTCACATGACTATTCCACCGGAGGTTGGCCTGGATAATAACCCCAAGCAATTTCAACTCCTTGACTTCTTCAAGAACATTGTTACACAGCTCAATGCGTGGAGAGGTGATGGCCGCTCGTGCAAATGACACTTGCATCACTTTGCACTTTGCTGGATTTAGTCGTAGTTGAGTGTCGTCACACCACAATTGGAAATCAGTTATTGCTGTTGCGATTGCGCTTTCATCACCCATCTTGCGACTCTCGGCTATAGTCAGATCGTCTACATACTTCCATCTCCTGGCCATCGGCGTTGTGGCAAGAGCATCGTTTATCAACACCAGGAAGATGAGGGGGCCAAGTCGGGTTCCCTGTGGCACACCTCCACTAGGCATCAAGGATGTTGACAGAACACCATGGTATCTCGTCACCTGTACCCTTTGGTGTAAGAAACTGCAAATCCATGGGAGGAGTGCTGGACGGGTACCCATTAGGTGAAGCTTGCTAACAGCAATGTTGTGGTTCACTAAATCAAATGCCTTGGTGAAGTCAGTTATCACCATAGTTGACACGGTCTGTGGCTTGTCTGCGTTACTGTGCAAGAAATGTAGCAGGTCAACAAGGTAGTGGGTAGTGGAGACACCTTGTCGGTTGCCAAACTGCTGCTTGTCGATTCCTTGACAGATGTCAGCCAGCACCCAACGATAGACATATAGTTCGGCCAATTTCGCAAAGTGGTCAGTTAATGAGATAGGCCGAAGTTTGTCAATAGTTGGTGGAGATTCTTTGGGGACTGGACAGACAATTGACTTCTTCCACTGCATAGGGACTACTCCTTCGAGCAACGATTCATTGATGACATCACAAAGTGGGGAGCTCATTTCTACAGCAAATTTACGAATAAGTTTGGCAGAGATCTTATCAGGGCCACTACTTTTCCCAACTTTGATTTTCTTAAGTTCTGAGTAGACATTCCAAGGTTGGATACGGGGTAAACTGTTCTCCGGTAAGGGTTGGAATGCTGGAAGTACTTTGGCTTCGAGTGAAGGAACATCAGCTGAGATGTTGACGAAATGCTCGTTAATAGCATTTGCAATTGCCTGGTTGTTTGTGACATCAAGCCCAGGAACCTTTATATCAGGAATTGACAATGAGTTTGTTGCTGCGATCTTTATGAATTTATACCAGGAACTTGGATTCTCAGTTTTTAGGTTTTGAATGCGATCTCGGTAATAATGTCTTTTTGCCTTCTTTATTTCCCTCTGGACCTTGTTTCTAAGCCGGGACCAATCCTGTTTACAGGAGTGGAAAGCGAGTTGTCTTTCATGGATCAGCTCTTTGACTTTTAATGTGACCCATGGCTTATCTTTGCAATGTACCTTAATTTCCTTGGAAGGGAGATAGAGGTTGATCGCTGAGTTGAGATCACTGTAGAAAGCTTCACACTTTGCGTTTGCTCCATTCGCATTATATACTGAAGACCAGTCATGATGGACGATCCAGTCACCAAAGCATCTTATGTCCGAATCCCGCATTGGTTGGATGGTTTTGTGAGAGGTTAGATTTCTGTGTCTTACTTGGTGGGCTTTTTCATGTAGATCCAGCAGCTACTGAATGTTTAGATTTTGGCAGCTTGGTTGCTTGCTTGCGGTGGCACTAATGCAACAACCCGGGACTCTATGTGCTAAGGGAAACGTGGAGAAATCCATCTACCTTGGAAAGTACAATCACTCTGTAAATATGCAAGCCTTTTAACAATCCAAATTTGAAATAGCAAACACAGTGTCATAAACTAAAGATGAATCCCGAAGGGAATACAGCAATGTAAACAACCAGCAAGTGGAATGGGCGGAGTGAGGGAGGGGTTCAGATGAGGGCCATACAGCTCCGCTGTTTATACCTGGTTCTTGTTCACATGAAAAATATAATATCGTTTTCTAATCGCGAAGATGTACCGTGGGTCTATGATTGATTGGATATATCTATGTGTAAATTCATAAATGTTGCTCCCAAATATTTTCTTATCTACAATTTAATTAAGGATTATGTATTTATATGATTGAACATTTATTTTAACTCAAAAAACTATCCTTTAAAATATGAGAGTATTGGGCCTATGTATTAGAATTGTCTTTTTGAAGTATACTTCAGAAGAATATTTTTAAAGGCCTATGTAGAGGTATTGATACTGGTCCTGTAGTTTTTTTGGGGGGAGGGGCTCTCTAGAATTTTAAAGGGGCCAACAGCCCCAGTCCCCCCCCCGCCCCCCCCCCCCCCCCCCCCGCCCCCCGTTGGCTTCACTGCAGCACTGATGCAGTTCAGAGAGAGTTAATTGCTCTTCAGAAAGTAACATTCCCTTGTCTATAACACGGTACAGCGTGTGAATGGGGTCATGACAGGACAGGCCGACCCCATGCATATAGTTCTAGGTTGTATACAAATATTTATGAAGCACCATATCTTGGTAAATACATGATGGACTGTGACCTCTGTAGAGAATGTATGTAAACATTTCTTGGAGAAAGATGAAGACCCTTTTCCAGAAGTACAGTTACATTTCCTTGGTGGGATTGCTCTGATGGGCATTTTGGGTGATGCAAGTACCCCCCCCCCCCCCAAGTATCAAGTATGATCTAGATGTATGTAGATATAGGTTTGATTGACCATGAACCTAATTGAACCCAATGCCAGTGACTTTGTTGGGTATGTCTTTTATGAAGTGAGATGCAGACAATTCTACATATATTAATTATCTTTAATCATGAAGATCAGTATGAATTGATGAAGTAATGCTATCTATAGTGCTGAGATGGTAGTGGAGAAATAGTATGTGTAGTGAATTAGAGTGTGAATTAAACATGATTCCAATTTAAGATGATATTAATTTGTATATGAGGAAAAAAGATATTCCCTGAGCAATATGTAGTGAATTGCTTGGCAGATGTGACCAGTTAAACTTAAACTTAAACTTATAGGTTGTCTGAAGTCGTTAGTTACAAAGTTCATTCAAGAATGTAGCCTGAATGTACATGGATGTGACACTTTCAAGATTTTGTATTTCTTCATCGTCATTCTTATATGGATCTACCATTCGTGCTTGAGTTCAGTAAAAGAACTGGAATGATTGTCGTAGGAAGAAAGAAATGTATATGTGGCAATATAAAAAAGATAAATGTCATAAAAGACATGATTGTGATTATGGTGATCAAATCTTGATGTAGTACAAAGCCTTTCTAAAGGAACCCATCCATCAACTGCTTTCACTTAACTGTAACATCATGCAAGATGTTTATGTTTCAAGCTGATACCAACCCATAAATCTTATTGAATGTATCTGCCACGAGATCTATCTTCTGCCATTCTCAGGCCATAGAAAGAAAGCCACTGGTTATAAAGCTCTCTGAGCCTGCGAGCTCGCTGCGTAATCCATCATACGCCATACCGGTCTTCTCTTTTTACCCCAGAGCGTTTGGCTAGTACCTCTAGTGTTCCATCGATGATCCTTTTTCACTTAGGGGGAGATGTGGAAGTGTGATCTAGTACGCCAGCCTTTGTAGGGGAAGGAAGAAATGATGAATCTGTGTTCTGTTGTGAATTGATAAATTTTGTCTTGATCTTATCATCGGCTGGGCAATATATCAGGATTTGGTCTGTCCCCGTGCAAATCCGATGTATAGCCTCACTTCCATGCCCAGTATCTTTTGAAATTTTCCTTATGAATTATTATTTTCTATCCAAGACATTTTTATCTTTAATTGTCAAGCGCTGTAGCAGCTACCAAGACTGAGATTTGAAACTATATTTGGTAGGCTTGACTCAATAGGATGTCCTATTTTGATATTGACACATCCTCTAACTATATAGGTTATACTGGGAATATACTGAGTTATACTGAGCCTTGAAACTGAGCTACTTAGGCCAGACTGGTCTCAAACTGATTGTACACCCTCCACTTACAGCACTGACATGATGAACAAAATCTGAAGTATTTTAATTTTCTTTAAAATATTTTTTCTCTTTTATCTTTCAGAGACCTGAGTTATAACCAGCTGGTGAAAATTGACCGAAAGGTATTCCGTGGAGCTTCATTACTCAGGGACTTGTAAGTATAACGATTAGTTTACTCAATTCAATTTGAAAATGAAACAAAAGGAATGAGAAGAAATGAGATACAGATGGAGAAGCAAAAGGTACATGTTCGAAAGATATCATTTATGAAAACTAAAATGTTCAATTAACATTTATAGGACAGAGGAGTGACAAAGATGTCAAATTAGTACATGTAATATGATATTTTTAACATGCTAGATGTCATCTCTCCCCTTTTGTCCCTCCTCTTTCTCACTTTTTCTCTTCTTCCTCTTTCTTTCTCTTCTTTTTCTTTCCTTTCTCTCTTTCTCAACTATGCAAAGCCCCCCCTTTCTCTGGCTTCTTTTCTGTTTTGCAAGGCTAACCAAAATGCATTCACCAACTGTGGAATAGTGAAAGAGAAAATGTTACCTCCCAAATCCAATAAAATGTTACTTTCCCCTGCCTCAAATAGATCAAAATACAATTCAGCCTCTTCGAAGAGATTTAAAAGAGGGGCTTATGTACATTAGCACATAAGCATACATAATTAAGCAGTATTGATGCCATTATTGGCGGGACCTACCCTGTAATTACCTTCTAAATATTGATATTCTGCTACTACCCTTATCTTGCATACAATGTGATTAAAAGGTTTAGGATTTACCGGTGCTTGATATTTTACAATAAGGAGGGCTCAGTTCCACCAGCATACATACCAAACAATGGGAAGACATAGCAATTAGTATGATATACTTGCGTCATGCAAATTTGCGATTCATGTAAGGTTGCAAAGAGGTACCTAGGAAAGATATCTTAGCATTCCAAGGACATTCTTAAATAGATTTTCATCACTGCATGTCTGTGTGGTCATTCCCGGCTGAAGTCATATGATTCCATGATTGATATGAAAGGGGACCAGTCGCTCAAAATATCTGTCCCTGAATTCTGGGGTTTGTCAGTATGTAAATTTCAAAGAATTATCTTTAAATATTACTTCTTTAAAGAGGTATTTTGATGACTAGTTCCTTTTAAATATATTAAGGCCCCTGTCATGGCATCTTCAAATCAAGGTTTCCGTGGAAGTTACCATTAATATGGCAACATTTACATCAATGGTAGGTTTTATACAACAGGGCCCTCACTGAAGTTTTAACCTCCTTCCCATTAATTCATGATAATGGGTTAATTAATCTCAATCAGGATTAATGGAATAAACATTTCAAAGAATGTATCAGCAGTATGTTTGACATTATTCAAGATTAATTGAACTCTGCACTTTGAGTAGTCCAGATTACCTACGACTTTTGTGAGCGGAAGACCATTTATGTCACATTTCTCTTTCAAACATAACAAATAATTTTATAAAAGATTACCTCCTATTTATCACAACTATGTAAATGTTGATCCCTTGAAAGCAAATTAATCATACTCTTGAATAGAAGAAAAGTTACTTTTGTTATCATCACTGTAAGAAACTATTATGTTTTAATCTGATGGGAGTTCCCAGATATATGCTTTACAAACCTTTCTACATTTTGTTTCCGTTTGTTTTGTTTGATTTATGTCCATAATCGAGCTACACAGTTTCTTGTAGAGAGACAGGAACAAAGGAAAATAGACACAATAGAATGACTTGAAATAGGGGATATACAGAAAAAGGGTGAGAGTGGGAGGTGGGGGGGGGGGGGGGAATTGAGAGAGGGAGAATAAAAAGGAAGGAGAGCGATTTATCATAGAAAGAATGAGAGAGATATATATGTAACCCCAACTTATGTCAACGCCATGCCCATACACCATTAGTTTAAAGTCTTCCTTGATCTCAAAAATATGAATTTTAAACAAAAATTTAGAATAAATTAAGTGGGAAAATGATATGATGTATATTTTTTTCTTTAAAAATAAAAATGAACTGTGCATGATAATACCTTTATGATGTAATAGTCCTTTGTATTTTTGCTATGTAGTTTAATGTTTTCAATAATTTTTTCATTAGAATGATGCCATGGTTGTATCAATCGCAATGTCAATTGTCAATTAACAACTGTCTAAGATGATGATTATTGAGAAATCATTTTATTAATCCACTTTTGTTTACTCTCTTCTCCAGGCGGTTACACAACAATCAAATCCTCTGCATTATGAGTGGCTCCTTCAGACCTCTCAAGCTCATTGAAACTCTGTAAGTATCCAATGATATTAACCCTTTACCTACAGATAATGGGTGGCTACTGTATTAAGCATATGGGAATGAATGCATTCGGTAATCAAGGGGTTAATATTAAACCCATTCTCCCAAAAGACAACCTGTATCTGAGCTTCATCATCTCCCCATAGTATGTAACCTACATGTGTACATTACGGTATTGCCATGTATATACCAACACCATCAGACTTTGAGGAACATTCCAACACTATAGTGAGTCACTGCTCATGCTGTTTCTACTTTGTAATCATGGTAATTGTTTCATTATCCTAATGGGCTGGCGATTATACCAAGCTCTTAAATAACCTTCTCCCAAATACACATTGCACATAATCACCAAACATAACAGAAGGGGAATGTACACATATCCATGTTCACTCCAATTCATTGGACTGCATTATCTTGGAATCCACCACTCTCACACATTGCATCAACCCCTCACCAGAGTATAGATTTCAAAATTGTTTATTTGTGCGACATTCACATGAATAAGAAGTGATTGATGGTTAGGCAAAATGTCAATCGCTTGAATGTTATGATTTTGATTACTTGTATTTGTAAAGCATAATGCTATGATAATGTTCATCATTTTTTGGCCTTTAAGAACTGAAAATGGTGAGATGGATTATGATTGGGGAGTGCGCTTTTAACACTTATTTATTCATTTCCAGTTTTATTAAAATAAATAAATAAATAATGATTGGGGAGTGCGCTTTTAACACTTATTTATTCATTTCCAGTTTTATTAAAATAAATAAATAAATAAATAAATAAATAAATAAATAAATAAATAAATGTATGCTTGGGAACTGAAACATGTTCAAAAGAATGAGCTGAAAGTGATATCTTGCTGTAAAAATGCAGGATGATTTTTCTGAAAATGTTTTCAGTTGATTTTAAAGATTCCATTAAGATGTTTCTTTCACACTAAACACAATCACAAACAATTTCAAGTAATCAACCTGTGACAATTTTGATAGGTGTGTGAACATCACCTATTTCGATGTGTGAACATAACAATGACGTTATGTAATACGATCATGATGATGTAGGTAATACAATATGGCAATGAAATAACTCTGAAGTTATTTCTTTTAAAGTTTTTACAATCTTGTCCCCAGTTCTCCGTTACTTTTTCCAAATGAACATTTCAAAGCTATGGGAACATACCTTTCAAAGCTGTGGGAACACACCTTCCTCAGTTCCACCCCCGAATATGATCCATATCTCATTGAAACGACCCGGGAATGATGGGAGAAACCCCATTGTTTATTGACGGAAATCAATTGATTAGAGTGGAAGGATAGGGATGTAATTAAGGCAGTGTTATAATGATATTTCACAAAGGACATATTGACTCCCATATTGATTTAAAAGAGCGAGCTCTTAACTTAATGGTAATTCAATTTCGAGACTGTCGTTGTGCAAACAATAATTGTAATATAGCAAATTAAAGGAATAGGATGTTCACATTTGAAATTTCACATGTAGTGTATGTACATGTATTGCATTAAAAACTTAATTGAATGAAGAACTTTGCTTCAAGCAAGACACAATTTAGACAAGATCAGTAGTACGTGGTCCTAGTTGATGATAGTAGAAATTCTAATTGCATTTGGTTGTTACTGCTGTATCAAAAAGTTGCAGTTGTAATGTCCTTTCCTTAACCATTGAATTTTACTGTATAATAAAAGAGTAGGAAATGGAGCTACTTTGTTAAATATCCGAGTGCATAATGGTCATAAGATTGAAATTTCTTTTTTTTTAAATTATATCTTTGTCCATTTCCCAGTTTACCTATTCCGTTGTGTACCCAGTGTATACTTAGAGGCATATGCTTCAAAGTGCATTTTAGTTTTGGAATACAACCTTTTGAATTACTGCATTGCAACACTCCTACTTTGTTCATATCCATTAAATAAAAATGAAGACTTGAATAATTGAGAAGGGACAGGGTGTGTTTGCTGTTTTTTTATTTTCATGATGCGTAAAATTTTGTCCCGTGTTTAATGGTATCATCATCTTCATTTCAATTAAAATGCTAATTCTGGATAAGATGGGAATATGGTCCAGTGAATATATCCGCTAGAAGGCTCCCGGTCTATCCTTTTAACCTTCAAGGAGACAAATTTCAATAAGTTCATTACGAGGGCACGGTCTAATTTGTGCGAGTTATCTCATTCATCGACTTACGAGTCTGTCTAGCTCTCTCTCCGTGGAAGGTAATCGATAGGTCAGAGAGTTCTGGGATATGAGAGCTGACAGAAACATGGATAATTGGTTCCATCGGTGACCTGTCTGAAGGATAGATCAATTCATGATCATTGTTTCACAAAAATGATTAAAGCAGTTTACTAGAAATATGAAATTTTAATTTATTGACAAAGCATGTTTTTTCTTGTCATTTTACCATTGATGTACATGGTATTATACCAGTATGTGACAAACTTTACCCCAAAAATGTTCTTGAAATAAAAAACGTTGATAAAAATAGATTTCTAGATTTTTCTAAGGTTTAAACTCTCCTTTAATAATAAAACAAAGAATCCAATTGAAAATGGTGCAATAATCCCTTTTTCTTAAAGAGGAACCATTAATCTTAAGTTTTCGCAGAGGGTTTTGCAATGGTTTTTGCAATGGTGATGATGATGTTATTTTCTTCAAAATATTTTGAAAAGCAATACAAGGAAATGCATACTCGCACAAGAATTCATCATGTTTCTGTCTCAATTTTTGTTTCTTAGATATCTGAATGACAACAATTTGACAACGCTCAGCAGTAGCAGCTTCACACATATGAGTTTCCTCAAACAACTGTAAGTTGATTATTATTATTTTTTAAAATTTGCTTATATACTTAAAAAGTATATGATCATTATAAAGAACAAAAATATGTATATGTTTCAGGTTATGACTTATGAAAATGGTTTACAGTATTTTGAAATCTGTTTGAATTTTTATGAAATGAATATATGCTTTTATACTGGTATTAAAAAAAAAAGAGTCTTCCAAACTTCTTTTGTAAATTTTAAAGAGTTGAAAATATTGATTGTCATTCTAGCTATCCTTTAATCAAGTAGTTATAAAAGCTGACAATTATTTAGTGGTGATATTATTAGAATTTGAAGCTTGTCCTACCTGAATGGTAAGAATCTGATATATTGAGAAGAAGTGAGATTGAGTGAAGAGATAGTTTACTTCTGTAGTGTCTTGTTTTCACTTTTTGCTGTGTCAGAAAAGAAAAATATATATATTCAGCATCACTGTTTGATGGGAAATTTGAAAGATATGGCATGCTTTTCATTCGTTTGAGATGTATCACTGTACTCCGTGAAATACGATTTGATACATGTTGTATGCACTGATCTAATTCAGATTGTAGAATTAATGGATATGTGTTTGAGGTGTCTTATTCACTTACAATATCATGACATATGATTTGATGTTGTATGCTCTGAAGTCTGAACTAATTCAAGCGGTAGATTTAATGGAAATGTGTTTGGGGTGTCGTATTCACTTACAATATCAGCATTGAAGTGTGAACAATGATTTTATACTGAAAGGTTTCTTCTGCAAATCTCTTTTCATGAAAATATACCTCCTCAAACGTCTTGTCTGTTTTCTAAGCATGTGATGGGTAACCACTATTTGTGTTGGGTAATTTAAGCATCTCTCGGATACATACATCAACGTCTTCTCTTGCAGATCAATCTATATTTGTTTCCATTAAGGCTGTTGTCATGTTTGACTTAAATTTGAGAACATGATCTGTTTCACGTTCAATATTATTTGAGGAGAGGAAGATTTGGACACGCTATGTTTGATGTTTCAAAATTATGACACTTTCTAAATCAATCTATACATGTATTTGTTTCCATTGAGCCTGATGTCTTGTTAGAGAACAGGATGTTTCATGTTTAATATTTATCTAGGAGAGGTAGATTTGGACAAATATGTTTGATGTTTCAAAATTATGACACTTTCTAAATCAATCTATATTTGTTTCCATCAAGGCTGATGTCATGTTCGACTTAACTTAGAGAATATGATTCTGTTTCATTTTCAATATTTATCGAGGAAAGGAAGATTTGGACATGCTATGTTTGATGTTTCAAACCTATGACACTTTCCGAATGTTGATGGGAGATAAAATTGAACCTCAAATGGGAAATGGAAATGGATGATAAACAATATTGATTTTTATGTCGAAACGTGTCAAAATGCAAATTACATTTACAGAATAATGGTAGTTATGAATTTCAGTCAAGGTAGGAAATAAGTGAAAGTATTAACAAAAAAGTTTGAATGTAATTTTATATTGAACTACTTTGAGGAGAGTTTTGACAATGTTTTGAATCACAGTGAGTTAGAATACAACATGATTCTCCGAAATCATGTAAGTTTAGATACAAGTACTTTTGCATTTGATACATTTATGGTAATGCATGTGTAGTGATTTAGGTTTAGAAAACTTAGATGCACCGAGAAAAATAAACTTTCCATCAAAAATCAATGGCCATGATCAACACTGCGTACTACCGTTAAGGCCATAAGAATCTAATTTAGAATGTCATATCAGTTCTTGCATGTAGTGAGATAGTAATTCTCATTTCGACTTTTTTGTAAGCACTCTTCTACAAAATAAAAAGAAAAGGAAATAGATACAAAGACCTATGATGTTTACAATGTAGCTAAGAAAAGATCAAGGGAATAAATAAAATTTCAATGCCACCTCCGACTCTGATGGGGATTTTTAGTTGTCTTGTTCAGTTTTGACGTCACCGAAACCATATCCTAATTGGACGGGGACGAAGGGGTTAGGAGAAGTGATGAAAACGAGTCGGTGAATGAAGTCACATGATAGTCCTGTTGAAAATTGCTCCATGCGATAGTAGGATAGATACCTGTTCAGACAAAACACTATTAGCTTGGTCACGGTCACCGACCTTTGATTGCGGTGTAACACCCTGATGACTGAAGTGGAGAATACCGTACTTGTTTTAAATGCATGGGAAAAACGTGTAGCAACTGATCAGTAAAGACATTCATCTGATAAGTGCGTGCTCAAGACGGAGAAAATTGTATTTTTCATTTCACCAGTTGGAAACAAAAGTCTTAATGGAAACTATAGTAATCTCTATAGGATGAACAGTCTTGCTGAATTAAAAAATAAACAGCATGGAAAACAGTGCACACAATTTTGGAATTGTTTTGTCAGATAAAGGAAGCAATGATTTTTTAAATGTGCATACATTGTGTGCGGGTAAGCCTGAATCCAATGACCGGGGTAATAATATACTTATCTGTAAAGCGCTTTGAGAGGGCCTCCGGTCCTGAAAAGTGCTATATAAGAACGAGCTATTATTATTATTATTAAGGAGGACTTGGATTAATGTATTCTAAGATCTAAATGACATAAAGCTAAAACATGTGGGAAAATTGGCTAAAATGATTATTGAATACATATATTTCCAGGTTTATTCAAAATTGTGTTGATTTGTCTTCACTTAAAAATGAAGGAGAAAGAATTAAAAGAGGGAATAGACTTTATATTTGAGGTGGCTAAATCATGAGTTCAAACTCACTAGAAATAGAATGAAAACAAGAACTGAAACTGGATTTTTGTGTATTCAGTTTGTTATGAGCATGAGGACAAAGTATGCTACCATCAGTCTATGTTACCTTTTGACTTGGGTAGTATTTAATCAATGGGATACAATTTAATTTTTGTATACCACATATAGCATGTATTTGTTCATAGAATCTAGCCCAAGTTACATTCAGCTTCTTTAATATTCAATAGGTTAAGTTGATGCTGTGGTCAGCAAAGTTTTGATAATTTTCACTTTTAAATCTCAAACTTGTTTTTGTCTACTTCAGGAGACTTTCCAAGAATCCATTGGCTTGTGACTGTCATCTGAGTTGGCTGGCTCTCTGGTTAAGACCCCACATCCATCTTGGTCTCTTCACCACCTGCGAGACCCCTCGACAGCTTCACGGACTCAAGGTGGCTGAACTACAAACAAGTGACTTCAGATGTACAGGTAAGATTGATAATAATACTGATGATGACGGTGATGATGTTGTTGATGATGATGATGCTGATGATTATAATGACAGGTTGGCTTGCTCTTTTGTTTAAGACCTCACATCCATTTTTGTCTATCTACCACCAGCCTCAAGTTCATGGAATCAGGGGCCCCCATATGGCGCATACATGAACCCCACTCTTAATTTTGTTTGAGGCCTAAAAAGTTTAAATCATAACTATGATCTTTAATGAAAACAAACAAAAACATTTCAAATCAATTGCTTATTAACCATAAGGCCTAAAAATAAAAGACGTTGTATTGCCCTTTAGGTGCCAAATCATGGGTCGGTTGGTCGGAAATCTTTTTTAAAATTTAAATACTTAATTTTTTGGGGGTAGTCCCTCTTTTTTGCTCATATTTCTCAGTTTTAAATGCTTTATTACATATTTTTGTATTCATTAAACATTTTTTTTTTAAACGTTAAACAAAAAAAAAACAAAAAAAAGCTGACCATAGATTTCAAGATTTTGGAGGTCGGTAGCAAAGGGCAATACAACATCTTTTTTTTTAGGCCTAAGATGAGTTCCTTTTCACCTATGAAATTGTTGCATTAAACTGGAAAGCCAAGTATTACTAGTATTTGTCTGCATGTAGCGATAAGTAGGATAATTTGAAAACAGACTCTACGGTGTATATCATCACCTGTTTGTGACGAGGTTCAAAGTGACAAAATTAGAAAGCTTCACCCTAAATCGCTATTGGCAATTACCACGCCTGCTCTGCTGTCTGTGGCCTAGCAGGGCTTAAGCATGAATATTTCAAAAGCTATCTTGCTGATGACTGATGACCAATTCTAACCTTGAAATCGTTCCAACTTGACTCCTGCCAGAGAGAGAGAGAGAGAGAAAGAAAACTGGCTCCGAAATTCCCAACAAAAGCTATGATTCATATATCATCGTCTCCCATGAAATGATATCAGAGGAATTTCAGAATTTGGTGTCACTTGGCCCCAGCTATTGGGAATTCATGACTAAAGTATAATGCAAGGAAGAAATACAGCCCATTTCCGCTTGCATGGCGGTGCTCAGTTGTCATGGTTACTGAGTTTGGCTGGGGCAGAGCTGAAGAGGAGTTCTAAGTGATATGTGTGTGTTTAGGAGCAGCTGTGGATGGGAAGGGCTGAGGGGCACTTTTAGACAGAGGAGTTCTACATGTAGCAGGAGTGTAGAGAACCTTTGGACTGGTGTCTCAAAATAAGTGCAATAGCTTATATAGATCCCCCTCAAACCCACCCTCTCCCTCTCCCACTCCTGCTCCCACCCTCTCGCTCTGTCTCCTTTTGTACTTGGAAATATCTACTTGAAAAACACTCTTTAGTATTCTCATCCATTTTCTCATCATTTCTTGTTCTTTCTCTCCTACCTTTTCATTTCCTTTCTGAATATTTCTTATTTCAACCTCTTTTCATTTTGTGCCCCAACTCTCTCCTCTCCTTCTCTTTTTCTTTTCATGCAAATTGTGTCTTCATTTTCCCTTTTTTAAAAGTAATTTTTCATTTTCTCATTTTTTAAAGACATCAGTCCATGTCATGAAAGTCCTTTTCTGTGTCTTTTTTCTCTCACCATGGCTCATAAAATCTCTATATTCTTGCTTTATTAGTTGATGAGTAAGAGTCATAATAATTTAATTGCCATGCTTTTTTAATGTGTGTGTGAGAGACAAGATCCAGGTGATGCAGGCTTTATCATGTATAAAGCATACTAATGCACAAAATACAATTTCTTACCATTTTGAGTTGTGTATGTGTTATCTCTTTTATTTTCTTTATTTTTTAATGGGGTTTGGGGGGGGGGAGCTAGGGTAGTTGGATGCAGTCATCATTTACCTATCCCTATAGAGGTTCTACTGCATGTTCCTATGTGACAATTGCTCCCCAGTCATTTTCCTACAGCAACCAAAGTCCACAGTTACACCCATGACCAAACATTATACCTAACACTAACCCTATATCTTTGATGAAATAAAGATGGAACAAATTTTGGGTCAACTTCTATATAAAGAAGGGTTAAAAGTTTGCTTAGGGCCAACTCCAGTCTCAGCATCTGGAAAAAGATACATGTGCACTTTGTAGATCTAGTGCACCATAATTCACTTCAACACTCGGTAGTGAGACGTTAATTGTCATATCACTTTATTGAATGATTTACACATCTTGTGGGCCTCACACCAGTGATTCAAAAGTGGAATGATGGAAGCTTCAACGATTTTAAAAACATCTGTGAGTTCAGGCAGCAATGAGAGAATTTGTATCCAGCAAGTTCACTAAAAATTTGAACTTATGTAAACATTGTAGATTGCCTTGCTTCTAAAAGTGTTGTCTTGCTAGGGATGAGGACCTTTTTGTGTTGATAGTTTTAAAAAAGTGCTGTAAATTTTGGTAATGAAATAAATGTTTCGATGAGGAGGATATTGCAAGCCCAGTCTATTGAAAGATATTGTTTTTTTCTCAAAACTTTTGCACTAAATATCACTAAAAATGTTATGTTTGACTTGTAAGTATGAATACGAAATATTCATTAGAGGTCAACCTGGAGTTAACTTTGATGTGCACCCAAATGTCTACTCACATATTGCTAAAATTACAAACGTGTCTTTAATATTTTAACTTGCAAGATATCTTTACAGAAATGATATCTTAAGCTGATATTTTGAACATTAAAATGAATCTCAAACATACAGTGTAAAATTTGTTTCGATGATCAATGCCCTTTAATATAGCGATGATCTTGGGAGGAAGTCCATATATAAGTGACTGCAGTTTTATTGGTTTGGGTTATTGTAAATCTAGCAGATTATTGTTACAAGTCATTACATGTGATTGAAAACAGAGACCACTTTTATTGCCTCCTAAGGTCTCATGTGGAATATAAAAGTTTATAGAATCGGCCTTTTGAGATATCTTACAGTCTTTCATATAAGTTTAGTCACAGCTGAATCACATATAAGATTTAATGCCAGGGCTAATTGTATACACAAGTGTTGAAAAGTGCTAAAATATTAATTTCTTAATCATAGACCCCTGTTCACATGGCCGTGCGCTGGCCTTGCTCAGATTTGTGGAGCCTGCACATATATTATACATGAAGATATCTTCATAGAACATAAGGTCTAAAATCAAAACATTCATTGTAAAACATACTTGTATAGGATAAGGGTAAGAAAAAAAGGGAAATGAAAATATATGTTTCATAAAAGTAAAACAGGTTCGTCACAAAATGTTCAATATCGCATTTGAATGATACATTTGTACAGGAGTAGGGTGAAGAAAAAAAAAGAAAAAGAAAAAAAAAATGATATTGTTGTTGTTGTTGTTTATTTGTGAATATTTAGGTAAAAAGGTAAAAACATGATAGCAATTCAAAACCCTATTGTATGTTCCATAAAAATCATGTTTAGATTATGTATTACACATGTCAATTGTCATGTTCACACATTTCAATAGGTGACGCACAAAGCTATTAAAATTGCCTTAGGTTGATATAGAATAGGTTTGACCCAAGCTTTTGAACCAATCTTGTTTTTTTGTTTTTTTAAATACATAAAATACTTGATGTTGGAATCTAATCTTTTCAAACACCTCTCAAAAATATAATATGAGCCTAAGAGCCGCTCCTCTTTATCCCTTTCACCTGCGTTTATAATCCGACACCATCTTTGACACCTTGTGTGTATACCTGTCAAAATGTTGCCAATTTGCCATCACTGACGTGATTGATGGACGGTTTCACTTTCTTATTATCATCATAAAAAAAGGTAAAATGAAAAAAATGAATGAAACATGGTTTTGAGGTGGCTATTAAGTGCCAAACTTATTGTTTTGTTGCTATCAAAATAGAGATTGTTTCTACTGGAGGTATTTTTACAACATGGAAATGTCTGTTGAACGCCCAAATTAGCACTCTTACAATGATGATAGAATTAAAAGTGAGGGGGTTTACTAAGATGAAGTATTAGAATTGGCATAACTTTTCACTTCCACATTCTATTTTCAATTCCCCAAAGGGATTTTTTTTACAAAAACAGAAAAGATATGTTTCCCTGATTATTCAAGGATAGAAAGTAGATAGATGATCATATAAGATATTGTTATAACATGTTTTCAGTTATTAAAAATCGGTTACTTTTATTTTGTCCTTTCCTGTAGTTATTCCTTTATCATCATCTTTGTAGCTCAGTAAAAAATAATTATACAATAACTTCATTAAGTTTTGCATAAAAGTAATGAGAGTAGGCTAGACTGGTCTTAGCTCGATCCTGTAGTTCTACCTATGTCAGCATCTCTTTAGTGGAGTAAAGTCGAAATCCCAGTGTATTCAGCATACCTACCTGTCAGACCCGGCCATCTAAAGCAAGCAGGCACTTGGCACTCAATCTCCACCAATCACTTTCCCCTCTCCACCATCACCCCTCTTGCTCCCCGGAAAGCTCCGTTCCCTCGGCTCCGCCCTGTACCCTCCCGTACCAACCGGGTGTGGTGCGCAGCCCCTCCCGCCTGTAAGCTACCATCTCTTTTAAGTTTTGATCTCCAGCAAAGGTTGGGACTGAATAAGGGGAGTGGGCGTAGGGGATGGTATAGACCATTTGGACTCTAATCACATGACTGAAATGTTGGTGATATGACAGGCAAGACATTTGTATTAATTGAACAAATTTCTGTTTTAATTCTGTAATTTAACATATGGAAATTTTAGAAACTGGACCACTCACTAAATTCTTGAGAACTACAGGCATATGGAGAAAAATTCTGTCTTGATAATATGTCTGTTAATGATACATTTTTTTGTTTGTAGATACCTCATGAATGGATGTTTGCGATTTAAGGTCTACACATTTAGAGTAGGGGTAGTGGGTTCAACCCTAAGCATCCCTTGTGTTTTGTAGAAGAAGAGGGGTTCAGGGCGAGTTAACCCAATCTACCCTCCGTTGAGGTCTGTAATTTGGGGGTAAATCTTGGAGTTTGGGGTAGTGGGTATACACCCCTAAGGATCCCTTTTTTTGTTAAGAGTAGAGAGGGGGTCAGGGCGAGTTAACCCACTCTACCCTCCGTTGAGGTCTGTAATTTGGGGGTAAATCTTGGAGTTGGGGTAGTGGGTATACACCCCTAAGGATCCCTTTTTTTTGTTAAGAGTAGAGAGGGGGTCAGGGCAGGTTAACCCTCTCTACCCTCCCCATGCACGCCTCCAGCGGGTCTCATCTGGAGCGCACCTGGCTTGATGAGGCTGACAAGCCCTGCTAGTCTGGATGCAGAGACTCTCTCAATGCCTGCATCACCTTGATTCCGGTCTAGATGCAGAGACAGAAGGCCTGTCCTCATCAGACTGAAGTTGCAAAATAACCTGCTATTTTCAGACTCTGGATATTTTCCTGGAGCTCAAAATTACGTTCTCACCAGACCGATACGCTCATCACAAACTAGCTTGGATGGGTGCAAATTAGCCCGCTATTTCCTAAATAGCGGGCTATTTTGGAAACAAGACCAATATTTCTTGGGATACTTTCTTGACCAAATAACCCGCTTATTGCAACTGCGGGATGATAAAGACGCAAAAAAGCTGGCCAATTTGAGATTGGGCTAGTTAAAATTTTGCAACTTTGGTCTGATTAGGACAGGCAAATACATACTTTATCTGCAAGGCTAATTCACGGTCACACCCAAGTCTGATTTTGAAATTCCTCCAAAGTTCTCCACCTCATAATAAGGGAGTAACTCACGCAAGCTGCAAGGAACAATTAATGCTATGATTCCTGGAACATTCCAAATTAAAAAAGTGATGTTTACTGGTTAGTAACTTCTTGGCTTGATGTTCATTTTAGTTGATTTCATTAATATTCATGTTTACCTGAATGCAATAATACATGGCAGGTAAAGAACCAGAGGGAAATTGTAATAAATGTCAAATAATACTGCATAATACTGCACAGCGCACAAAGCAACCAGGCTTTATAATTAATCATACAAACTCATGGCATTGCAGATAAATATGTGTGCAATGCTTTAGGACAGGGTGCAAATTATTTCTGAAACATCTATTTCATCATCCAATCCAGCTAAAATTATAATGAAGAAATAGAAAAGTAGAAAAAGACAGAATAGAATGAACAGAATGAAAAAGTAAAAAAATGATACCCAATGAGGGAGTGAAAGATAGAAAGAGTGAGAGAGTGATAGAGAGAGAGAGGGAGAGAAACAGACAGAGAGAGAGACAGAGACAGGGAGAGGGAGAGAAAGAGAGAGATAGATGAATACAAATCCAATTGTACAGGTTACCGAGAAATGTGAAATCGTAGCTTGGAGGCAGACACCGATTCAGTAACACCTTCTACAAAAGAGCTCGCCGCTCAAATCTGATTTTGCCATCTCGCCTCGGCCTCTTCGGCTCTCCTCAGGCGGAGAAACCTCGGAGGGTAGAAAATTATCCCCCCTCCACCACCAGCATCCATGTATGGGCTCGCTGGTGAATCAATGGAATGAGGTATGATACTCATCGTCATGGATACTTGTAATGGGTCTTCCGTTTTTCCTCCTCTATTCATCTTTTCCCGAGTTTAAACACCTCTAAATGCATCCATGCATCTCAGCATTGATGCATCTTCCATTTCTTGTTCACAATTTTATTCCGGCATCGATTTTCTTCCTAATGTGCCTTTCTTTCTCGTTTCTTGCTCTTGCTTACTGATACATGACTCATGTATTTGAACAAGATTTTCTGTCTACCCAGAATTTTGTCACCCTGTATTATGTAGGTGATCCAATTTTCATATCTCTGTCTTCCGTTTCATGTTTACCGACACTTCTATATATTTTGAATCATACTGTTAGTCATAATATTTGGGAACTTCTTCTCTCTTAAAAATTCCTTTGCTTGCCCATTTAGAGGGTTTCAAATCGGCAGGGCTGTTTTTATAGGATGTGCATACTTCAAAATATACAGTTTTTATCTTCAAATATATCTCCTATTTGCAGCTTTCAGAGTCGAACAGAAACACCTACATTCTTGAATTATGTTTCAGTATGATATCAGTGTATTGGGAAATAGTAGTGACCGTGACCCTCAAAGTAGTCTATATTTGTATATTTTAGTGTAATCATTATCTTGTAATTTCCACGGTAAGTTTGGGATGAAACCATCAGAGTCACTATATAATTACCATCTTTGAATCGAAGAAAACATTTGTAAATGAAATACATCTTTTGCTCTTACTCTGTCCCTTCACTGTGTATGAGTGTGTCGACCTGTTTGCGTGTACCTGGCATGCATTAGTTATATTCTCTTTCAATATACTTCAAAATGTGTGCCCTAGCTCTGTCTGCAGTAGAAACCGATATCCATTCGCCTTGTGGCAAAACAAGAAAGTTAATCGTTGGGGCTGCGAAATTCACACTATCCCCATGAATGGAGCGATACTGTTACCCAGAACTGTTGACATCCTGTGGAGTTGCGACTGCCTGCGAAGCAAATGTACAAAGAAATCAGGCCAGAGATGTTATTACTCTTACTTTTCGAGAAATTGAAGGAAAAAATGGCTCACTTTTTCAAAAAGTTTACCTTGCATATCTTCTCATTTCCTCACAAAAGAACCCACAAACATCGTCCGTTGGAGTCAGGATTTTTCGTATTGATCAGACGTGTTCTTGATACCATGTTTCTAAAATGAAATGAGATTTGCGGTTGGGCAAGGGCTGTAAGCGGAGAACAATGGAAGTGTCTGGGGTACGTGCTGAACAGACCGGTCTCGATTTCCACCCACTAAGCACGGCAAACATGAAATTCTCTCTTCCCGGTCACGTCTTCCTGATGAAGACTGGGGAAATTATTATCCTTCATCAAACGCAAGTGGCAGGCATTCCATATTTAGCTACGTTGATTCTCATGGATGAAATAGATCATGTCTATTACCTCAAATCCTTCTTTTTAATGAAAATCATTGTCAAACATCATTGCTATAATCTAGTTTCAGATGAATTTGTTGCTTTCAGAAGTCAAACAGAAAATGTGGTTTTGCAGACATGTGTCTTCTTTTCTTTGCCTATAAAACCTCCTCATGCTCGTTACTCTTTTCAGTTACCTTCTTTTGCACAGGAAAAAGAATGAAAATGTATAGCCATAATTATACATAAACATACACTATCTTTAATCTTGATAGATGTTTTTGTCATTTTTGACATGGAATTATGATCAAGATGTATGATACATTAAAGAATTCTGATAAATGTATGTTGTTAGATTTACTTGTATGACTCATCCAAGAGGTATTAAACTGTGACACAATGATAAGCCATTCTGTTGAATAAAGATATTATTACTAGATAATTGATAGTTCTATTGCTATTTTTTTGACAGGTAATGAGAACCATGAGGCATTGTGTGAAGTGGAACCGCTTTGTCCAGCGAAGTGTGAGTGCACCTCTAAGTCAGTGGATTGCAGGAACAGAGGACTCACCGAGTTGCCCTTCACCTTCCCCTATCATATGATGGAACTGTAAGTACTTCTTTCTTTATCTTTTCACATATGTGTAATTTTTTATTTTTTATTCATTCAATTGTTTGTTTGTTTGTTTGTTTGTTTGTTTGTTTGTTTCTTCCTTCCTTCCTTCCTTCCTTCCTTCCTTTCTTCATTCATTCATCCATTCATCCATCCATCCGTCCATCCATCCATCCATCCATCCGTCCATCCATCCATCCATCCATCCGTCCATCCATCCATCCATCCATCCGTCCATCCATCCATCCATCCATCCATCCATCCATCCATTCACCCACCCACCCTTCCATCCCTCCCTCCCTCCCTCCCTCCCTTCCTCCCTCCACCCACCCACCCACCCATCCCTCCCTCCATCCACCCACCCATCCATCCCTCCCTCCATCCACCCCTCCATCATCATTCTTTCATTCATTCATTCATTAATTTCTAGTTATCAAATGCATGTTTCATCTGCTTGAAGCGAGAAACAAGATATTGACTGCTTAGAGCCAAAAGGGCATTAATTAACTCTTTGTAAAATCATATGAGATAATGCCTGTTGGCTCCAAAGAGACATCACCCTTGTCCCTTTAACATTGGCCTTCAGCAGATAGATTCATCATCCATCTATCAATGGCCAGAAGGGCATAAAACTTGTATGATATTTTGTTGGGTACTGAAGAGTTACACCCTTCTGGCTCTCAGAGGGGCAACATCATTTAAGATATTGTGTAATAATAATAATAATAATAACCTTAATTAAAGTCCACTCCAAATTTTATTGAACCGAACCAGAAATTCTTTTTGCCCAATTGATTGTGAGCCCGGCAGCCACTGAGCAGCGCCAGATCGACGTTTCTCTATCCCTTATTGTTGGACGCCAAACAAGGTAGCAACAACTCCCATCTTTTAACGTCTTTTGGTATGACGTGACCGGGTTTCGAACCCACGACCTCCTGCTTGTGAGGCGGACGCTCTACTGACTGAGCCAACACAGCGGTTGTAAATACTGCTGATGGAAAGAATAAATACAAAAAGATGCATAATGTTATATCATGGACCACCTGTAGAATTATGTATAAATAATGTTTCTGGCATGAACCGCCTTGCAGGGTTAATTGGCAGGGATTGGCTCTAGTGTTTCATTAACATCTTTTGACAAGATATTGTTCAAATACTTTTTCCAAGAACACAATTCTTCCATTACCAAGAACAGCTAGAAATTTCCTGCACTTGTGAACTTGATCCGTCATGAATATTACGAAGGAAACGAATGTGTGAACAGAAAACAGGATTGGAGAAATAATAAATGTAAAACTTGATTTTGTTATGATGTAGACATATTTGTTAGAGTCTTTGTATACCTGGAGCTCACCTGAGAATTCCAAACACCAGGTGTGGTTTGAACAACTGTGAAAACATTTGAACAAGCCCCCAAAATATTTCCTCTTCATTCTTTTCAAGGGAGCAGTGATATTCCTGGGAATTAGACGATTTGGAGGAAAATACAAATCGTAAGATTAGCACAAGGCAAATTGATTGAAATCCACCAAAAATTATAGGAAAGGGAATTGTCTTGAATCTTGTTGTAGTGGAAAAGCTGAGCAAAGTCAGTCAATATCGAAAATTCTCTTGAATTTGTTAAGAAATGAGAAGGACTGGGGAACAACTGTTGACAAGTCACAGGCAAAGTGTTTGGCCGTGAACTTGAGTGCCTGTTTGCTCGGTGTGTATATAATTTTGGTAAGAGCAAATTGGTTTTGATATCCCAGAAGGAAATGGCAATATTGGGTAAGAATAGAGAGAAAGGAGGGTTGTTCTTTGTTTCCACAAGGCAAACTTGCACCTGTCCCTCCAAACAGCATGTGTACCCTCGGCCGGTGGGTGGGACTTCCAAGTTGCCACAGTTGCGATTGGGGTTGGTGCGGAAGCGCTTATGGATTCTCCCATCTATCCTGTCAAACTTGACACTCATGTTCTTCCATCATTTCTAATTGAAACTGTGGGGAACAGCAGTGTGAGCTAGGCAACCGTCTTTCCTAGAAGTGTGACAGAGCGAAAAAGAGGAAAAGATCCCGGAATGATGTAGGAAGTTTTGATATGTGAAAAGTAATCAACTTTGACAAAAGATGACCGAAAACACAGTTGACACAATCAGCATGTTAGTAGTCTGATTTTGAAACTAGCTTCATCATTTTAGAAAGAATTCAAACAAGTTGACAATTGGAGAATCATATGAAGGGGTGGGGGCTGTTAACAAGAGTACCCTAGAAGTTTGGTTCCGAAAGTATGAGTGACAATCAAAAGTACAAATTATTCATAGCGTCACTACATGAACTATGACATCACTCCTCATTTCCATCAGTTTAAAGGAAAACCCACCTGATTTTATGAAGGTATAAAATATCATTTATATTTTTAGAAGAAATATTTAGTGTTCTGTAACTTCTGTTTAGCACCGTGGGTGTGTACTTACAAGGCAGCAAAGAGAAGTCTCAATGAGGATGTGTATGATGTAATGAATATTGTAATGAGTTGACTTCAAAGCATGTTTATGAATATGGAGCAGATGATGTATTAGAGGACTTCCAAAGAATAAATCTCCATTTTTTGGGGGATAAATAATATAGCATAATGTCATAGTTTTCACTATTTCCCCTCAAATTTATCCCTGTAATGTAACTGTAACGTAAAGTTACACCATGGCTTGTCATAGATGAGCAACGCCAAAAAATGTATTCCCAAGTTGATGTTGAACATTACATTATAATGTGATAGTTTTTACGATTTCCTGCATTCATCATCCTCTTATGTAAGTGACTCACATGTTGGCTTGTCAGTATAAAACTTGGAAGGTTCATCATTTGTATCATCAACAGCAGCATATTGAATCATAGAAATCAATTTCCTAGAAGTGTTAGCAACATATGGGGTCAAGACACTTTGTTATTTCAACTCTGATTAAAGTCATAGAAATATTTTCTTAGCAGGATAACATTTTATCGAGAATTGTTGAACTGTGACATTGTGTTCATAAAAAGATGTTATGCAGCTCTCTTAAAGAAAAGAAAAGAAAAGACAAATTGTCAAAATGGCACACTTTGATTTTATGTATTTTTTTTCTTCTTTCTGTTTATGTTTTTTTTTCTGAATTTTTAATTTTTAACTTTAATTTAACAATGAAGCAAAAAAAAAAAAAAAAAAGGAAACATTTTAGTCTTGATATTTTAAAAAAAACCTTTGAAAGGGTTAAAATATTTTATAAGGAATTCTGTTTTTTGTATGAGGAAATACATTACATATGCACAATACGTCTAGAGAAAATGCTAAAACATTAAATATTTTGCAATTTTACCCTCGTGACAAGAAAAGGATCCCCATTGTTTTAAAATAGCGTGTTGGACGCTGTCCCAGTCGCTTGATGTAATTTCCTGTTCGCTTCATGATGTTTTATCATGATCTATATTTCCAGGATCGGCTTTGTCATTTTCTTTCAAATGCTGAAAGAGCAGAAAAGCAGTACAGGAAGAATTGAATGGGATTAAGGAATACAGGCTATTTTCGATGTTATGAGTTATGATATCCTTTCATTGGTGACTTCCGTCTTTTGAAGTTTCATTACATCATGCTTTTCAAAGGGAGATTGGAATGTTGGATGAACATGAAGATTCCAATTTCCTCTGCATCGATAAATCTCTACTTTTTTTTAATAATAATCTTTTAAAGAAAAATGAATGAAAAATGATCGACTCTCGACAATTATTTATAGATCCATGGGGAGAGGAGACATTGAAGAAAGAGGGTCAAGTCCAAAAAGTTATTTTGACCTCCTAAACTTGCCCCATCTGTTTCGCCTGGAGCATATCCCCCAAGAAAGAACGCAAATCTGCAAAGAAGGTTTTTTTATCAAATTTGTATAACCCCCCCCCCCCCCAATCACATTTTGATTAATTTTCATAGCCCCGTGATGGGACAGTGCCCCCTATTGCTAGCCCCTCTTTTGTTGCCGATTTTCTCTCTCCGGAGACTGGGAATGTCCAATGTCCAGGGGCACTTCTGACCGTAGGTTTTTATCGGCTTTCACAAGTTTAAAAAAAAAGGAGTAGCGGTCTTTCTCAATGGACTTCAACTCATTGGGGATCAGTGGCTTGGTAGAGTAAAAATTCTCCATTCTTTTTCTTTCTCCAACTTTTCTATCCATCACACGTTCTCTTTCTCTCTCTCTCTTATTCTTTTTTTCTTACACTTCTTTATACAAGGTATGTTTCCTTTTCCTTATTTCTCTTTCACTTATATCACCCATCTCTTCTGTTCTTGTGATCACTTTCTCTCCACTTTTTGTTTGTGTTTCTAGCTCTTCTTTTGTATCCTTCATTCTTCCAAAGTACGGTCTCCTTCTGCCCATTTCTCTTTCTCTACCCACTCTCTCCTACCTTATTTATACTTTTCATTTATAATGCTTGGAGCACTCACTGCCTTACTTACCTTAATGTTTATTCTCCGTCTCCTCCTCTCCCTCCTTTCTCCTTCTTTTCTCCCTTCCTCTCTTTACACCCCCCTGACTCTCTCTCTCTCTCTCTCTCTCTCTCTCTCCTTCTCTTTCTCTATCTCCCTCTCTCCCTCTCTACCTCTCTACCTCCATTTCCGCTCATAAAATCTCTTTAAAAAAGTTCATTCACTCCAATCGCTCCTATTTATTTCTCCCTGGTGCCAGACTGCTTTTATTTCTCTCTGACCCACTTGTTAGTGCAACAGAAGCCTGGCATTTTTAACTGATGAAGTCTACTAATTTATGTGACAGTTTCCCCTTTTTTTTCAAAAGGGGGGGGGGGGGGGGAAGGCTGTTCCTTGTACTATCTTTCTTAAAATGTAAATTGAGTGCTATTGCAAATCATGTATGGGAGTTATGCATGTATAGACGTTGATGTTTATGGCTTTGTAGGGAATATTAGAAGAAAAAATTGTCAACAGAAATTGTTTGATGAATACTTCATTTTCCTTCTTTGTTCAGTGAAGATCTATCTTGCTATAAAAAAGTTCAGATTCATGATGTAAATTTGTATTCTGGATGATGTTTCCTCTTACATTGTAGGCCTATGGACAAGCAATAAATTAAAAAATATGCACTTCAAACAAATTAAGTAATAAAACAGTTCTCTAATACATGTAGCAAACCAAAAAATCAGAGCCTCAGAAAAAGTTTGAGGTTAGATTTTAAAGTACTATGATTAACTTTGAAATTTCAAATAGACTAATAGAGCTATAGATTACATGAAAATTGACAGGTCAACTGCCATCAAAATATCACGTCAAATCAGCAAACCTAAGTGAAGGTATATTGGCTTCGTACTCTGTTACAGTGTCTTTTGACAGCAAAAATTGAATACAAAGTAGCGAAGAGAGAAGTGGAATCTTTCGAAATTCATGGGAGTAAACTTGGATCAGATAAGAAGTGTGACATCTAGACAAGTATGTGACCTCAGCATAGTTTCTGCCCTTGCCTTCAGTGGAGCTGAGCTGAGTGAAATTGAAAACAATGTTGTGTATATTATCAGGGTCGTAGGTCAAACTCCCCCAAGCTATGGTCAAGTGAGAGAACATCTTAGATGTCACTTTCTGGTGTCTGAACTTGGAGTGATGTTTCTATTTACGGGAGGAAGGTTGGATTATTTGTCCATCTCTCCTTCATTTTTCTTGCTTGTCATTTCTGCTTCATCAACCACTGGTCTTTGAAATAGTCTTTCATCCGTCTTTTCATTTTCCTTCAAGTGTTTTGCACTGTAAGACATTTCCTCTTTGTTTTGTTGGCTTTTTGTTGTTGCTGATTAAAGCCTCTACCCTATCAATTAATTGTGGAATTCATTTTGTATTCTATTTCTCACTCTTCTGCCTTTATCTTTCACCTCATGTCTCAGGTTTGAACACTCTCCTTGATCTATCTCTCTTTGTTTCTCTCTCCAAGACACTTTCATCTTTCTCTCACTCGTTCTTGTTTTGCACATAATTAATTAATTTACTTGTTTTTTATTGTCTTTAAATAGTTAGAAGGGCATTAATTTAATGCTCTTGTGGCTCTAAGGAGACAATATGTCCACCTTTCCTTTCTTTTATCTTTTTTTTTTTTGTACCTTTCTTTATTCATCCCTCCCTCCTACTCCCCCCCCCCCCCTGTGCCCTTTATCTGAACTTCATCAGTTTTGTCATCTACTGGAGATGTGTAACTTGTATTTATTAGGCTCTAATGATGTCAAGAGAGGTCAATGACCTCGAGTGACATGTCTTAGGGTGAGGTATTGTATCTAGAGCTTCAACAGTTTCAATTGGTCTGCTCAAGGAAATAACCAATTATGAGGTCAAATTGAAAACACTCCTCCAAACTGCCTCTTTGTTTATTCTCTTTTGTAAGGTTATATTCAAAGGTCATATTAAAAGGTCTTAATGGAAGGAATTATTTGTGTTGCTACCTGTTAAGACGGCATTAAGTCATATTCATATTTCCAGCTAATATTTAGCTTGGCAGTTGTGGCTTTATTTATAGGAACAAATATGAAGTTGAGAATAGAAAAGTGGGAGAAATGTAAAATGGGTATTTATAATTGTACAGGTACCACAAGTAGGGGTTGCACTAGCAGTAGTAGATGTTGAGTTACTAGTGGAAGAAAAATGGACATAGGAGTTAGAGGAGATATGAAAGGAAGTTTCAGAAAAAAAGATAGTATGAAGAGGAGAGAGGGTAAAAAGACTTAGGATTTGAAATTTATAAGCAAAACAGGCAGTGATGAGAAATCTTGTAATGGTAAAAATTCTTAATTTGTTTAATAATCAAGATTATTATATTTTTTCCTTCTTCTTCTGATGATTCATTAACTCAAAGAACATTGACTATTTTCTGCAGTTGTGTTCAGTTATAATACATTTCATAAGAACATTATCTGGCTTGAGGTTCACATGAACTGTAAATGTATCAGTAAATGTGCCAACTCATAAAACAGGAAAGTTGAGATAAACGCATTAGACTTTTAGAGCAAACGTGACATGTTTTCTCTCAGAGGCAATACGATCAGACAATAGTACATGATATGACACTTTTTCAAATCACATGTTGTTGTGTAAGGTATCTGTTGTGTTTGTTGTGATTCAAGAGTAGAACTTCTAGGGAATTCTTGCCTAATGTTTTGCTATCATTATCATTATCATCTGATGTCAATCATTGAAACCTTGATGCTCTCGTAGGCCAACTGAAAATTATCCTGCCAAGACTTTTTGTCCTGGGGGTAAATGTAATGATGATTTCATGCTTGAAGTATTCTGGCGAGATTTTATCCTTCGATTTTGTTTTAAGAAACAAATTTGAAATGGCTCATGTTACAGATCTTATCATATTGTGTTTACCTTTTTATTTGACAACATGTCAAATTACACTGGAACGGCATGGAGAGACTCATATATAATTGTAATAAATCGACCTTTTTTTTGTTCATTTTATTGTGAGATTGGATGATAATTAAAAGTGATATGTTTATCCTTTTCTCCTGACACTTTCCCTCAAAATATCCATCCTTTGAAATATCAAGGAAAGAAACTTTAAAGTTACAAATGATTTTTGCTGTCCTAAAGTAATTATTGACAAATTCAACATCTATAATCAGTTATAAAAATGCATCCTGGTAGATGCCTAGCTTTTCTGAGCAGATCATAGCAGATCATAATATCGGTGATTAGTTCCATAAAAAAGAGTGGCATTAAATGCTTTTCTCATGAGACAAACAAAATCCAAAGAAATCCTTGCTGCCGTTTCCAACATGTCACTCCAAATCTCTGCTCCTGTTCCGTAAACCCCGATGAGAAACTTCGCCGAAATCCAAGACCTGTGGGCTCGACTGCTCACTCCACACCGCCATGGCTTTATCTCTATCTGCAGACGGCCAATTACATGCTTCATAGATCCTACCAATTGCTGGTTTGTTTGTGGCCCAATTGCGCCTGGCTTTGCATGGAAGATCATGAAAAGACAATTAAAAGCCAGAATAATTTCTTGTCGATTGACTTGGTCTATATCTTGAGTGCTCTGAAGAAGACTGGCGTTTTCTTCGTAGCTCTCACACAGCCATGGTGCATACTGTATGTAACATTTCAATGTAACGGACATTTATATGTGTCTTAATGATCCTTTCATAAGTGGTGACACTTTTTGTATAGTATGTAAATTTTTGTGTATGGTAAATTCTTGTATAAAATGGTAACATCTGACTCCTGTATATGTTCTGTTTTTTGTTCTTTGCTGTATACCTGCAAGTTTGAAAACGTTGATTTATTTATTGCCTGACATCAAGATTATATTAATTTCCACTTTGTACTTTCCACATATATTTGTAGTTATGTCATAAAGGGAGAATGTAGGAATTAATTATGTTTTAATTAATTGGAGTAATAATTGAGAACATTATGTCAAGTGTTGTCTTACATTACTGAACATCATTTTGGGCTTTAAATATTGCTCCTATCTGTATGCATTTTCCTAAAATTCAATGGGCAATATTTAGATTGCATTTGGAGTGATGATTTTAGTTGATAAAACGTTTGAAATGAGTTTCACTTTTTTTGTTGAAATTGTCTTTTTAAACTTCTCTCATAGTCATACATTAGCACACAAACCCTTTCAATTTTCAATTTTTTTAGTAAAATAACCCGGGAATCAAGCATTGCATTGGAGATACCAAATGGAAAACAAAATGGGTGGGGGAGGGGGGGGGGGGGGAGATGGTGAACAAAAATTGTGTTGAGGTAAGGATGTATTTATAATATAAGGGGGTCATTGTCACCAATAGTTCCTAATGGCTGGGAAACCATTTCCTGACCACCTCTGTTCTTAAAACTACCAAATTAACCAACAACCCCCAAGCAATATATCATCTTCAAGGAGGCCCTAGACCAAAGTCTGAAAACTCTCTGGGATATATTATCCCCATGTGGATCATTATGAGGTGGGACCAAGGTCAGGTCCAATACCAATTCTCATAAAATGTCCTGTTTTCATCAGCTCGAGTTTGCCAAATAACCGGCTATTTTCGTACTTGAGATATTATCCAGAAGCTCGAAATTACGTCCTCACCAGACCGATACGTTCATTACAAACTAGTTCAGACGGGCGCAAATTAGCCCGCTATTTACCAAATAGCACAATTTTTTGAAAACAAGACCAAAATTTCTTGGGATATTTTCCCGACCAAATATCACGCTAACTGCATCTGCGGGCTGATGAAGACAGAAATTAACTGCCTAATTTGGGAACAGGATAGTTGGAATAGCGGGTTATTTGGCAAATTCGAGCTGATGAAAACAGGCCTAATTTGGTGCTTGCAAGGATCAAAGTACTTTGATGAAAGAGAAAGTGAACGATGTGGAGTACTGGGAAAATGTCAAAACTGTTGTATTTTTTATAACTTAAATCTACACTCGCTTTTCTCTCCTTGATTAATCACAGTCTTGAAATATCCTGATTCTGTTATGCAATTTTAACCTGACTATATATTTTTAATTATAGTTAAAATACCATGTTACCACATAAAGCAATAATATTGATTTATTTTCAGTCAGTGGCCATTTTAAGGTAGATACACCTTTACTTCTTGTTATGCAAATTTAGTCACACTTTATAGAGGATGAACTTAAAATGTCTAAAATGCATGTACCCGGTATATGAAATCTTGCTTTCGTTGAATTAGTATGGATTGGATAAGATTCTAACATTTGACTTGAGATATCTTTCTTTGGAAATTATTGATGGGGTGATGGCAAGATAAGTTGTCACATAAAGTCAAGAAAGCTAAGTTCCCCCAATTGCATTTGCCCAAAAAACATACGGACCCCCTCTTTCTTTCTTTCTTTCTTTGCTCACATGAGAAGTATCTTATTTATTGAAATTCATGCCCCTAAACCAACTCTTAATCCCGATAGAAAATTGATATTAATCAAATCAAGTTGATATATCCTAATCCAATATGAATTATGACCCCTTTGTAAGCCTCAGTTGTTGTTCTTGCCCATTGTCTGTGCATTTAAGCTATCTGCTTTCTAAATCTTATTACGGCGGTCTGCTCAAACGGTTCTCTCGTCGGCTTAGCCTGGATCCCAGCGAATTTCTTCAAATGTCGCTTGGGGATGCTAATGAAACATGTCTTTCAAGTCTTAGAAAACGTTTCTTTTGACATTCTTTTGTTCCAATTGCATTTGTGGGGTGCAGAAGTAGGGTTGTGTATGCATGCTCAGGATCATAATGGATCTTTGCAGATTGGATTTATATCATAATATAAGCAAGGAATTACAGTTTCAAATTCAAGTGGGGATATGCTGTTGCGATAATCTGGATATAAAGCGCTTAATACAGAATACTGCTTCTAAGCATTTAAAAGATATTATTACCCCTGTCATCAGATTCAATCATGCACAATTTGCACCATCTCCACTCCCCGGGGAGTATTCCTACCATAAGGTCGCCGAAAGGGCATTTGGCAATTAATTACTATTAATACAAAGGCTTTTGTCATCCTGCCAGGCCCCCATTTCTCTCCTGGGTACGGAGTGGCAAATATAGATTAATGCCTTGCCTGGGCATGAGCATGAGAGCTGTGTTGAGGATTGAACCCATGACCTTTGCGTTTCAAGTCAAGTGCTTAAACCACTCGACTACGACACCTCTACATGTGAAGAGGTTGTTATGAAATATAAAATGCTTGCCTATATTGCATCTGAATTCAATTTTTACATTTCATTAACAAGGGAATGCAATCCTACAGACGTGGACTCGTCTTTTATGTCAGGTGGAGAGAGAAAAAGCATGCATTTTATTTGAAAATAGACAGAGAGATAGTTGTAACAGAACCGTAAAAATAGAGAGACAGAGAGGTAGTAGTATGAACAATTAGTACATGAACACATCATGGAACCATGCACATCATACATCATACATAGCAGTAGCATAATAATGTCAAGGGCTATTACTCGTCAGGAAACAAATTAATTCTTTTCGATTGATCTACCATTGTCCTGCAACTGACATTGATTTCAATGCTGAAACTCAAGGCTGATTCACTGATGCCCAGTAGGGGGAAAAAATGCAGTAAAAATTCACTTTGTTCTTACGACAATGGATAATACCACGTCGCGCCTAATGGAGATTGATACTCTTAATCAGATGAAATTATAAATGACAGTTCCGTTGTGGACAAATGGGGATGGAGGATCATAAATGGCATCGTTATGGGGGGAAATGGGAGAAATTTGACAATAGCAGAGCAATCTGACTAGGTATCATGTCTCTAGCCGTGCAGTCTGACTAAAATGGGATCTCATGTCTATCTTCATGAATGGACCATTTATTAGGGGAGTAATCAAAGTCATATCTGTCTCAATTTGGTGGCAGATTTTGACATTGTGAAGCCTCCATTTTGCAAATGAAGATGACCTAATTTCATATATTTTTGCCTAGGCTAAATTCTGATTGAGCTTATAAGCTATGCAAGGTCTTACCCACGGTCATTGACATTAAGTTTATTCATAGTATTTTGTATGTACATAGATGTATTGCAGTGTTTTTATTGGCATTCTCATTTTTTTTTTTGCCATGTGTTTATGTTGCATTTCACTGGTAAATCTATTAGAAAGTGAAATGAAATATATATGCCTGTGACAAATCTTAATGGGGAAAGCAGTGATGTTCACTTTCATTCTATATCTACATAATACCAAATAATGTTTAATGTACATATCATATAAACATAATCCCTATTGCACACACACAAAAATCACAAAATATGAATAGAATTGGAAATAAATTCAGGGAAATCTTTTATTTGTCTCCTTTGAGGAAATGATCATAACATATATTTTCGTTTCACATTCTTGTACACATTTTCTTGACTTTTTTTTCTAGTTGTAGCTTCAAGTTACTAACCGAAGATATGGATACTGCACAACACATGATTTATCACATGCAACTTCATGTTAAAAATCCCCTGGCATCTCGAGGAGAAAATTTTACACTTTTGTTTAAAAAATCTGGCTTTCTTTTGTGAGAAGGGGGCGAAATCGTGCCAATGTTTTTCCACAAAACCCAAATGTTTTCATATTTCAGCGGAAAAATATTGACATTCAGCTTTTGACGACAGCCCCTCGAGCCATTCCCAAAGTAATTCTACAGCACATTTCTGCCTGGTTGTTAGTCCGTTGGAGCCGGCTATTTTCTCTCTTATGTTTTAGAAACATTCTACGGTAGGCAAAACCGACCACAGTTTCTGTATGCTCTCCTTTAGAGAGGAACACAAAAAATGGTATGATTTCAAAAACAGAGAGCACCCTGAGCTGTTTTCAATTATTCATTTTTTTGAGTCTAATCCATCACCGGAGGAAAAAATACCAATGTTAGCAACTGTTAGATATTTTCATAAGCATGTCTTGTAACAGTGCATATAAAAAAACATGCTCAATAGTGTGTGTGTGGGTGTGGGTGGGAGGGGGGGGGGAGGGGGGATGGGGTAGCGTAAAGGTTTACAATTTCGAACTCTTTAAGTGAAATTTAAACTTGAACCTGAGATGAATACCTGGAAAAGTTGTCACGTAAATGTGGTTTCCTACTTTCAACCCTGACCTGATATCCCGTGGAGTTGTTGATTACTCCTGCGGAGTTCACAACAACTCATGAGATAAATATAAAGTATCTACAGAAGAATGGATGATCCATAATAGTATTTTTTCTCTTGTGTTACATTTGTAACTTGTATGTCAATATGCCAAGTTTTCTTTGAGCAGTATACAATTTCTCAGAAAATTATCTTATCATTCATTAAAAAAATACCTGTAGGTTTGATATATCAATAATGAACTGCATAAAGTAAATCATGTAAACAGTTCTCTCAATTAGTTGATGATAATAAGTGATGTATGTTTTTCTATATATTGTGGAGCGCCAGGAGTGCACAAGTCCGACAGACATGAGCGGTATACAAGAACCCACCATCATTATTTAAAAAAATATTTTTTCTTCATGAATTTATGTTATTCTGTACCCCATCTGTTCTTTATGTTCCTCCCTATCTCTTTCAAATTCTGTTCATGTACTATTTCTTCCTTCTCTTCAGCTTCTTCATTCTTCTCTCTCCCAATTTCTTCCCCCCCCCTTTTTTGTTTTTCTCTCTCTCTCTCTCTCCTACCACATTGCTACTCTTGTGTTCAACTTTTATACCCTTCACATCCCTTGGAAGTTTACTCTGCTCTCATAATGCTGAATCACACCTGTCAATCCCAACACCAGTGTGTACACAGAAGCAGTCTCCACAGATCGTAGCCTTTGTATAGCGAGAGTTGAGACAAGTTCAGCAGGGAATATTCATAGGAAAGGGGGGCTATATAGTCCACCCCAACTCTCCATCCATCAGATCTAAGAATAAAGCAAATTGTTTGATGGTTTATGACAAGTTTTTTGTTAGCTTATTAAACAGAAGAGGAAGGCAACCTCAATCATATATTTCTAACCCTTCACCTGTTAAACAATCTAGGTGTATATCTTGGCAGAGCAAAACTTTTATGAATGTAGAGGTGTTTTGGTAGCCTTTGAGAGGAGTTTAAAGAACAATGTGGCAACTCTTAACCAGTGCATTTTCTTGTTGCAATCCACGTTCTTAATATACGGACGAGTCACGCAATGGCTGTAGAGGGTTCAATGGCCACTTGTGCATGGGCCCTGCTATAGATTTGATTGAAAACTATCTGAATTTTCCTTTACATAATTCTAGAAAAAACTATTTAAAATTGAAAGAAATACAGATTTGACCACTTACGAGTAAACTTCTGTTTGTGCTTTGAAGGAAGGGTAAAATGACATATTCCTTCATAATTCATTATTATATTATTGAATTGAATCAAATTGAAATGGTATTTATTATAAAATCCACATGGTAGTCCAAGGGCAGAATTGCATGGAGTTTACAAAGTAAGATTAAAAAAAAAATAGTTATACAATAATATTTAGGAGAGAGAGAGAGAGAGATCAAATCAAATTATACAAACAGTATCAGTGGTGCTTAGAGATTATGTTTTCTAAGATGCTACTTTCCAAATTGTACCATCTTTTGCAGGATTCTAGTTTTGGAATCATACATTGATATAGTTTTACTTGCAATTTTTACACTTGAAGTTGAATCTTTTGTTATTTTTCATTTTTATATCTTTCAGACGACTGGAGCAGAACTATATCACAGAGATTCCGCCAAGGGCTTTCTCACCTTACAAGAAACTGAAGAGGATGTAAGTATGAAGGACACAAAATATAATAATTATGATGATGATAGTAATTACAATAATAATGATAATAATAGTAATAGTAATACTGGTTTTTTAAAGAGTGCTTTACCATTAACTGACCAAAGTGCTTACTGTATGATACCAATTAACACCTGGGTGGAGAGGAGCACTGTAGATAAAATGCCTTGCTCAAGGATAACACGTGCCGGTGCAGGGCTCGAACGTACAACCTTTGCATTTCCATACATTCCCATCATAAAAGCTAAAATTGTCATATTATTGGTTTTGATTGCAAAAGCCACTTTACATGATGTATAATAGTGAAGCATGACATTTCAATATTTTTATCCAACTTTACAATGTGGTAAAAATGACAACTTATACTTAAAAACAGATGTGAAACGTCTCTCTAAAGTATATGCCTATACTGTAGTGTACCTAATGAAATATTTTTTATTATGAAAGTTATTTAGTTTTCATAATACTCGAAAAAGTCATGATGTTACATGTACACCTTAATCGTATGAAACAAAATATTTGATAATTAATACATCTTTTTTTTTCTCTCCAAATTTCATTTTCAGAGACTTGAGTAACAATTTAATAGAGACCATTGCAGAAGATGCCTTCAGTGGTTTAAGGACACTCAACTCACTGTAAGTATTTCAAATTGTTTGAATCTGTAATTTCAGTCAATGGATGTGGAAATCTAGTATGAATTGAAAGAAAGAAAGAAAGATTGTTTACAACTACGTTGTATGTTCAATTCAATTTATTTATGTTTCCAACAAAACATTACAAAACAATTATAAACATTTACAACAAATGTAAAAAATACATATTGGAAACAGAGGGGTCCACTAAAAAGCAATGCTTGTACAAGTGTGAACACCTCAAATCATACTTAAGAATAATGAGTAATTAATTTGGAGTCTCGATCCTCACAAGTTGCTCTCCTCTCCATTTAGAACGTATTAAAACTTCTTTTTGCAGATGTAATATTTGAAGCTGATACATTTATCATAGTACTGGCATGGAACCTAGAACAATCTGAGTATTTTTGTTTGTAGTATTGGTCCCCTTTAATGCTTGAAGGCTAGAAAGACTGGCTGCTATTTGATTGATGAAGACAAGAATAATTGGTCCAATGCTATAGAGAGGCAAAAGAACAGGGTGTGAAGAGGAATGCGGAGAGTAATTGGATAATCTCTGTCTATCTGACATTAAATGGCTTAGGTATAAACAGGGGATATATAGGCTATGGAAGGGGATGACATATCCCCTCCCCCTCCTTAATCTGTGCAATGAGAATAAGATGGAGGATGAAACAGGGGAGCGGGGAAAACAAGATCATATGACTCCCCCTTCACTCTGTGTCCTTTTCTCTCCATTTCATCAACCCAATATTTCTATTATTATTACCCCCCCCCCCCCCATGACCCCAGTGTGGCAGTGCCCCTCATTGGCTGGGCCCCTCATTGGCTGGGCCCATGATATGCCTCTGCTAAAATTCATGTTTTAAAGGTAGAAGCATACGCCTACATTATTGGTTGGCAATGGCTTAACTTCTGCCTTGAAATTATATTTATGCGGTGTATTACTGCATTCTGAAATATGAATGTTTCAAGATGCAATAGTTCACAAGACAAATATTTACCAAATTCATGACCATTAACAACATTGGTTTACTTGCAAATTTCAACCAGTCTTGAATGTAGGAAAGCAATAAGAAACTTGCAAGGATATGAAGTTGGTAGCATGTTCAAAGATGTTTACAAACTCTAAACATACAAAAAGTAAAACAAGTACCAGATGTCAGCTACATCTCTACATACAATTATTCAGCTGACCCAGCTATATTGTCAGCATATTAGTTAGTGTGTCATCAAGGCTCTAATGATTAAGCCTTTAATTCCCAACGGCATATGACAGCAGACCACTAGCCAGGTTCTATATAATGGTACATGACACTCCCAATGATGTGCGAAGCCAATGCTGAATAGCTTCAAATCTAACTGCTTGGCCACATGGAGTACTGTGCCAACGGCTGATGATGGACGTTGAAAGTTAGAGGAAAATCTGTGATTCTCACTCTGATATGTGATACGATAATGTACCGAACACATGTATGCGAGGATGCTGCTGATGCCAAATTTGTCTGTTTACTTAGCTGGGAGAGGCTTCGCACATTATATTTGTGCGATTTGTGGATTTATGCATTGAATTATTGATATGATAATGAGAGTGATGGGAGAGTAAGATCAAACGACAAGGACACACTCCCAATTTTTAGTATGCTGTGGAGACTTCTGAAAAATCAATGGAGGCTAATCTCTATCCAACTTTCCAACTTTTTAAAGAAGAGAATATTATGTAAAAAGAAGAGAAAGTAAAATACAAAAGGGTTAAAATGATAGGACAGAGAGGGGGACATATAAACAGACAAAAAAACAAATTTATGGAAATGTGTTTATCAAATCGGATAGAGGGATTTGAAATCATTGTACTTCTCCCTCATTTTCTAGATTCAGTGTCTAATTTGATTTTGCAATTTTCTTTTAGATTAATGTAACTATAAAGAGATGTTCTTCAGAATAATATTAAGTAAAAGATGAAAATGTAGAAAAAATATAGAGAACAGGTTAGATAGAAGGCAAACAGAGGCAGACGAGATAAAAAGATACGATGACAGACAATTATCTACGGTATATCAAATTTATATGGAAATATAAGAGAATTTTACACTCCTTTTTAGTAGGCTTAGTGTGGTAAAAAGATTGCGCAGTGTACAATTGGATATTTCGTCCTTGTTTTCACGAAGTGACGGTAGTGAGGAAAATCGTAACGCAAAGTGAATGCAATTTTTTTTCACTACCGTCTCTTCGTGAAAACAGCGACTATTTGTGCTTTGAAATGAAATATTTCTTTAAACTGGATTGAATTGAAATAGTATAAAATAGCTGAGATGACACGCTGTTAGAGATCAGGAGATCTGTCAAAAGTCGGCAGCTCCCTTACAGAGTATGCATCCGCTTCTTTTGCTGCTACTGAGTGCTATTTTGCTGAAAGAAACCCACAATGCAACAGTCTAACAATTCAACTGCTTTGTGGGAGGTATACTGGGAAGTTTCCCAAGAAGGGGAATTAAAAAAACATTTGTCCACTTGCTTCTGATTGCTAATGAAGAAAATTGTTTTTAATTTTTTTTCTTTAAAACCTTTCTTTACAAATATTTCAGAACAACAAAATTAATAACTACCACAAAAGCTTGAATCAAAACAATGCATGGGCAGGGAAATCCACCTTCCACTGGAGTTCTTACCGAGCTATCAAGGGAGGGAGGGTCACACCCACACCCCTTGCCGACCCCGCCTGTCACAAACTGTGGTAATAGCTGTTGGTATGGGCATGCTGTGAAAAAAGATGGAAAAGAAATTCTATTAGAACAGCAACACAGTTATTGCAGCAGGGAGGCATGGCGGAAGGGAGACCCTTTCTTTTGATTGAGGAGGGCTTGGGGGTCTCTTCAAGCTACTCTAAATGCTTGTTAGCAGGTTAAGGGGGTGATTTTAAAGGGAACCAGTCACACAAACATGCACACACACACTCAAAATCGCTCAGATTTAAGTTTTTTGTTTGTTAGATTCTGATTTACTACATAAGAAATGTCAGCTTCAGATACGTAAAATGTATTTCTTTTATTTTAAAAAGAGAAATTCCACGTTGAAATACACATTCATGTACTCTCTAAATTCATGTTAAGTACTTGTGAGTTGACTACTTGAAGCACTCTCATCGACACACATCTTCTTGAAATCCATCTTGGGTTCAGTGCATCAGGTTTTTATATCCTTTATTTCCTTCATACTCCTTATCGATCCAAAGCATAATGCCAGGTTACCTTTGTTCACTTTTTGATAATAATAATAGAGAATATTTATACAACATAATAATAAATAACAAAGTAGTTGGGCAAATAACAAAAAATATTTTTGGGAAAGTAAACCATTTCACCTATAATTACACCAAAGTAAAACTATTTGACATGACACATTACAAACTCAACAGACACCCATATTTCAACCAACCTCCTAACCAATGTTTTGGTTAATCTTATACACTGTACGCAAATTATTTTTAAGTGATTTGTCTCCTTTTAAAGTACTGTTGCAGTTTCATGAAGGGGTTACAGGGAGCATCGAGGGTGTGGCGTAGGGAAATGTGATTCTGTAGCAAGGCGAAGCGAGTTTCGTTCAGGTTGTTTCTAGCAGGAAATGCATGATGCCGGTGGAGAGATTAAAGTGGATTAAAGATGGTTCCCTTTTTTCTTCTGAAAGTACAGACCCTTATTATGGTGTGTTACAGTAGTTCAAGTGTTAAAACGTAAGGGAGCATATATTACAGGGCATTTTTATCTCCATAAGTTTTGATGCATTTTATCTCCACTCTAAGATTTTGTTAATTTTTCTTTACAACAGCTATTTAAGTTAAATGTCTTTTATAATTTATAAGATGACAACAAAATTTACCATTGCAGACATATTAAGGTAGAATATGGAGTATGATTTGCAAATCTTTAGTTATCTATGAAACGGTTTATTTGAAGCAAAGTTTCATATTGAGTTTACTACAAATCTATATTGTAAAGTTGTTGTTGAGCATAAGTATTGCAAATTCCTGGTTTTTACTCTCTATGTCATTCAAAACAGAGACAATATACATATGAAACATTTTTTTTGTAGCACAGTTTCATATTGACTTTACTCCAGATCTGTACCATAAACTTATTGTTGAGCATACATATTGCAAATTCACAGTTGTACTCTCCATGTAATTCAAAACAGAGGCAATATACATATGAAACGTTATGTTTGTAGCAAAGTTTCATATTGAGTTTACTCCCAATCTATACCATACCATAAAGTTATTGTTGAGCATACGTATTGCAAAATGCAAATTCACAGTTTCCACTCTCCATGTAATTCAGAACGGAGACAATATTTGTCAATTTGTGAGGTCATGCTATTTTAAATGAATTCAAGCTGTGAGATGAACACAAATTCTGATACCTCACCTGGCTGTGCCAGGAAACGAGAAACCCTTGTGTCCTGCAATCTTTCCTCACCTTGTGCAAACAATCCCTCACTGAATAGCAGGACAAGCCAAAAAATACCTGTTTGAACACATCAAAAGGAGAACGTCTTTTTCCTGCATAGCTGGCCCTCAACACCCATGTCCTGCCCAGGTTATCATACCTCTTTGTCTGCAAGGGATATTGGAAACAGCTTCACGAGTTTTGTTTCTAGAAGAGTTGCTCTTATCGTATGTTATAGTGATACGAAGCACTTGTCTTTGAGCTGCTAGTTTCGATTAGGAGTGATCCGTCTTTGGTTTTTACCTTGTTTGAGCACAGCAAAGAGACTTTTTACATGGTTTTGTAAGCAATTGAATTACAGAGTTTTGGTGCAACATTCGTGTACTAGGAATCAACTAGTGAGGTCATATAATTTAATATTGCCAGAAAGGGACTCCCCCTTAAATTGTAAGAGGTGTTTATCAAATGAAGCATATATAGATTCGATACAAAAACTTACTTAGAGCTGCCCTTACTGATAGGGTTACGTGAATATTGCTATTGTCCAAACTTGGTTGTCTTTTTCTTTTCTGCCTCACTGATTTACAAAAAAAGTCTTATGTTTGTTGCTGTTTTAAATATGAATATACTAAAATGAAATCAACTGTCAAATTGTAATTCTTATGTAATCATCAAGCTTTTTCTGCTCTACTTCTATCTCTGTTTCTCTTTTACCTGTCTACTTCAGCAAACTTTTTCTTTTTCATTCTCTACTTGCTCTTTTCCTTCCTTTCTTTTGTATACTAGCATTCATCTATCTATACTAATCATCTTCCGTATTTTAACATGTTTTAACATCTACCATGGATTATATCTTACTATCTTTTGTTTGTCTTCATTCTATGTCCTTCCTAATTGACAAATATAATCCATGTCTCCTTGCTGGACTCTGCAGAATCTTCTCATCACATTTTTCCATAATCCATCCTTATTGTGAATTAAATTTAGTTGTACATATGCTAATGTTTCTCTAATTTTTCTTCCAGAACCCTGTACGGCAACCACATGTCTGATCTACCGGAAGCAATCTTCAGAGATCTTACAGCTCTCCAGCTCCTGCTCCTCAACGCCAACAGGCTGACCTGTATCCGCATCAACCTCTTCAGGGATCTCGTCAAACTTCATCTTCTGTAAGTATAATGATGGTGGTGGTGGTGGTGGTGGTGAGGGTGAGGGTGAGGGTGAGGTTGAGGGAGTGGGTGAGGGTGAGGGTGAGGGTGAGGGTGAGGGTGGTGGTGATGGTGATGGTGATGGTGATTGTGATGGTGATGGTGATGATGATGATGATGGTGATGATGATGGTGATGATGATGATGATGATGATGGTGATGGTGATGATGATGGTGATGGTGATTGTGATGGTGATGGTGATGGTGGCGGGATGAAGATGATCATGGTGATTAGGATAAGTATCTTTATGATGGTGATGGTAGTGATAGTGATGATAATGAGGAGGAGGAGGGGGAGAAGGAGGAGGACGACAACAATGACAATGAAGAAAATGAAGATGAAGAGGAGTTGGAGAAGGAGGAGGAGGAAGAGGACGATCATGCAGAAGAGGAGAGTGATGATGTAGATCATGATGATGATGATTGTTTTCTGAGACTGAATTTGTTTTCTTCTTTTTTTCTTCTCCTCTAGATCTCTTTATGACAACAACATTCGATCTTTGTCAAATGGAACATTTGATTCACTCAGATCTCTTCAAACATTGTAAGTACTCTGTTAACATTATTTCATTCACCTTAATTGTGTTTGTTGCTTCTGTAATACTTGTGATTGTGCATTATATGTGATATGTATGAAGTATAGACCACATATACAACAGTTTATTTGTTGGCTCTTCTGAGATGAGTAATATTACAGATTAAAGTCAGTTTTGTTAACAATGAAACATGATTTATAACAGAATCCATTAAATTATCATTGAAGACTACATTTATACTTTTGTATATTGTGCATTTTCCCACTTATCTGTTGCCTAATATATCTTAATAACATATCTATTTCTGCAATAAATATTATTAATATTCTACTCTTTTATGTATAAAGCACAAAGAAATAGCATTATATATTATTATTATTATTTAGTTTCCTTACTTAAATGAAGTTCCTTGCCTTGTTTCTTAAAATACTTACAAAATCATCCAATGTCTGAAAAAAAGAAGAAACCAAATAAATAGAACACATACTAGAATAGAGAGTCATTCTCACCCACATGTCAACCTATTCAGTGTTACCTGCTGTAAGATTGATTGTAAGGCATGTGAAATGTAGCACCTTTAGTAATCAGAGCTTGTACAATAGATGCTACATGATGGGGGTCGATCCCTCCCACTAACAGAGGAAACCACAAAAGAAGAAGTACATGCCCAGGACATGGGGGAGGTGGAAATATGATTACCTAGAAATTCCCATCCAATTTAGGCAGTAACCTACCAAGATGGGGACAGTAGGGGAAATTATTCTTGTTTGATGTATCATCTGGTTTCCCTCTATACTTTTAGTTTTTTTTGTCCCCCTTTTGAAGAGGCGGACCGTTTGAAAATATACATAGGTTGAGTAGAATAAAAGAAAGAGAACAAAAATAAATCTGGCAACAGGTACATGAATTATTTCGATTTCAGTTTTATATTCAGTAGAATTAGAACTTAAGGAATTTCAGAACAGGACTTTTTAGCAATTCACTTCACAAGATCTGAATGCGGTTGTGAAGTTGCAAAATATTTTAAAGATTTTTTTTCTTTAAACAAAAATGAAGAAATTTGAAATTATATCTGGCATAAATTATCCACTTTAACGAGTCTAAAAAAAAAAAAACCCCATTCATTTGAACTTCTACAAGCTAAACATCAAAAGAATGGCAAAAAGTTCCTTGTATAAACAAAGAGTAAACTTTTATTTGAAATCTAATCTAGACCATAGTTGCTGAGATGTAATCTTAGTTCTTTGGTGACACCAAGAACATGTGAATTATTGATTGATTTTAGTGGAAGCCATCTGCGTGGTGAGCCCACATGGTATCAAAATACTAGAACTTGGAAAGATCTTCGGGAATGGTATTTAGGAAGCAAAACATTGTTCTGAAAACAGGTATAACCACAGGTGTTAGAAAAACTGTTGAATGGAGATCGTTTTCAGTGGAATTTCAGTGGTGTTTCATTTTAGTGGTGTTACATTTCAGTACATTACATATACAAGTATATTTTTCAGTGGTTATTTGAATAATTCAGAGTTTGGTGGTGAAGTAGCAGGGTGTGAAACTAACAACTCTAGAAGTGCATGTCAAGCATTTTACTAGTGTTTTGTTACCCAGTTATCCCCTTAATTTTCCTAAAGATCTTTACTCTGAACATTACACTTTGATATTTCATCACAAGAATATTAATGTTTAGTTTCAAGTGTGTATCTTGAACACATACATTCTGTCCTGATTCAAGATATGTATTTGTATCATACTGCAATTTTCTCATCCATTCACAGAAATTTTTTTATGCCTTCTTATCTTAGTAACAGTTGAATAACTTTGTCTAGAGTTAGGTATCAAATAGTAAAAAGATGCCTGAAGTTTATACAAAAAAAGATGTATGCCCATGAGGAAGGATTGAAATAAATAGGTATAGATGGTATCGAGGAATACCTTCTTCATTATTTAATTTTTAAGATAGCCTTTAGTCTGACATACATCGTGATAGGCTCTTTGGCACCTTAAGAATCCTGACCCCCTGTTTCAGGTCAATCTTTGTAATTGTGCCTGATGTGTTAGGCAGCCGCTATTCAATCCATCGATCAACAAGTCTGCACGTGTAAAATCTGGGTCATATTTCACGCCAGAGCTCGCCCGCTATGCGAGCTAAATCTCTGCCGCATTTGCAACAACAACTCGCTAAGATAAATTCATAAATATTCAGAGTTTCACAGCTCAATCACAGACGCGGGCGCTTTTGGCAAGTAATTTTCTCCTCCTTGCCGGCTTGGCTTTAGAAGGTGCGGCCAGGCGGCCGAGCATTCTTGAGCCGTCAGAAATGGGGCGAGGTATTATAAAAGAAAACATTGGAAAAGTACTGGGATTAAACCCAACTCAGCTGTGTTTAGTGGGACAGTATGGAAAGTTCATTGAATGAAAAATGAGTTTTTAATGGACTCCAATCCAGGCTTTGCAAAACTTTTACTTTGAGTTATATTACTGGTAATCCATCATTCGGGTGCATTATTCCTCTTCTTAGCACATTCAAAGTTTGTCTATAATCCACGCCGTATCATAAGAATCTGACAAATGATGATACTTTCTGATGAAATGTACTCTCTTTTCTAATAAGAAGAAAACTCTGTCCAAGCTCCTTATGTGTCTCCTAATGGAAGTTATATCCCTTCATGCCACAAATCTCCTCTTTATCATTGCCTGTGGAGTACTGACATTTAAAAAATTGTTATTTGATGTAAATCTTGGTATTTGATGTAAATATGGCAGTCCCATCATTAGTCTGTGTATTTATGTTATCTCTTGTCTCTAACATACATGTATCCTTAGGCTCTGGGTAGAATTACCTGGTTTTATCTGTTTCTTATATTTCTTTCTTTTTTCTCTTTGAGATTGTGTGTATTTATACTTGTCTTGAAGTGTCAGCACTATGTTTTTTTCTTTGAAAATATGTGTCTTTATGGTGACAAAAGCAAAAGTCCTTTTCTAATATTTTTCTATAAATCATGGATGCTTGTTAGAGGTATACCCTTGTCACTATAATGAGACTGACACCTGATTCACAAAGGACTGAACAAAAATGCATCACACCGAATGGCTAGACTCGACTGTGTCATTACAAAGACAAGTTGAAGAAATTTCTGAGAAAAAAACTATTATATTCGCAATATTTCCATAAATCACCCTGTTTCATGATCAGTTTTCTTTTTCGAAAGTTTTGTCAAGCAATTCTTCCTCTTAATTTTGTCCTCCTGGAAGTTGTCAATTGAAGAAAGGTGCGACAGACAGGATAGTAGTCTAGACATCTTACTCCCTCACACATCTTCCAACAGGAAAATTAAAAAACATTGAACACCTGTAAAACTTTGGATGAAAATATCGAGAAGGAGTTTACATAATGGGTAGGATTTTGAACCCACTTAGGGAAGACAAACTCATTTCTTTAATGAGAAATATTATTTTTTCTTTTTGATGTATGACGAATGTTGATATTTGTCGTGTTAGGACTTCAGAGCGAAAATGCCATTTTAGAATTTATTTGGCAATTTAATTAAGATATTGAGCAGGTATAAGCAGATGAACTAAATGACAGCCTATTACAGATTTTAAGTAGTATATCTCTTTCTGAGGCAGAGGAAGGGAGACACCAAAAGTGGAGATTAAAACATTATAAAAGTATAATGCCACTCTTACAAACGTCACTGAATTCCATTATATTTTTGAGCAGCTAAGTTATTATTGGAAGATAGATAATTAGTGGTCTGTCACTATGTAGACCTTTCATTTCAACATTGAGTCCATGTAGGTAGAAATTTAGACACTAATTTAGTTGATTTGATAATTAGAATTAGTGGAAGAGAGAAACCATAAGTTGAGATTGATATGCTATAGAATTTGGTAAGCATCAATGAATTCCAGCATATATTGAGTCATCAGGGTTATAACAAAATACAAAACATTGAATCATATTTCTTAGTCTGAATCAGTGCAAAAAACACGCTGTAAGTTGGGATTGAAATACCTCAAAATCTTGTAACTTAGTTGTAAGTATCAATAAATCCATAAATTCCAGCATATTTTTGAGCTGCCAAGATATGAAAAGATAGATAACTGTTTAGCTCTTGTCACCGAGGGGGTATTCTCGTGTGAGGTAGACAGATAGAGGCAAGGGGCATACTTCACGGGTCGCTGCCATAATCAGGACCCCTCGATGAGAACCTGGTCTGCCCTCTGATGACCCATATTCAACCCCTCTCCTCTGGTCCAAACTTACGTTCTCTTTTTCTTTTATCTCTGTATCCTTAAGATTTCACATTTCTCTCTAGTACCCTGTTGCTTTTCCACTTTCTCTTCCACCCCACTAATTTGTCTTCTCTTCTTAACTACCCAATACTTCATTTCTTTTTGTTTTCCTATTACTCTGTCTGTTTTCTTGTAATTGGCAGTTTTTGCTTTCCCATTTTAATAATTTCTTGCTTATACAATGTATATATTTGAAAGTTTGTTACCCATCTATCACCCTCTCCGTAGGCTTTGCTTTTACGTGTAACCTTTTCTATGCCTATCTTGTATCTACATCCGTCCCCTCATTCTCTGTCTCTTTGTTTTATTGGATCTCTCTCTTTCTCTCTCTCTTTTTTCTCTCTCTCTTTCTTTATATCTCTCTCTTTCTTTATATATCTCTCTATCTTTCTTTATCTCTGTTTCTTTATCTCTCTTTACCTCTTTCTTTATCTATCTCTTTATTTCTTCCTCCCCACTCTCTATCTCTTATCCCCTGCCCCCTCTCTCCCTCCCCTCCCCCTTTCTCTCTTCCTCTCTCTCTCTCTCTATCTCTCTCTCTCTCTCTCCCTCCCTCTCTCCCTCTCCCCTGCCCTACCTTTCTTATCCTCTCTCCCTTCCTTCCTCTCCATGTTGGTTTCCCATTCTATACCTTCCCATTCTCTCTCCTCTTCCCATTCTCTCTCTCCTTCCCATTCTCCCTCTTTACCTGTCTCTCTGCGGCACATCACACCAAGCTGTGAAGAATGCCTTAGGCTTCAAACTATAGCAATGCATGTACTTTCTCACAGTTTTGCAAGCTCCAAAGCCTCTTGACCGAGGGAAAAAGTCACCTAGATTCATTGCTATGTGTGAGGGCTACCAATCATGGAGTTTGCAGGCATAAAACCCTTGTTAATTTTTAACACACAACATGGAGTCTGAATGTATGACTTTAGACTGAACTTTAAAAGAAAAAACTTACTTCTACCCTTTGCAAAGATACAATCAAGGATGTTTTTCTTGGGTTGTTGTAATGGGAACTCTATAAGTATCAAATTTCAAGCCACTTTGGGAAGAGTTATTCAAAACACAGTTAAATAATAGATTGTTTATCTATGGTGTGTCCACATCTTCAGTAGATCATGCATGTAGTTTATGTTTTCCTTTATTAAAGTTGGAGATTAAATAAAACAAGTCAACATACTGTGCTTAATTCTTTATTTTGTGGGGAGGAGGCCGGTTGGTGGGGGGAGGGGGGGGGGTTGTTTTTGTTGTTGTTAGTGTGTGTCTACATCATGGTACATGTACATTTATATGAATTCAAGGGTTACGTTATTTGCCTTGCTTTTCAAAAAAATGATGTAGAGTCATGGTCAAATTTTTTCTGAGTTTATTATCATTCAAAATCTGAAAATGAAATATGTTGTGGCAAAGTATGTTATTTGATCGCTATATACATTTTTCTGTCTGTGTAGAATATGAATGAAGAAGAGAAATTGGTCTTATTTCTGCATCTTGCAGTGTCCAGCTGAATTGCTCAATCTTGAAAAGTGTACAGCAGTACATTACTGTCTAATGCTTTCCTATGTTGACAATCATATGAAGTTTTAAGGAATGTGTTTTTCTTCTTTTTTATTATCTTTCTAACATTTTATGACCTTGATGACATAATAAGAGCCAAAATGGTAGTAGAGGAGGTATTCTTTTTTTTCATATCCGCTATCCTTCAAGAGTTGTTTATATCCCAATTTCACACTTCTACATCCTTTTTCTAATGACACGCACAAAGAAGTGTTTTTTTCACTCATTAAGATCACTTGTTGAAGGAGCTATGGAGTGTGAAATTTTTTGCTGAAAAGGGGTGAAAAACACCTTGTTTGTGGTTTCATATGGCTTTAAGCCGGTTGTTGAATCAGATTAGACCAATTTGTCAGCTGAGGTGGAATTAATTGGTTTGGGTTAATGTGTTGGATCAGTCAATGGGCAAGGAATAAGAGCAGGAGAGGGATCGAGATGACAGAGACCTACAGTATGTGTGGATGAAATAACTACATGGCAAAGATTGATTTTGGGTGTTTTAGTTGACTTCAATACTCTCAAAATTGATTAAATTTCTTTACATGCCCATTATGCAACCCGTGAATAGGCTTTGCAATTTTGTTTTGTTCATAAAATATCTCATTGTGATTGTAATTTGTGTCAGTGATACTTTCTTGAAATGCTAAGTAATGTTTATCTTGCAAAAGGAGTGGCAAAGATAGTTTTGAGTTAATTGAAGAAACAAAATTGTTTAATTTAATGTTTATGAAGCCTCCAAGATTTCAAAAGTGTTTAAAGAAAAATATGAAACAGAAACTAATTTGCGATTATATTTTCCACTTTTGATCGTTCGTTGATAGAAAAACTGTTTCATGCTATTTGATAAACTTCACAATATGTTTAACCCATTTTATTGCAAGAAGATCGATAGACAAACCTTCCTTTGTCTAAAAATATGACATGCAACATCAAATTGTGAGAATTTCAGACCAGCTTCAACAGTAAACGGGTTAAGGTGTTCCGTCTACTCAGGCACAAGTGTAGTTTCCATGATGCAAATACATATTTTTTATTTGCATATCCATTTGTTTAATAATGTCACACTTGATGTACAGTTATTGTTCGAGAGTATTTTATGTACAAGATAATAAAACTTTATTGTACCAAAGCTATTTGTAAAGATATATGAATTAAAGCACAATCTTCTGTTTCAATTTTCCAGACATTTGGCCCGCAACCCCTTCATCTGCGACTGTAACTTGAGATGGATCGCAGAGTACCTTGAAAGCAATCCGGTCGTTGAGACGAGCGGTGCACGTTGCGCCCGACCCGTCAGAATGGAACGCAAGCGGATCACTAACATGAAGAGCGTCAAGTTCAAGTGTAAAGGTGTGTGGTGGAGATTTTAAGAAATACGTTTTTTTCTGGAATAGTTTTGTATTATTAGTAGTAGTAGTAATATTATTATTATTATAATCATCGTTATTATTCTTATTCCTAAAATCATGTTATTATTATTATTATTATCATTATTATCATTATTATTATTATTATTGTTAATATTATTTTTATTATTATTATTATTATTATTGTTATTGTTATTATTATTATTATTATTATTATTATTATTAATAATAATACCATTGTTATTTTTGTTGATGTTGGTGTTGTTGTTGGTGTTGTTACTGCTTTATTCCATTGATAAGTTCAGCACAAAATAAGCATATATACATGTACATATGTATCTTGAATTTAAATTTTAAGATAGATAGTAACTTTCAGTTTCTGGAAAAAATATGAACCTTCAAGAGACAACAAAAATCTAGTTTTACAGGACATTGTTGTCTATGTGAGTTATGAAACATTTTTGCATTTCCTGATTTCTGCTAATGGAAGCCTTCTAATTTATAATGTCATCAAAAAGTAATTTCCTCTTTACATTTAAGCCATTAAAAGTTGATGGATATACTTTTGTTTAAGGAGCTAGAGACAGGCAATCTCCATTTCTTGTATGTAACTGATGCAGAATTCATGTTCTTTCCATAAATGCGAATAGCCTACTCTAAGCTATTCTCAAAGTCTATCTTCCATTCCATATGCCCGGCTTGGGCTATTTCTTTGACAATCATAGTAAAAAAATTCAAAGATTGGAGATGTACAGAGGAAATGATTTGCATTTAGAGGGATAGGAAGACCATTTCCTTCATAATGCTCCTCCGTCTTATACTTCCCTGCCTGGTGGTTTCACGTTTAAGAAAAGAGATTCTAAATGGGTGCTTTCTCCATAAGCAGGCAATACTCTATCTATATTCATAGGGGTTTATGTTGGGAAGGGGGCTTACGGCCTAATACCGCTAATGCACATCTAGGGTCCCTATTGGTAGAGAAGAGATTTCAGCAGAAGTCAATGGACACGGTTAGACATTTTTTCTGAATGATGAATTTTCTGGTGAAACGAGCGGGAGATCGAGTGGATCTCAATATTACTCTCCGGAATAATTTATATCTCTAGGGAAAAAACTTTCAATGGGGCCATTTGTATAAATGATGGGTAGTCTTTGCCACAAGCTCTAAGGATATTGGTGCAAATCGTTATTTAAATGATTTATTTCCTAAATGTGGTGTGTTAATAATGTTCAGGTTATTGAACCCAGTAAAAATATGGAGAAACATGCTCAGGACTTTGGAATATCTCTGTTGTAATTGATGATGCCAAACAAATTGTTTAGAATACATAGATATCCAGTGTTGTAGTAATGATAGAAATATTTATATATTTCAATTCTTGCGCGATACCTGTATTTCTACAACTGATATATATTTTCGAGAAAATGTTTCAAAAAATAGATAAAATAGTAGATATAATTGAGGAAAAAAATTCTCATTAAAAGGCAAATACTTTAAAGAAAATTGTTTTTAATTTCTGTAACTTGCAAAGAATGAATACGTTTTATGACCTTTTTGTTGGAAGAAATACATTTAGCTTCTAAAGTGCTCCTAGATTTGGGAGAAGATAAACAATATCTGTTTTTGCTTTTGATCTAATGTTTTAATCTATTTCAGTGACATAATTTTTGTTGTTGTAAGACTATACTAGAATTTTGTTTTCCATAGGACTAAATTTAATTTGCATGCATGTTGTTTAAATTTTTGATTCCTATTTGATCATCAGATGCCGAGTATTACAGGACTGCCCAAGCCGGCCAATGTTTTATTGATCATGACTGCCCCGATGCTTGTACATGTCATGAAAGTATTGTAGACTGTTCTAACAGAGGGTTACCAACTGTTCCAGATGAAATACCCACATATACAACAGAATTGTGAGTATTATCCAACCAATCATGTAAAACTTTTCATGAAAAAATATTGAATATTAATTTCCCAAGAACAAGGAGTGAATACACTTTTTGTACAGCAAATCATATTTATATTTTGATAGAAACAATAAAGGATTCATTTTAAAAACTTATCGGCACAGAAGTCAAAGATTGACTTCAAAGACTCAGGAGAGTGGGCATCAAATTGAGATTTCTTTACTGAAAAGATTTTTTCTCTCAAAATTTCATAAAGTTCATACTATCTTTTTAATTTCATGTCAGGCATTAATGAAAATTTACAATTTTTTTCCTTCTGTACAGTGTACAACTTTGCAATTACAGTTTGATAAGGTTTTAGCCTCTTTTTAACGCAGTTTAATTGACATTCAAAAAGTGCGGCTTACATGTATCTGCAAGTATTCACACATTTTGTTATAGTCGACGAAACTTTTGTAAGTTTCAAAGGAAGGAGAGATTTTTTCTGAAAGCTTCACAACTCAAAAAAGAACTTGGCTGCGGCCATGGATCATTGCAGAGCATGGAAATTTCTTGCCGTAAGCTGTCATTAACAATTCATAAAAGTTCCTGGTTTATCAGTATGACATTTTCATCTTCTTCTCCCTAGGAAATTGAATGGAAATGAGATTTCACGCATTTCTGCGGACGGGAAGTTCCTTCATCTGCCCAATCTCAAAATCTTGTAAGTATAATAATCAGAAAGAAGAATATTCATCTATGTTTCTTGCAGTCCTTCCAGTTATTTTATTGACTTTCATACACTCCGAAGCAGTGCATATGTCTTCATATTTTCATTTTATGAACGACTTAATTGCAATTATACTTTCATTATCCTTCAGTTCCCTATATTTTCAATATTGTATACTTTTGTTTTGTAGCTACAGCACGTGTATTATTCTACTGAATACGAAGTTTGAATGGTATTATACAGAGTAAATATTACAATTTACCTTGTATCTGTTAGTGGATACAATATACGTTAGGGTGGGTGGAAAATGATTTAATCTCTGCAAAGCTTAAAAACTAATCCTGGAAAAAAGTATAATTAAAAAAAAAATATATATATGGCATATGGAAAAATCTCACTCTTCAAACGCAAATCCCATAAGATCTTTTGAGAAGAGGAAGTATTATGTGTACACTATCTGTGCAACCAGCCATAATGTAGTGTATTATTAGATATCTGTTTGTATTTACCGTGACATGCTATCAACGGGAAGAAATCTGAGCTATCGTTTGCTTTCACCGATTTGTTACTCGCTCTCTGAGCAGGTGAAATACTAGCTGAACCTAGTAAAATATTCATAAGCCATCAAGTAATCATTATCTCTTGAATATATCATCCTCATATATTTCTCATCATCCCTCTCATCCATCTCCCCTATCCATCCATCTATCCAGGGATCTCCGTGACAACCGCATCTCGGTCATCGAGGATGAGGCCTTCCAAGGAGCATCTTCTCTCGTAGAATTGTAAGAATTTTTTCCTTTTTATTCTCTCACCTTTAACCCCATCCTTTTTGTTTTAATCAGATTCCTGGTGTATCTAGAGTGTGCATGTGTGTATTCTGTTTCTAGCTTTAATGATAATAATTCAGACAAAAATGTTAATTATTATATACTTTAATAGTTTGGATAAATGATAATTCTTAATTGGGCTATTACAGATGTTGCATGATAATTGCGTGATTCATGGGGGAATTCTGAGGGTTGTATTTCTTTTTAAAGACCATTGTGACTGAATTAATAAACTTGATTGTGTAACAAACATGTACACACACATAATGTAGAGTTGCCCTATTTTGTTTCTGATCTTTCAAACAGCCAGTCATGTCGCTTATCTTTATTTCTCCTATAAAAGTAAATCCAAATAAAACTACAGATTGATACATCTTTCCTCTTTAGCTAAAACTCCTCTCATTCTTTTTTTTTTTTTTGATCATAGGACATTTTATTTGTTGATTCTTGATTGATGTTGATGCTGTCTTTTTTCCTTCCCCAAAATATTTTCCCCATTGATAAGTGAATGCTTTGATTTCTAAAAGCTCAGTGCTTTAGTGCATGCTTTTACATGTATCTTGTATTTTACCAGAGGGTTGTAAACTGAGGCTTTAATCTTTGCACTATACCCAGCTTATGCGCTAATTTCCCACTATCTATTTTTAAGGGTAATTGCTAATATCATGTATGACAATTAAGCATGCTTATAAGATGGTAAAGAAAGAATCATTAATTGCTTGGTTACATCCATCTAGATATTTTGAAATTGCAAAAAAGCAGAATGCTGCAGAATAATCTAAAACGAATAAATTTGGACCATGAAATTGATCAGTCATTGTATGTTGGTTTTAATTATTGAGCTTTGTTGAACAATTTATATTTTGTTAAACAATAGTTACAACTTTATATTTTCCCAAATTTGTTCAAATTATAGCAAACTGTATGTAATCACCTCTGAATTTTACAATGTGAGCAATTATTTTTTAAAGAATATATTAGTAGGCAGGAAAAGATAGCTTTTAGCATAAAGTTTAGATTTGTACTTTTAGCCAAAATACCATACTGTTGTATCAAATGCAAATGATTTCTTCTATATTTAGATTTGGTTTGTAGTGATCTAGAAATGCCCTATTTGCAAGTATTCTATTTCAATCAACCACAATTCCAAGAGTCGCCTTTTTAAAAATGAGTAATGACTCGTAATTTAGTTTTCTAAAATTCAATTCTAAAATTTATTGTTTTAGTTGTTGTAATATGCTTCATGTGGACAAATTACATGTATGTTCTCTTTCCTTCTGAACAAAAAATAAAAAGATTAGTGAAAGCCCCCTTGCTTCTTGTCTGTTAAAAGGCCTCTGTTACATGTGTGCCATAATATTCTTTTCTGTTGTTGACCGTTTGTTTTTTTATTTCTGTCAATTCCCCCTGTATCTCTCGTTCTGTTCTGTGCTCTTTTGGAATATGAAGAATGCTCACGAACAACAAACTGAGTAATGTCACCGGACGCTCTTTCGTAGGACTCAAAAACCTGCGGACGCTGTGAGTATAACGATCGAAAAACCACCAGCCTGTTTCAAGCATCGTGGCATCTTACTTCTTGAATTTTCAGCGCACGAGATTTCATCCATTTCTTTATTTTCTTTTAATTCTTTTTTGTTCGTTCATTTGGTTGGAAACTTTCCTTTTAGTTTAACTACCATGGTAACAGGATGCTCATTTCTTAATTATTTGTAATTCAACTATTTAATCTCATTTTTAATAACAGTTTAATCATTGGGGAAAGACGAATCACAATTTGATGAACATCTAAGGACTTTGTCTTTAAAAATATCTGGAAATATTTGTTCATGTTTTTCCATATTTGCATCTTTATTTTATACGAATTTCAATCCTTTGTGGCTATCAAATTGGCAACAGACAACATCAATCAATTCTGTTATTTTACACTAAACCCTAAAAAGGTTGAACAAACTTTCACAAAAACCTTTTTGAATATGATCAAATTGAAATTAGTTCAAATCAATCAAAGTAATTCTAAACCTGAAGACTTGTTAGTCCGAGATGTTATCTTAAAGTGATTCTCTACCAATTCCCCAGAGATTAATACCTTCCTAACTCTTCAATATATCACCAATATTTAATCAACCACTAACATTTCCATACCATTTTGTCAGCTATACCCCATAGTGAGAATTGACTGTCTGGTTTGCATACTAAAGGAAAATTGTTTGATTTGCTGAGTGTATATATACAAATTTCGGGCAATAAAGTCATCTTTTTGTATATTTTCATGGATAATGAAGTAAAAGGCACCTCATAAAACTGTTACAGCTGAAACAAAAGTGGAAATAAAAATGATTATGTATAAAACATTAAAGAATCTCAAAATGGAGATGAATTTGAATGAAAAGTCAAATCTGTTAATGCGACCCTCGTGCAAAATGGGATGGGGTTAACAAATGACTTGCAGACGGGAGAACAAAGTGAAGTGTTTACCGACAAATAAAGACGTCATTCTTGGTATTCACCGTCATGTATCACAGTATGCTAACACACATGGTTCACTCACTAGGCTGGTCGATGCAGTGCATGGTGTATTAACGATCCCTGTCGGGGTGTGATTGCGCATTTATTTTCACAGCTTTCCAACCAGGTCTAACACTCTTGCATATATACTCACCTAACCTTTTAACCACTTAACCAAGCCATGTTTTATTCTTCCTAGGACTGCTCACTTAATATCACATTTTTGTTGTTCTTTCGTCACTTTAACACCCCTTTTTGTCTCCTTTCACCGGCTAATTCATGATTCATTTCTCTTTCAGGGCGTTAATGCATACCTATACATGTATCAGGCTGTGTAAAGGAGGGAAATATCATCCCTTTTTCCTTTTTATTTCTCCTCTTTACAACACGCAGCACCACTTCTTTTTTTCTTTGAATGGAACGTTTTAATTTCATTTATGATTACAGTTTCCTTTTATTTCAATTTCCCAATATTTGACTGAATTATTATGAATGTTTCGAGATGCAACACTTGCATGATGAAAGTACATTGTTCATCAAATATCAGATTATGGAATGCTCACTGGGGATGCCATTTATATTAATATTATTTTCCAAATATATGCATCTATATTATACTGGTTTGTCTGTACATGCACCCACAATTTCCCCCCAAAATCTGATGTTTGTACATATTCTAGTTGTTTTTATTATGCTATTGTAAAAAGTTGTTTACGACAGAGTTTTACATTTGAATGGATGTCAGTAATACAAAGATTACAAAGCAAAGATACAATTTAAAATATAATGATAATTTAAGCATTCTATCATATAGGTAAACAGAAAATGTTGTAGAGTAGCAGAAATGAAATATTTCTGAAGTGCTCCTAAAGATCGATGGGGGTTTCAAGTCAATTACACTGAGGCAATTACAAAAGGCTGATCTGCAATTGAAATGAAATTGGATTTGTCTAGAAAAATATTATCATGAAATCCAAAATAAATTATTATTACATATTTAGTTCCACGATACAGACAATTTTTTCTATGATCTTCTATATATCCTTTGATATAGCCCTTATCAGTACACCATGTGAGTCTTCCCTTCCCCCTCCCCATTCCACCTGTTCCTTCTCGTCTCATTTGGTACCTTACATCACTCCAAAATCCACCTCCCCAACCCGATCCCGTCCCCGTTTTTTCACGGGACTACATCTAAGTCCCCTCCGTCAACACCACTTCATATGCTTCCGATCTCTCCATGTGTATAAAGTCGGAGAGTAAAAACAGAGCAGGGGAAAGAAAAATCAAACACTTTGCTTTCGTGACAAGGTGGTAGGAGGGGGATTCTCGGCTTGATCTGCACACGCGGGGGCCCGACTCAGAACCCTTCCCCGCGCACCCTAAGAGCTCCCAGTACGGAACAAGGGATGGCATGTGTTTGAAAGAAAAATCCCGGGTGTGAGTTTAGATTACGCTGCTCTAAACATTCGAGCCATAATTATTGTTGTCCCTAAACCCTCCGTCAACATTGCGCAGCGATTGTTTGCGCGCCAGACAATCCCCTTTCTGTATAATGATGGAAGAGCGAGCAAGGCTGTGAGAAATGCGTCCGTCCACCTGATGTTTACGGAGCAAGAAAAGGAGAAAGGAATTTGGAAGGAATAGGTGCCGCATTAATGGGAGATTTACTTGCAATCAGCGGGAGGCGTGGATTTCATTTTTCATCATTTTTTGTATTTCATATTTCCATCAAATACTCATTATTTGTTCATGAAATACTCATCATATTTTTCATGAAATATTCATCTTTTCCATGACACATACATCATTCTAAGTCCTACATTCATAATATGAAGCTTGATCCAGTAGTCTCTGGTATTAAACTCTCATCACATTTGCTTAATTTTATCATATTTCATCATTTTCCATTGAAATATTTGCCATTCATGATTAAAAATCATATTTCATTACAGTGTGTTCATTTTGTCATTAAAAGTAATAACATCTCAGCAACTAATGATATACAAGCTATTCATTACCATCAAACATCTATTAATATCCATTCACCAAAATTTATATCCATGGACATGCATCAATCGCCTTTCATCTTGATATATATTTCATATTCATAGGTCATTAACTTTCATAATGTCATACCATAATACTCCATCAGAGTTTGAATGTAAAGTAAAAAATTGTGAACAAGATGCATGTTGGATGTAATTAACATATAATTCACATTAGATTTCATGTACATTTCATATAATTAAATATTTAAATATTAAAATTAAATTTTTGAAGTGTTTCAAGAAGATTATGATAAGATATTTTATTCAATTACCACAAAATGTGACTTGATTTCTTCAGGGAAAGGGGTGGAGGACCAAAAATATAATTCATTTCATTAATTTCCATGCTCATTGACAAACACAAAGATTTATACTATAGAGTGGTGAAGTGTGACGTCATCAAAAATCCATTTTTAGAATTTCTCAATTTTTTTCTTCATATTCCGAAAGAACATAAAAAATAATGTCCAAATGTCGAAAACCAATTGAATATGTTAAGTATTGGCTGAGATATGACCATCTGAATGAATATATGTCCTATGGAAACTCAGTGTTATATGCTCTGGCTCCTAACCATTAGGAGCCAGAGCATATTACACTGAGTTCCTATGGGGAGTATATTTATTCAGATGGTCATATCTCAGCCAATACTTAACATATTCAATTGGTTTTCGACATTTGGACATTATTTTTGATGTTCTTTCCGAATATGAAGAAAAAATTGAGAAATTCTAAAAATAGATTTTTATGACGTCACAGCTTCGGTACTCTATAAATATACATAAACATCTTCATAAAGATCTCCATCAATGTAATAAAGCAGGGGATATATTATACAGACCCCAAAAGCTAAACATGACTATTAATCCATCACAAAACCTATCAATCTTGACAGGGTTTTATATACTATTTACAGGGGACTTTCTGTCATCCTTGGGCACCAATTTGACTTGGGTATTTTCAAATTAGTGTAGACAGGTTCATACTTAAGAAAAGGTAGAAATTATTTAGCCTCCTTTGATGGTTGTTGTTGAAGGACCTATCAACATGGTCTTAAATCATCCATCTAATGATGCAGTCCTAAAAGGCCTGTTCTCATCAGCTCAAGATTGCCAAATATCCCGCTATTTCAACTATCCCGATCGCAAATTATCCAGTTAGTTTGCGTCTTCATCAGCCCGAAGTTGCAATTAGCAGGATATTTGGTCGGGTTAATCATCCCAAGATATCTTGGGATAGTTTTCAAAATATCCCTCTATTTGGCAAAATATCCTGTTATTTGTCCTGTGCGTCTTCACCAGCCCGAAGACTTGCACTATGCGCGAACGCTGAGCAAAATATCTCGAGTTTCAAGTTTCGAGGTCGAATCTCGAGCTGATGAAAACGCGATTTGTAACTTCGGGGTTATTTCCCAAATTAGAAATAGCGAGCTATTTTGCAATCTCGAGCTGATGAAAACACGCCTAAAGAGGAGGGATATTCAAACACTCCCTCCAGTTTCCTGTATAAAAGCAAGCAGTGTGATGAAATATTTCAAGGAGATGAATTAAAGTGTCTGTCCACAGGTGTGTTAAGGTCTGTGGGGATTTTCAGTGGGACGAGACATTTGAAATGTTAGGAAACACATTGGCACATACATACAACCTGTACATATACATGTTTGAGGCGAACTTGTAAACTTCTCACTCTGATTCTCGCCATGTTTTTCAGGGTTGGAATTTCTTTTCACTCTTATCTTTATCTCTCCTCCTCTTTCTATTCTGCCTCTTGCAGAATTAAAATTATTCTTCAACTGGGAATCACTTTGTTATATATATTAATGACATATTTAAATATTCTCCATGTATTTACCTCATTACACTATCAAAACAATGTTACAAAACACATTTTAATTTAAAGGATATATTTCATTATTGAAAAACAATAACATTTTGAAAATGAATACATCATTGCAATACATGGAACTCCTTCCTAATATGTACACACAACATAAATAAAGAAATATTTGAAGGTAACATAAAGTTATACCAAAGAAGGCTTATCAATCAAATTCTTTCAGTTCGACATTGATAGCTAAGGAACCTATCATGTATAAATCAGTAATGCATGTTTTACGTTTTCTTCATGTACTCAGGATGTTACGAAGCAACAGACTATCCTGCATTACCAATGAGACTTTCACTGGACTCAAGGCAGTCAGACTTCTGTAAGTATTATGGTCTCCTCAAAAATTAGTAACTTTCTTATTCTTTGTCTGATTTCATTCAATTTTTCACCGGGCTACTTCTTTGTTTTTTTCTGTTTTCCTCTGGAAAGTTTGCTTTCAAGGTTCTTCCCTTTAATGTTTTTATGAGTTCAAAATTTTAAATTTGCTGGCAGCAAATTTTAGCAGATACATTGTCAGGAGTTCTATGAACTGTATTATAGAGGTGAACTTTATAATCTATTCCCAAAGTTTGATTGTTGGATATGATTTAATTTGATATAACAGACAATTTCCATAGATTCCAAAAATGAGTTATTTTAGGTCTAAAAGAGTAATTGGAAGTGGATGGATGAAAGAGAGACAGTGAAGAAAGAAATTGCATATTTGCAAGGAAAAAGGTAGGAAGCAAAAGATTGAAACAGTGGTTGAGCCTAATTCAGAGGAGGGGGTATGTGAGATACATCACATTCAATTAAGAGATTGATGAGTAAACAAGGAAAAGGGAAAAAATACTCTGAGTAGAGTGCTAACATTATGAAATCTGATGCATGCCAAAATGGACACACTGTCATCTCGACACGTCTGATGATTATCAAATTGGCATCACTCACCGGTGCTGTCGGACGATCGCAGTTTCTAGCATGTCATGATACTTCCGATGTCCACTTCCGATTTGAATCTCCAGTTTGTCATTGCCAATTAGATATTAGATGAATGGCTACGTCTGACCTCATAGGTAACCCTAAGATACTACAAGGTTTTTTCTTCTTTCAGGTATTCAGGCACCCCCCCCCCCTCCCCTATGGATTAAAGTCTGTACTCAAATCTAAAGATATTCAGGCTGTTGATGACATATTAGGATAAGGTCCCATGTGTATGGATGTAAACCTTCCTCTGAGCATGGGATTTACTCATTTCCTCTCACTGAAAAATTTTGAAAATTCAAGATTCACCTTTATGGTATTGAATCCCAAATTTTATATAATCATACTTTAACGTTCACTGACCAGCATTCTCAGCCACAAAAATTCAAATTTAGGATTTACAGTGTATGAGTAATAAATCTTGAAATTTCTATAATTGTACTTTTAGTTTCACTGCCAAGCATTGTCAGTCACAAAGTTCAAAGATTTATGAGTTTTCAAAATGTAATCAATGTGTTGTGAAAAAGAGAAGCGATCTGTTTGTAAAGTGTTACAGCAAAAGAATATTGATTATTTGCATTATATGTGTTGATCTCAAATATGAATATGCATACCTTTCCACATTCAAACATACATTCCAGTAATAAGATATGCACCTATATACTAAGAAAAGACGATGACATTCCTAAGGTTGAAAGTTTGTGATATCCAATACAGGAAAGGGTCAGAATATGTATGCATGATTATTTACTCCTCATAATAGTAAGAGATCCTGAACTTAAGGATGATCATATTTAAAATAAAAGTGAAGTGATCACAATAACATATATACTCTCAGCTGACATCCATTCTTCATATCTCTTTCTTCATATCTCTTTCTGTCTTTGATTTATTGTCTGGATGTCGAGAGAAAATGCCACTTGACAAAATCACCTGGAAAAGAATCTGTTAATCCACAACAGTTGAAGTTCACCTAGGTCATAGGTCTTTGTAACTCCTTATCTGTCAGGAGATATTGTTTTTTGAAAGTAGGCACCCAGTATGTGTATGAACTGTCTCCTCAAATCCTTTTGTAGATGCTCAATAAAAAATAAAAACATTTTATGACAGTTAGGGAAATGTTGCTACACTCTGTGATAAATAAAATCATGTTGCTGTTGGTAGAGAATAAACAATTAAGAAACTTTGCAGTCAATGATTAAAATTTTGTTCGCATCAACTTACACACATACTTCCTTTATCTGCTAAGAAAATTTAACTTTGTATCAAAGAGCACTGCATTTTTTGCAGGTAAAAGCTACACTAAATGTTTATTGAAATATTGGAAACTCGATTCATTGTATCACAAAAATCATGATTTTTTAAAACCCCATCTCACTTGGAGGAATGATTGTTCCAAAAACGATGAAGTCAAATGACAAATATGATTATTCATCACACGCTGTTATTCTAGTCAATGACAGATTTCTGGTACCGAAAATTGCTTTATCATTTTTCGGAAACAAATTCTGACTCCGAAATAGTTGGCATTTTAAGTCAATTTGGCTGAAAAGGAAGGAGCATATAATGACTTCTTCCTATGTGGGTCAGGTTCAGGGTCAAAGTTTTAACTCCATAATTATATCGTCTTTAAAGATTGGTCATAAACAACAAAATTTGCTGTCTTTTTCTTAATTGCCCCCCCCCCCCCCCAAAAAAAAAAAAAAAAAAAAATCCAACTCACAATGTATGTACATGTATGACTTTACAGACTGCTATTAAAGCCGTTATGATATATTATTAAACTTACTGGAATCTAGGCATCTGAGAAAAAAAGAAGAGCAACATTTTAAAGACTCTTTTGCCATTAAACTTAATGCTTATGTGGATCTGTTGTAATGAATTTGTTTAGCCATAAATTTTAGCATTTAGCGTTGCTAGATTAAAAGTAATCTCTCCCTTCTCTGTCTCTCTTCTCAATCTCTATCTCTCTCTGCCTCTGTCTGTCTGCCTGTCTCTGGGTTTTTTTAAGGCTATGTTTTTTTGTGGGGGGGGGGGTGGATGCCCCACTGTTCCCCAAGTTTCTTGGGCCATTGTCTATATAATCCTATATTTAAAGTTGTACCATTTTTATTTCAAGTGTACTTTTTCATTTTTTTCTTATTCTCAGGTCATTGTATGATAATGCCATCAGCACCATTATGCCTGGTTCCTTGGATTCAATGAAAGCTCTGGCAACTCTGTAAGTATCATCCTTCTGTATCAGTACATATATACAAATTATGTATTTATGTGTCTTTTTGCTTTTGTAATGTTATTTATGTTCTCTATGTTTCTTCTTTCTTATTTTTCTCCTCTTTTCTTCTCTTTTCTCTTGTTTTCTTTCTTTATCTCTTTGTTTTGCTTTTTTGTATGAAACTGTTTCTCTGTCTTTTCCTTCTATTACTCTTTTTCCCTCTTTCTCTGTTTCTCTCTTGTCACCTCCTCTTTTTTGTCAGATTTTCTGTTCATCTTTATTTCTCTCTATTCCTCTTTCATCCAATCTGTTTCTCTTCAACCATCTCTGTAAGTCTCCCCCTTCTCTCTCTCCTCCCCCCTCTCTCTGTCTCTCTCTCTCTCTCTCTCTCTCTCACTCCTTCTCTCTATCTCCCCCTCTCTCCCTCCCTCTCTCTTCTCTCTCACTCTTTCTGTGTTTGTCTGTCTTTTCTCTCTCTCTCCCTCTCTGATCTCTATGTTTGTAAACATGTCTCTATGTTTGCTCCTCATCTTTGCGAAACCTGTTGCCAAGTCTCGATGCGTACACACACATCCTATCTATCAACCATTTTTTGACCTAAATTTGACTCTCTTTGTGGCTACCACTTCCAGCTAGAACTATCATTTGCAATCTGATCCACAAGAGGAAAGGGGGAGTGTGGTCAATAAATGTTGATAGATTACCTTCATGTGAGGTCTTACAGATTTCCAAATATATCTTCTGCTGATTCATCTGAATTCTGATATAGGCAAGTGTCGGAGATACCCCAGTTATAGTTATTTGGATGATACAAGATATATATGTTTGGCATGAAAGTTAGGAGTGAGGTTAGGACAGAGAAAGATGATAGTACACATCTCAATATCTTCATTCCAATTGATTGATGCTTTTCCTTAGATAGATTATGTCTTTCTGTATTCTCAGTCATTAACATTTTAATATCCCAAGTACAATACATGTTCAATTTACATGTATGGATGTACTTACCAATATGTGGTATAAATATTGTCATATTCAGAATGATACCAGTATCAGTTTAGTTATGCAGTTTTATCTCTATGATAACATAATTTTCATCCTCATTATTTAAAAAAAATTACCGGTAGGGAAAAAAGAATGATCCTACAAATCTGACATTCAATATTGAGCCTTTCCAAATTTGTTAATTGATCATATACATTGTATGCATGGCTTTATTGTATCAGAAATCTGCTTGGAAACCCGTTAAACTGTAACTGCCATCTGTCCTGGTTACCTGACTACCTGTCTGCTCGTCTGATCATCACCGGTGAACCACGCTGCCAGGAGCCCTCTACACTCCAGGACACACCCATTCAGACTCTCCAGAGAGACCAGTTCACCTGTGAAGGTGAG